>NC_083111.1:15112567-15420015 GCF_949774975.1 Lagenorhynchus albirostris
ACAATGCATTGTCCCTCCCTTACCCACTCTATGTACCCCATTTCCTGTATTCCCTCATCCTGGTTATCAATTCAGCAACTACCCAGCTGCCCAAGCCAGAAATCTATAGCTCTACTGGGCTTCTTCCTTTCCACCTGATCCCATCCCTCAAGACCTAATAGGTCCCTAAGTTCTATTCCTCTTCTTAAATATTTCTCATATCTGTTACTCTGTCTTCTACTACCTTTGAGACTCTTTTGGCTTCTTTGTTCCCTCCCCTACCGTGCTGAAAAGGCCATCTCAGAATACTTACCCTGTGTACTGCCTCTGTCGAATGGGGTGCCCTTCTGATAAAATTTCCTGGGACCCTTGTGGTCCCAGATGATTGGTCTAGAGCAGTTACCATAAGGGCTGGTCAGTAACATATAGGACAGGATGGTGGGAGAGCTCTCCAAAAGGGATATAGAAGATTAATTACACCAGTCAGGTCCTCTTGTATGAGGAGATCTGAACCTGAGACACCTAGAGAGCTACTCAGTTGTTGCAAAACAGAAGCTGAAGGATTACGGGGAGAGGGCAGAGGTGATGATAAGGAGAATGCAAAAACTTTTGAGTAAATAGAAGATGAGTAAGCGGAAGCTATGAGTAATCTACAACCTCTGGGTGTATTGAATGGGGGTAAAGTAATTGGCTGGAGTGATAGAAACAAAAAGGGGAGCAAAATTACCATCATGGTCGGGGACAAACTCGCTGTTGGGGAGACAACAGAATAATACTAGTCCTGTCCTGGACCACCACCTGCTTTCCAGTTGCTAAATCGTGTATATCCATCCTGTGTGGCTGGACGACAGCACACTGGTTCCTGTGAGTTTGTGTTCCCATGAGATGCTTCTTATCCTTATGACCTCAACCCACAAATACTATACAGTGTAGTTTAGTCACATAAATTAGTTCCCCAACCACGTGATGCTTTGCCACCTGTTTATGTGCATACACTATTTCTTCCAACTAGAACAATCTTCTCATCTCCCAAACAGATACCCCTAACTTCGTCACCTGGCTCCACTGACTCATCTTTCACGACTGGGTGTAGGCTCCTCCTCTAAGCAGCTTTCTGTAACCCAACCAGGTTACACACTCTTCCTTTACTCCAAACAAACTTACTGCTACTGCATATCGTAACTGTGTGTCTCCACAACCAGATGAGCTTATTTTGAGAGCAGAGATGCTACTTTGTTCCCCTCTGTATCCCCAGCATCTGGCCCAGCACCCACACAAGGCAGATACTTAGTGGAAGCCATTGTTTTTGATAAAGCTCAGTTGCCTAGACTCATTCAAGAACCAAGTTTCATAACTTTCCCTCATCACCCCTCTTTCAACAGATCCACTTGCAGCTTAAAGTGTGCCATGGTACCTTAGAAAGACAGCGATTCTACAGCTTTGTGTATGCGATTCCCCCAGTTCAGAATGCCCTTCTCATCCCTGTGTCCTAATTCGTTGTGGTTTTAATTTGCATTTCCCTCATGATTAGAGATGGTGAACATCTTTTCATGTGCTTATTGGCCATTTGCATATCTTCTTGGGACAAATGTCTTATCAAGTCCTTTGCCCATTTTTGAACTGGGTTGTTTGTTTTTTGTTGTTGAGTTCACAGTCATTTTGTATTATGGAATGGTTTCAGGAACACAACAGGTCTCCAGAGTTTAGAATGGTATGAAAATCCTAGGGGCCTTTGGAAAAGGGGCAGGAAGAGGTAAGGATGTTAAAGTTTTTAAAGAATTTTTAAAAAGTCTTTAGAAAAGAGAAAAGAAAGTATACTTTCAGGATTCTGAGCTCATTTTTGTATTGTCATTTGGCAACATTATGGGTTAAATAAGCATTGGTGGGCTGCCTTAGAACCTAACTACTATTTTTTTTTAAAGACATCTCATTATATATTTTTATTTTAAATTTATCTATTTTATTTATTTACTTTTGGCTGTGTTGGGTCTTCACTGCTGCGTGCGGGCTTTCTCTAGTTGCAGCGAGCGGGGGCTACTCTTCGCTGCAGTGCATGGGCTTCTCATTGCGGTGGCTTCTCTCGCTGTGGAGCGTGGGCTCTAGGTGTGCAGGCTTCAATAGTTGCAGCACGCGGGCTCAGTAGTTGTGGTTCATGGGCTCTAGAGCACGGGCTCAGTAGTTGTGGCACATGGGCTTAGTTGCTCCGCGGCATGTGCAATCTTCCCGGACCAGGGATCGAACCCGTGTCCCCTGCATTGGCAGGAGGATTCTCAACCACTGTGCCACCAGGGAAGTCCCCCTAACTACTATTTACTTTAAATAGATATGCTTGTTGCTTATCTATTTTTTAAAAAATTATTTATTTTTGGCTGCACTGGGTCTTCGTTGCTGTGCACGTGTTTTCTCTAGTTGTGGCGAGCGGGGACTGCTCTTCGTTGTGGTGCGTGGTTTTCTCATCGTGGTGGCTTCTCTTGTTGCAGAGCACGGGCTCTAGGCACACGGGCTCAGCAGTTGTGGCTCATGGGCTCTAAGAGTGCAGGCTCAGTAGTCATGGCGCACGGGCTTAGTTGCTCCGCGGCATGTAGGATCTTCCTGGACCAGAGCTCGAACTCATGTCCCCTGCACTGGCAGGTGGACTCAACCACTGCGCCACCAGGGAAGTCCCCTAACCACTATTTATAAACACTTCTTATAAAAAATTCTGTCTTATAATATTCTAATTTTAAAAACTTTGGTATATAATTCATATATATGTTGATGACTATATATGAAAACCTAAATTTGGAAAGTAAGTTGGTTGTACTAATGGATTACAGAAATAATTATTTATATACAATGACTTTAATTGGGAATTTAATATTTTTCTATTACCAGAAGTTGATTTACATGAATCATTTGTAGGATGCCACTATGAGAAAGTATACGTGATACAGAGGTATAGAACTGATATATAAACATGATATAATTGATAGAAACATGAAAACAAGCCTGTAATCTACAGATATAGACAAAGGTTGCAGAAAAGGAAGGATTACACTGAAATCTGTGCTGTTAATTGAAGCAGCTAGAAAAAAACAGTATTACTGACCACTGGTAATAGATAAATAACCTCTAAGAATAATATCCAGTTTAAATGACATAAATTATTTTAAAAGAAACTTATTTTATGTATTGAAAATGGATAAACTATTGGATTTTGAATTTTTGGTAAAATGTTATAAGACCTAGGTGAGACAAATAGCTAATATTATAGGTGTAAAATGTAATTTACATACTTCAGAATAAGTATGATGTTAAAGTATATTTAGGATTATTTTCAATGTTCCACATGCTATATTCTCTGTAAATAATTAATAGTTAACAAAACATACCATTCTCTAAAAACAAAACAACAAAATCTTTCTTTAAGCTGAAACTAAAGATGAGCTTTCCATTTCTCCTCAGGATCCATGCTGCTAACTGTGGAAGGAAAATTACAGAGTAAACATTTAACAAAAGATGAGCAAATCACTAGATTTTAAGTTAGCTTGTAACTAGAAAAACCATTAATTCCTAAAATAATTTTGTTGCTCAATATAAAGCTGGGGTTTTTATTGGGGGGGTACATATAAAGATGTTGCTGAAGCTTCTACACAAAGTCCAACTTTGCACCTCTTGCTTTTTTTTTTTTGCGGTACACGGGCCTCTCACTGTTGTGGCCTCTCCCGTTGCGGAGCACAGACCGGGGCACGAACCCGTGTCCCCTGCATCGGCAGGCGGACTCTCAACCACTGCGCCACCAGGGAAGCCCACCTCTTGCTTTTTAAGGATCAAACTTCTAAGATTATTAACCTGACAAATTAACTTAACACTAGGGAACAATTATAGAATTACTGCTTTAATATCTTTGCGTTTGCTACCTTTACTGCTGCTAGACCTTTGGATGTTCCCAAATCTTCTAATCGATACATGTAAAATCCTTCGTGGTCGTGTGGTCTGGGAGAGGAGAAGCTCTCTTCCTGCTACATGCCCGTGACTGTCATTCTGGTGGGTGAGGACTGAAACCCCCATGCGAGATTCTCATTCCTGTGGAAGCTTTTGTTCTAACTTGTGATCCCCTGGCCTTTTGCTACTGACCCTTCCTAGTGACTGTCTCTCCAACTTACAGTGACATTCAAGGGAGAACTCTGGTGGGTGGTGTTTTTCCTCAAAGGAAACTAGTTCATTTGTTAACAAATATTTTAAGTGCTGGTAATAAAAGAACTAAAATTTGGAAGAATACTTACATATCTTTCCTTCCTTTTCTAATTTTTTCAAATGAAGTAAGAGGTTATGTTCGGCCATTTTATGTAAATGCTCAGGAGTATCCTAAAAGAAAAATGAGAGTGAAAGTAAAGCATTTCTTCTTTAAAAAAGAACAGAGTTAATCTTTTTGAAACTTTTAAAGAAAAAAGGCAAAATAATAGTCTTAATTCAAATACAGTTTTATAGAGTAATAATCAACACTGTTTCATCTTATGTATGTCTTGCTTTGAGTCACTTTATTATTAGAAATATACTTATAGGCAAACAGACTGTAAGCGCCATAAAGACAGTACAGTGGCAGCATCTGTTCACTACTGAATACCCAGTGCTTAGCAAAATGGCACATAGTGGGAACTCAGTATTTTATAAATGAATGAATAAGTAAACATAAAAATTATTCTAGGTAGTTTTGATGATTCTACAGACAGTTGGCCCTATGGTCTATTTATTAGGTTACATGATAATGTCTTTGCACATTTTTATTAAAAGTATGTATGTTTCCACCTTAAAACTTACAATTTTTCCTTTATTTTTGCCAAGCTAGTAATGTAATACTGACAACTATTATCTGAATGGTAAACAAAATAAATATTCCTTTTATTCTTTTTTCTAAATATATATTTTTAATTTTATTGGAGTATACCTGATATACAATATTAATGTTAAGTACAATATGGTGCTTCACAATTCTTAAAGGTTATATTCCATTTAGTTATTATAAAATATTGGCTTTATTCCCTGTGCTGTACAATATATTTATCTTTGTAGCTTATTTTATACATAACAGTTTATACTCCCCTACCCTTTTATTGCCCCTCCCCCTTCCCTCTCCCCACCAGTAACCACTAATTTGTTTTCTATAGCTGTGAATCTGTTTCTTTTTTTGTTATATTCACTAGTTTGTTGTATTTTTTAGGTTCCGCATTACAAGTGGTAACATACAGTATCTGTGTCCTTATATTCTTTTTGTTTGTTTGTTTTTGCGATACGCGGGCCTCTCACTGTTGTGGCCTCTCCCGTTGCGGAGCACAGGCTCCGGACATGCAGGCTCAGCGGCCATGGCTCACGGGCCCAGCCGCTCCGCGGCATGTGGGATCTTCCCGGACCGGGGCACGAACCTGTGTCGTCTGCATCGGCAGGCGGACTCTCAACCACTGTGCCACCAGGGAAGCCCCCTTATATTCTTTAAGTAAGAATTTTCCTGAAGTCAAGCTTCTTGACTAAATTTACTATGTCCATTTCTCAGCTCCCTGAAAATGTTTTGCAAAAATCATTGAATTATATTTTAATCAAAATTCAAAGAATTCTTTTCAGTCCTCATTTTACCTGAAATCAACTGGCTAGTCTCTCTGTTTGGAAGAACTCCTCTCTTTTCCCTTGGTTATTCTACCTCTTATGATTTCATCTTCATCCTGGATATTCTTCCCCAATTTCTCTTCAATACTGATGTTCATGATGAATTGTATCATTGACTCTCTTCTCTTTTTACTTGATCAACTTGTCACCGCAACATCATGTGTTAATGATTCCCAAGCAGAAACCTCCAACCCCAAACCCCCTGACGCTCCAGTACCATATATTATACCCACCAGTGTGATTTTCTAGGTCTAATTATGTGACTCCCTGCCTAAGATCCTTGGGTGGTCATTCCCAGCTTATTGGCTGAAGCCCAGATTTTTTTAGCATGGCAACCAAGGGCTTCCCCTGACCTGCCATGCCTGCCTTTCTTGCCTCATTTCCTGGGACCCCCTCCCTGCCCATCTACAATATACATTCTGGGCTCCAGTCAGATGCATTTTCTTTGTGGGTTTTCAAACACACACGATGCTTTTATGACTCCCAGTGTTTGAACACATCTTTCCTTCTGTCTAGAATGACTTCTCTTCTCCTGTACTCTGACCTCACTCCTTCTTCAAGATCCGATTCAATAATTAAGTTTCTGAAGCTTTTCTGGACAAGCCTCATCACCCTGCATCTTCACCAGGCAGAAATGACTCCCCTTTCCTTTATGCCCTGACGTACTGTGTATGGGCCTTGCAGGAAGCTTGGTGTGATAGAAAAACAAAAGATTTGAGTATCTGACTTCTGACATTTGAGTGTGTGACATCTGCTAGTTTTGTGCCCTTGGAAAACTTACTTAACTCACACTTTTTGAGTTTGTTTTTAATCTGTTAAGTTGGAATAACAGTATCTTTATGCAGTGACAATTCAAGGTACTTGAAATTAAGTACTTCAAATTACAATTGTAAATGTGAAGCATTTAGTACAGTGTCTAACACATAGTCATGTGCTCAGAAATGGGAGCTATTATGATACAGCCAGAACTACAAGAATCTGTTTAACATGCCTGTCTTCGCTAAACCATGAGTCCTTTGAGGGCAGGGATCTGTCGTCATCTTTGTGCCTCTGCACCTAGTCCAGTGTGTGGCACATGAAGGCATTCAGTAAACATCTGTGGAATGAATAAATGTCTCTGCAATACCTAATGCTGTGCTATATGTGACAGGTGCTTCACACATGTGTGCAGTGAACACATCTCTGAATGCAGAACAAGCATTTCTGAGGCCTGTATAGTCACTGGATGACCCATCTGTGAGGGTTATCAGAGAGTTCTGCTGTCTGTACTTGGGTTAGAAAAAACTACCCATGTTTCAGTGTATAGTCTAGAGTGGCTAAACTTTAGTATTGTGAGGAAATGAGCTCTTTTGCAGAATTTAAACGTTTACATTGCCCTTTGGCTCCTGGCACTTATTACTGTCAGCCCTTTTAATCATGCCTTCCTCCCTTTTAAAACAAAGCACACTGAGATACCTGGTTTTTGATAAATTAGGCCCATGGGACATTATGGTCCTTTACTAATTGAAACGGGCCCAGGTTCCTTTTCAAGCTCATCTTTAGTTATCCTCTCAGGTATCTTATGGCCATACAGGTTATGGTAGTGGGAGTTTTAAAACCCAGATAATCTTATTCCATTCTTAACCCCGAAGCAGGTATCTAATAAACATTTGCTGAAAAACTGAATTATACTGATGGATTGCCACACAGTGCTGTCATGCAGTGATGTGCTCAGAGGCCACTGAGTGAGGGGCCCTTTCTCTCTACACTAAGTGACTCTACTCATGCTCTTCTTCATGGTCTTCCTCCTTTTAATCTATTGTTAGCATTGCTACTACTTCTCACTGCTATTATCCCAGTAGCTGTCTCTAGCAGATCACCCCTTACTTGCTGCCGGTCAGGACACCAGATCATCAAGATGGCTAGAATAATACACAAATCATAACAAAGATTAACCGCCAGGCTGTTGGCAATGGTCTCCCCTACAGAGTGGAGTATAAAAGGCTTAATAATGGCTCAGGATGGTTATTTTTGCTCTGCGGGCCAGTGTTTGTCTAACTTCTGTGTTCTAGAAAGTTGAGATTGATGGTCTCAAATCCATACGAGTGACATTACTTAAAAAATTAACAGACTCATTCTGCTCTGGGATGTGATGAATTTACTACATCTGTAGTCTACTGAATAGATTATTCTATTAAAATTGTGGCTTTGAACAAATAAATGAAAATTACCTTGTAAATAACTTTTACAAGATCCATTGCTGTGAAGGACTTTTCAAAGTTCTCATGAAATAACCTAAGAATTTGCTGTTCTCGGATATTTCTGTGAGAAATGTATTGTAGAATTTTAGCTTCGGCATTATGGATTACTGGGCCATGTCCTGCATCAGAATAATTACAAAAATGATTTCAACCAGATAAAAAATTTTAAGTACAACTGAAGTTAATTTACTCTATTTAAAAATATTTCATATAGTATATTGAAAAGGCATACCAAATACACGACAAATAAGAATTATCTGGAAAACTATACAGGTAATAAGAGATTTAAAAATTACATATAATGCCAAAAAACATTAGAGAATTATATCAAAATCTACATAAGATATTATTGTGTTCATTAAAAGTTAGAAAATAAAAATTTAACAATGAAAATAGTAACCACAACAGTATCAATAGGTAACATTTACAGAGTGTTCATTATTTGCCAGACATTACTCTAAATGCTTAATATACATTAGCCTTACAAGAATCCCATGAAGTAGGTACTGATACTTTAATTATTCTCTTTGTACAGCAGAAACTGAGGCATAGGGAGGGTCAATAATCTGCCTACAGTTACACAGCTAAGAAGGGGTGGAGCTGGGATTCTGATTCAGGAGCTTCTAACCACTCTGTGCTCTTAACCACTATGCTTATCAAAGATTGAAAAGGGGAATGTAAAAGGTAGCTTCATGTAAGTGACCAAGAGCTATTAAAAATTCACAAGAACCACAGGAGAACTGTAAGAATCTTATGTATAGGCTAGCAATTCAGAAATGTTGATAACCCGGATAAAGTTATATTGGAATTTACTCACTCTTTAAGACAGTGAAAATGAATATATTACACAAATCTGCAAGAGGGCTGAGAACAAAATACCAGAAGCAGACAAACCTGTTAGGTAAAGAGCATGGGCTTTAGGATACCGACTATCATTTACTAGCTGTGTGGCTGGGATAGTCTATGAATCTCCGAGTTTATTTCTTCAGCTACCTGCTTCTCTGGGTTTTTGTGAGGACAGCTCTGTGAAGGTCCCTGCACAGTACCTGGCGGGTAGGGTAGCAGGCTTTAATATATGGTAGCTATGGCTACAGACCGTCATTGACATATGAGGTCCTGCTGTGCCAATAAGCCAGTTCACTGGATTTACTAAAGCCAACACTCCAAGAACCTGCACCGGGCAGGCTCTCATTAGCTTTGCTCCAATGTGGGTGCATCAAATGTCTACTGTCTTCTCTTTCAAAGTAGCTGTCATCCTCCACTCCTTTTATGTCACAATATTAATCCAAATGCCCAGCCTCACTGTATGTTTCCTAACCCCTCAGCAGTGGGAACTCATGAGAGAATATGAAGGTACTGAAGACACTGTATTTACAGATCTTTCCATGGCCCTTTGGTTAGGAACAAGTTGGAAGGACTTAAAAAATTAAGTAATCGAGTCTCTTTTTCCTTCTGGGGGCCTTTGTTGGGTACTGTATCTTTCTTAGCTTTCAGGATGGAGGAGAGATTCGTATTGTAAAGCAGGGCAGTGATAGCTAATATACTAAAAACAGGTTTCTTTTTCTGGAGAAAGGAAATAAATACACAATCTTACAGTTGATATAGAAGCTATTGATATTTCCATATAGTGAGTTAAAAAACTAAAGCTCAGACATCAAATGTTACCCAAGGTTGGTTACATGGCTAAAATGTAGTCCACAACAGAAATCAAGTTAACAAAACTGAAGATAGCTTACGGAATGAAAAAAATTTTCTTGTTCCAGTAAGTTTATTTCATTTGTTTAACAGTTCTATTAATAGCTGTGCAGATGTTAAAAAATAACCCTCATATATTTTAAAAAAGTTATTAATACAACTCTCGGTCTTTTAAATTGTATTGCTAGACAAGGCTTAGGGGTGTAATTTAGAAAGAAGCAATTTATATGTATCTCTTCAAGGCTGAAACCACAAAGAACACGCACAGACAAACCAAAACGAATCTTCCTCATCATTTGACACAAATGGTTTGCTAGATTAATAATATTACCCACCTGGATATATAACTTTAGCTTTGATTTTTAATAACTCTTTTAGGGAGCGCATATAATCATAGAGGTCTTCAAATACGGTTGTTCCTTCCCCTAGGATGCAATCTCCAGAAAAGAGAGCATTTTCCTCTTCTAAAAGTAGGGTCATATGATCATCAGTGTGGCCAGGTGTGTATATAACTCTGGTTGAAAGAAGAAAGAGGAAATAGTAACAGTTATGAACTCTTAGGCTTAGAAGAAATTTTGAGAAGTAAATTATTTTCTGTCTTTATCTCTGGACAAGACACGAATAAATGATGTCAGTAAGATTTTTAAATAGCTCCTTTTTCTCTTGTGGCCCACTGCAAATTATCATCAGAAAATTCTCTCCTTTAGCTAAATCAAATTCCTCACTCTGAAGTGCAAATTTAATAGTTTGGCCCAGGGATCAAACCTGGGCCCCCTACACTGGGAGCACAGAGTCTTACCCACTGGACCACCATTCATCTGTCAATAGACACTGAGGTTGTTTCCATGTCTTGGCTATTATAAATAGTACTGTGATGAACACGGGGTACAGATATCCCTTCAACATAATGATTTCGTTTCCTTTGGATATGTACCCTGAAGTGGAGTTGCTGGATCATATGCTTTTAAGGATATATATTTTTGGATTCTTTGCATATTTATATCTTAAAAACAAAACTGTCATGTTGCTTTAATACCTGATTTTTGAATTTTTTGCTTACTATACTGTATTTTCCTACATCATTAAATATTTTTCTAAAACATGATTTTTAATGCTTACATAGTATTTTACTATATGCGTGAATCACAATTCATTTAGTTTCCTATTGTGGGCAGTTTTCCTCCAACAATAACACTGAATGAGCATCCTTAAAAATGGTGCTTTTGTTATTTTTTGATTTGGTCTCAGAGTTTTTTTTTTTAACAGAATAGTTTTCCTATTTACATTGCCCTTCTCTCCTCCTTCCCCCATAATGAATATGTCTTACTCACTTCAGTCATTAACTTTCAAGATTTCTGGTTTTTCGACTTCCTTGCTGTCACTTTAGGTTATATGGACTGCATTTTCTTTTGTCTTTTTTTTTTTCCTAGTGATTTGTAAGCTACATACACTTAAGTAGATGTAAGAAAACTGGGCAAATTAACTTCTCTTAATGTCAGTTTTTCATTGAAATGTGAATAGCATGTGTCTTAAAGGACTGCTGGGAGATTCAAGATGAGCATTTAAGTGCTTAGCATAGTATACGGCACAAAGTTACATGCTTAATAAATGGTAAATATTTTATTTTAGTAGTGGTAATCTAAAAGTTTAAAAGAAACATTATATTTTCTTTCTTGTTAAAAATTTTAAGAACAAAGCAGGGGCTTCCCTGGGGGCACAGTGGTTAAGAATCCACCTGCCAATGCACGGGACATGGGTTTGAGCCCTGGTCCGGGAAGATCCCACATGCCGCGGAGCAACTAAGCCCGTGCACCACAACTAATGAGCCTGTACTCTAGAGCCCGCGAGCCACAACAACTGAAGCCTGTGCGCCTAGAGCCCGTGCTCCGCAACAAGAGAAGCCACCGCAATGAGAAGCCCGCGCACCGCAACGAAGAGTAGCCCCGGCTCGCCACAACTAGAGAAAGCCTGTGCACAGCAATGAAGACCCAATGCAGCCAAAAATAAATAAATGAAATAAATTTATATATAAAAAAAGAACAAAGCAGTTTTCATTGATTTCACCCTATATAAGATAAAAAAATGAACATACTTTTATTTCCTTTGTCCTCTTCTCCAACTTTGTTTTTGTTGATAAATAAAACTATGATAATACTTTTAAAGCATGACAAATATTTTTATTTCAATAATTCCTATTTATATTTACATGAAGTTTTTTTTTTGCTTTTTTTCCTTCGCCCACGCCGTGCAGCATGTGGGATCTAAGTCCCCCAAGCAGGGATCGAACCTGTGCCGCTGCAGTGGAAGCCCAGAGTCTTAACTACTGGACCGCCAGGGAATTTCCTACATGAAGGTTTATGACTATACCAATAATAAGCCAGATAAACAACTAAGTCTAGGGGGCTTCCCTGGTGGCGCAGTGGTTAAGAATCTGCCTGCCAATGCAGGGGACACGGGTTCAAGCCTTGGTCTGGGAAGATCCCACATGCCACGGAGCAACTAAGCCCATGTGCCACAACTACTGAGCCCGCGTGCCACAACTACTGAAGCCCTCGTGCCTAGAGCCCGTACTCTGAAACAAGAGAAGCCACTGCAATGACAAGTCGACGCACCGCAACGAAGAGTAGCCCCTGCTCTCCGCAACTAGAGAAAGCCGGCGCGCAGCAACGAGGACCCAACACAGCCAAAAAACAAACAAACAAACAAACAAAACAAAACTAAGTCTAAGTAATTTGTTCTGCAGAGCTCTTGATTTCTCAGCCACATACAGACAACCCTCTGTACTGGTCATTTTTTTCTGTTATTACTCCTATACTTTGAATTTTACTTCTATTATGGCAGTTTTCACATTGTTTTCTTGTTTGTTTACCATTCTACCTCATAAGGCTATGAACTCCTAAAAGGCAGGACTCCTGTCGTATTCTCATCTTTATATTCCCAGTGCTTAGTACTTAGTGGTAGCTAATATTAATATATTGCTTTCCACGTGCCAAGCATTGACTTCAGGGATTTACAGGCATTACACACTTAATCCTTCTCCTAGTATGGGGTGGGTAGCATTAATCTCTCCATTTCACATTCTTTTTACATTCTAGATAATCGAGTCACAGGAGATAGCAATAAATGTCTGATGGAATAAGGTTTAAATTATATTTTATTTAGCTTGAGAGGTTAATTATCCTTCTCTTTGCCTATTCTAAATAGTATCGGATTTTTATGTGCTTGGAATACTTTAAATAAATTTTCTCAGTGATGGGTTTTTTGGGGGGAAGACAGGGCAAATATAATTGCATGTTTGGATTTACTATTTAGGAACTGAAAATGTGTTTCTGGTTAAAGACTGGATTGAACACCTGCATCTTTTGTTTCCTCCTAAAACATCAATAAAATTACCATAAAGGGATATTTGAAAAATGGCATAAATCCACAGGGGTGAGGAGAATGGACCATATCAATAAAATTTTAGAAGCTAGAAAGAAGACAGATGAGTGAGAAGTGACTTATCAGACATGAAAATACTGAAGTCTACACTGGCAGTGGTGAAAGCTGAGACCCAACCAGATTTACACTGCAGAATTCTCCAGTCTCAGGACGTGGGGCACCAGGAAAGCAGAAGCAGAGGGTGAAGTGGGGAGCGGAGGCCAAACAAGGATTTGCTGAGAGTGTATGTAACAAACATTCAGATCTTCAGATTCTCTTCCTGTTTTGAGCAGTTTGACAAGCACCCCAACCCCGCTAAGGGAAAAAACGGGAGATTTAATTTTTGAAGAGGGTAAAACACAGGCACAGATAGAGGTAGTGACATAATCCTGAAAACAGGAAGACTGTGTGAATATATGCACTTCCCCAAGCCTTCTTTCCACACTCAGCTCCTGTAATGCTGGCAGCCAGGCCTTTATCCAACATGAAGCTTAGAAGAGTCTCTTCTGGGAATTTTACCAGCTCAGGAAGAAAGACTCTAAGATTCCAATGTTGGAGGTTCCCCAACTAAACAATTCATCCAGATGACCCTACAGTGAGGCTCACAACCTACAGGGCTCCCAATAGCTCTGAGGTCTCCCTTAGAAGACATCAGTAAATACCACATCACTATGCATCTGAAGAAAGCCTTTCACACTGAGGAGAGAAAATCAAAACAAACTAGTTTGTTGGCCACACATTATGAAGAAGGAAATTTCCAAACCCTCCCACAAACCTCCCCTCCATAGCCCCAAGAAAAACTGCCCCACAAAAAACTGCAATGTCCTCAGAGAGATAAGAAGTTGCAACTATGGAACAAGAAAGGATATGAAAGGAGCCTTTAGGGGCAAAAAGAGCTCCTAAAAGTTAAAAATGTGAGAAGAGGAATGAAAAAAATAGGATTAAGAGATAAAGCTGATAAAAACCTCCCAGAAAGTACAGCAAACAGGCAAAAAGATAGAAAATAGGAGAAAAAAAAGTTAAAGGACGAGTCTAAGAGTTCTAACAGAATAATAGGGGTTTTAGTAAATGAAACAGAACAAAACTGGTGAGAGAAGATATCAACGAGCAACTGTATTTTTCTGCCCAACAAAGCCATACCATCAAAGGTAATTCTGTGTGCCTCTCTTCCTCAAGACCTTGAGAAGCCTACCTAATGATCCAAATGTATTTTCAAGTTTGGTTTTTATTTAAAAAAATTAAAAAAATTTTTTTTGGCTGTGCCATGTGGCATGTGGGATCCTAGTTCCCCGACCAGGGATTGAACCTGTGTCCCCTGCACTGGCAGTGAAGAGTGTTAACCACTGGACCGCCAGGGAAGTCCCTCAAATTTGGTTTTTAGATTCTGGAAGTCATAATGATAAGTAAACCTTTAACAAAGTAAGTTAGATTACATCAATTTTTAAAGCCTACTCTTGTATTAAAAAGAGAATCCATAAAAAGTACACAAAGAAGCTTAAATTATATGCATTAAGCTTAACTCACAGGACCATATTACTAGTAAGTGACAATAAAGCGTCACTAAAAAGATGTGTAATTATCATTAGCAACTAAAGGCTCAGTATTTTCACAGGCTAACTCTAACAAACATTTAAAAGTCAGATAATTTCACTACAATCTATCCCAGAGCATAGAAAAAGAAGGAAAATTTATGACTCCCAAACCTGATAAAGGCTGCACAAAAAAACTACCACCCAATCTCACTAATGAATATTGTTATAAAAATATTAACTAAAATATTAACAAATAGAATTCAAAAGCAAATTTAAAAATAACATCATGACCAAATAAAGTTTATTCAAAAAATGCAAGGGTGTTTCAATATTATAAGATCCCTGAAAATAATAATAAAGCTATGGAGAAAGCTGGTAAGATCATCTTCCTAGACATTGCAAAGACATATGACAAAATTCAACTCTTGAAATAACAGCATGTAAGAAAACTGAGGGCTTCCCTGGTGGTGCAGTGGTTAAGAATCCGCCTGCCAATGCAGGGGACATGGGTTTGAGCCCTGGTCCGGGAAGATCCCACATGCCGCAGATCAACTAAGCCCGTGCGCTACAACTAGTGAGCCCACGTGCCACAAGTACTGAAGCCCAAGCGCCTAGAGCCTATGCTCCGCAGCAAGAGAAGCCACCACGATGAGGAGCCCACATACCACAACGAAGAGTAGCCCCCGCTCGCCGCAACTAGTGAAAAGCCTGTGCGCAGCAATGAAGACCCAACACAGCCAGAAATAAAATTTAAAAAATCTATTAAAAAAATTGAAATGACTGTAACTTAGAAGAGTTTCTCCTTTGCCAAAAAAAATCAAATCCTTTAATATTAAATATTGACATGTAAAGTCTTTAAAAAATCTGCTAAAAATGTAACAGATATAAGGTACAAAAACATGAGACACTAGTGTAATGGGAGCAATTATTTTTGAAAGGCATTAAGAACTGACATTAAGAAATATTATGCTTTTGTGGTTTCTAAGTGTATGCTTTATATATTGCAAACAATTACGATTTTATAGTTGCTCCAAGGGCAAATATTAAAGAGATGTTAGAAATCATCTCTTGTCTGATTTAACCTGCTGCAACCTGTTAATGAAAGTATTTGATGTTATACGAAAATGATTCCAGGAAGTATATTTCCAGCAACTATAAAAATATGTGAAGGCAATCTACAGAATGGGAAAAAATTTTGCAAACCATGTCTCTGATAAGGAGTTAAGATCCAAAATATATAAAGAACTCATACAACTCAATAGCAAAAAAAACCCCCAATTTAAAAAATGACCAAAGACCTGAACATTTTTCCGACGAAGATACATGAAAGACCAACAGGGACATGAAAAGATGCTCAAGATTACTAGCCACCAGGCAAATGCAAATTACTGGGTTGGGCAAAAAGTTCGTTAGTTTTTTCCATAAGATAGCACTTGTTGTCTTTAACTTCATTCAAAAGAGTTTTGTTAGATTGTATTGTGATAGCTGTCATATCAGCGTGCATGAAGAAAAAACATCAAAATTGAATTTTTGTGTAGCCATTTTATTATTGAAGATGGAAGAAAAAAAGCAACATTTTCGGCATATTACGCTTTACCCTTTCAAGAAAGGTAAAAACGCAACTGAAATGCAAATAAAGATTTGTGCAGTGTATGGAGAAGGTGCCGTGACTGATCGAATGTGTCAAAAGTGGCTTGCGAAGTTTCGTGCTGGAGATTTCTCACTGGACGATGCTCCACAGTCGGGTAGACCAGTTGAAGTTGATAGCGATCAAATAGAGACATTAATTGAGAACAATCAACATTATACCACGCGGAAGATAGCCGACATCCTCAAAATATCCAAATCAATCACTGAAAATCATTTGCACCAGCTTGGTTATGTTCATCACTTTGATGTTTGGGTTCCACATACATGAAGCGAAAAAAATTTCTTGACCGTATTTCTGCACACGATTCTCTACTGAAATGTAACGAAAACGTTCTGTTTTTAAAACAAATTGTGACGGGCAATGAAAAGCGGATACTGTACAATAATGTGGAATGGAAGAGACTGTGGGGCAAGTGAAATTAACCACCACGAATCACACCAAAGGCAGGTCTTCATCCAAAGAAGGTGATGTTGTGTATGTGGTGGGATTGGAAAGGAGTCCTCTGTTATGAGCTCCTTCTGGAAAACCAAACGATTAATTCCAACAAGTACTGCTCCCAATTAGACCAACTGAAAGCAGCACTCGATAAAAAGCATCCGGAATTAGTCAAGAGAAAACACATAATCTTCCATCAGGATGACGCAAGACTGCATGTTTCTTTGATGACCAGGCAAAAACTGTTACAGATTGGCTGGGAAGTTCTGATTCATCTGCTGTATTCACCAGACATTGCACCTTCAGATTTCCATTTATTTCAGTCTTTATAAAATTCTCTTAATGGAAAAAATTTCAATTCCCTGGAAGACTATAAACGGCACCTGGTACAGTTCTTTGCTCAAAAAAATAAAAAGTTTTGGGAAGATGGAATTATGAAGTTGCCTGAAAAGTGGCAGAAGGTAGTGGAACAAAATGGTGAATACGTTGTTCAATAAAGTTCTTGGTGAGGGGAGAAGGAACTGGAGGAAAGTACTCAAAAGTACTCAAAAGGAGGTACAAATTTCCAATTATAATGTAAGTACCAGGCATTTAATGTACAACATGATGACTATAATTAACACTGCTGTATGATACGTAAAAAAGTTAAGAGAATAAATCCTGAGTTCTCATCACAAGGAGAAAATTTTTCTTTTCTTCTTCTTTCTTTTTATTGTATCTATATGATATGACAGATATTAGCTGAATCATATTACACGTAAATCAAACCATCATGGAAAAAAATATGTAGGTGTGGGTGTGTATCCTATCTTATAGCCAGTCCTATGAACCATCATACATAGA
Organism: Lagenorhynchus albirostris; assembly: GCF_949774975.1. Lineage (NCBI taxonomy): Eukaryota > Metazoa > Chordata > Mammalia > Artiodactyla > Delphinidae > Lagenorhynchus > Lagenorhynchus albirostris. The sequence goes on from NC_083111.1 coordinate 15,130,003, forward strand.
ACGCATTTATGGGCAGAACCCAATCTTTTTTTTTTTTTTATATAATCTACAAAAACTCATTTGGAGAACCATTCTTTTTCAGGGTCTGCAAATTGCCTTATCCGTCAATGTGCCTGTAACGCCTCCTTTATTATTCCCCTCCCACTCTCCACGCCAGAGCTCAGTTATGGCTTTCTTTGATATTTTCCAGGCTGAAGGCAATTAAAATTTCTTAAATCAGGGGATCAGAAATTCCAATTCTTCAGTCACCTGCGTGGCTAATGCTTTAACTTGCATAAAAACTGTGTTAAAATTCTCTTCACATAGGCAGGAGGGGAAAAGGAAATGACATCAGAGGTGCTTTAAGAAAGATCCGAGGAACTGCAGCGGTGGCCTTCCCATGCATCAGGTAGAGCACTGATCTAGTTCTGCCACTTCTGTGACAGACAGACTTTGTAACGATGGCTGTCTTAGAAAATGTAGAGCAGTCAACAAAAGCTGTTGGACTGATTTTTCTCTGAGAAATTAAACTTAGTTCACTAGAAAATTCCTGAAAGTTACATCCAGAATCAAATCCTTACTGAAAAACCTTGCTAACTTTCTACTATTTACTAAAGGGTTCTTGGTGGATATTATCTCTCTGTTGTATTTTTTTTTTTTCAAAACTGGCGAGCAGAAAAGATCAACTGGTCATCAAATACTTGGAGACTTAGTAAATTTTAACCTTCTTCTTATAGAACTTTTGCTTAACAATGAATCTTCTTGTTAATATTTAAAATAATTGGGTTTTACTGACTTGATAAAAATGGAAATTGGAAGCCACGGTCATCAGTAAATTAAATATTTTATTCAGATTTTAGCGTAATTAGAATTCATATTTTGGGGCTTCCCTGGTGGTGCAGTGGTTGAGAGTCCGCCTGCCGATGCAGGGGACGCGGGTTCGTGCCCCGGTCCGGGGGGAACCCACATGCCGTGGAGCGGCTGGGCCCGTGAGCCACGGCCGCTAAGCCTGCGCGTCCGGAGCCTGTGCTCCGCAACGGGAGAGGCCACAACAGTGAGAGGCCCGGGTACCGCCAAAAAAAAAAAAAAAAAAAAAAAAAAAAAGAATTCATATTCTGGGAAAATATTTACAAAGTCTTCTTAAAAAACTGAGTTTACTTTTTTGATTCTCTGTATTAGTTTTCCTCCCAAATCTTAAAGTAGATAGGTTCTCATACTTTATCTTAATCAGAAGGCAGTAAAACAAAACTTAATAGAATTCAGATAATATGGAGCTCCTTGGCATCAATTCACTCCATGAATCTGAGACAGTATTCCACTGAGAGGGGGGTGGTGACGGGAAGCAAGATGTGGGAGGCTTTGGGGCACTGATACTGTTTCCTACATTTTTTTTAGGTTAAAAAAATCTTTTTTTCTTTAATTGAGGTAACATTGATTTATAACATTACATATGTTTCGTGTGTACAACGTTATATTTGTACTTCAATATACCCTACAATATGCTCCCCACCACCAATTTATTTTCCATCGTCACGGTACGGTTGATCGCCTTTACCCATTTCACGCCCCCACCTCCCCTCTGGTAGCCACTACTCTGTTCTCTGCATCTACACCATATTGTTGTTTCTTGACCTCCGTGCTGCTCATAGGGTTTGTTCAGTTTGTAACAACTCACCGTTGCACACGGATGATAGGTACGCTTTTCTGTTTGAATACTCTAATAAAAAGCTTAAAGTATGTGGCCTGTTCATGGCAGATGGGTGGCAGTAACTTCCAAGCACTGAATATTCTTAATCTGCAATTAGGTATAGATCTAATATCCATAATTCTGTGATAACCGATAAACCAGTACTGTGATACCCACGCCTTTGAGACAGAAGACTCAAGGAACCACCTACTGTCTCGACCCCTTTCATTTTCACTAGGTCTGGTGTGTGATGGGCGAAATTCTGTATTGTCCGAGAATACCAAATACTTTTTGAAGTAGCAGCTATATGATGTTTGTTTTCCTTTGGTACCATGAGCAAATTATACGAGATACTATCATATTTTCAACAAGAGCATTTAAAGAACATTCCCAGAAATTAGTTGGTTTATAAATTAAATTCTGTCAATCACTGCATACTGAAGAAAAGGGAACGCTGGTTTGAAAGGTGGCCTGGATACCCATGACTTCATTTTCTCTTTCTCATTCTTCTGTTCATTTACTCACCTCTTGGGAGCTAGTAAATTTACTATGTGTAGGATAAGTACCCATTACCTCCTAAGTGCCAGGGACTGAGGATCTAAAGATGAATCTGGGACCTGCCTGTGTCAGAGTGGCTAGCTTGTCATCAAACCCATTCCCCCTTTTTCCTGGGCACGAAGTTAAGCTCTATTTCCCTGTCTCTGCACAGTCAGGAGTGGCGCATGACTGAATTTATAGCCAATGCAAGAGATGGCCGGGTCTGTGAAAACCTTCCAGGTAAGATCCCTTTCATGCTCTTTCTCCACCCGCTGGGTTGATGGAGGTGAGCATGGCGACCTCGGAAGCCAAGGAGTGAGGTTAATGGAATCACAAGACGCACGGAGCCTGAAACCTCACTTACAGGAGGGTCACTCACTAGTCAGCACCCCGTTTTGGACTTTATGTGACTGAGAAGTAAACTTCTTTCATGTTTGAGCCATTATGCATTTCTGGGTTGGTTGACCATAGCGACTAGAATTAACTAATATTGTGAAGCTAAGGAGTTGATTACCTTTTCAGGTATTTACATACCGAAAAAACTTACAATACAATTCAATACAAAATAATAAAGGTTATAGGAAAGTTAGTGGAGGGAATAGTGAATTATGCCTGGAAAGGGTTCTTGAAGTAACATGTGGATTAGGTCTGAAACATGAACAGATAAGAGTCTGTCAGGGAGACGAGTTGCGGGGAAGGGGCAATGCCTAGTACAGGGGAAGGCACGAGCAAAGGCACGGCCGCACAGAGCGTCATTGCTAACTATGCCTGTGAGGGGAGTGATGGGAGCGAAGACCAGAGAAGTCTGGGGCCAGACTGTGACACGGTCAGGAGAACAAACATTACCTTGTGTGCAGTGAGGGCTGTTCCAGGTTTCAACTGAGACGGGGAATGAAGGTCAGATTGGAAAGGGGGGAGCCTGCAGACAGGAAGACTGAGCAAGAAGAAGTGGTCGTGGACATGCAGAAAGAGAGGCGCCATTGCCAAATATTTCTGAGGTTAAGAACTAACCTGATTAGATGGGGAGGGCGGCGGGGAGGGATGCAGGGGAGTACGCGGGTGAAGAGGAGTCAGCTTCTATCTTAGAAGGAAAAAAAAATCTTAAGTACGGAGAGAGTAGATGTTCTGAAGTCAAAACACAAGTACAGATTGTGGGGGAGAGAGAACCAGAATTAGTTCAGCTTCAAAGTTGACGAGTTTGAAACACCCTTTTGAATCCCTCAGATAGGTCACGGGGGATTATGGGTCTGGCCGATTATGGGTCTGGCCGGCAACGTGTTTACTTTAGGGATGGGTCACCTTTTGGGAGTGAGAGCAGGAGAGAACCTTGAATTTAACTGATGGGTAGAAATCCCTAAATCACCCTAGCAGGAAATGCTAATCTATTTTTTTTAATTTAAATTTTATTTATTAAAAGAAGGTAATCAACTAATTCAAACAAATAATTTTAAAAAGGCAGATGGAGTGAAAACTTCTCTTTTCCCATTTCTCAAGCAACCCAATTTCTCTTCCCGGAGAAACCAACGTTAGCAGATCTTCTGGATCTGCTGAGGTATTTTCACTCAGATAAGCAAATACGTCTTGTCTTTTTACAACACATATACACAGACCCCTCCCCCCAGCCCCGCCTTCCCTGTCTCAAGGACGTTCACGTACCTTAGCGTGGCGCCTTCAGTCTTAATCACATCTCCATCTTTCACATAAACATACTGCTGCTCTCCATCTCCTACAGTTTCTTTTCTCTCGGGATTCCGTGGGAGTTTTTTAATGCAGTATGTACTGTCTAGTCACAAAACACGTAAAATATATTAAGTCACACTTTAAATGATAATTTAGCCTTTTAAGAGATCAACTTCCATACGGCGAACACTTGAGATTGGCTGCAAAAAATCTTAACGGTAAGAGGCAACAGAAAATGGGATGAATTGTAGCAGCATATCTCTGGGATGGTAACTATTTCCTCCACCTTAACAAAAGAGTTTTTTATTCTCTCATGTCCTTCCAGGTCTACATAAAAGCCTTTGTTTTTTTGTAGTCACTCCTCTTTTTTTTTTTTTTCCCCCCGGTACGCGGGCCTCTCACTGCCGTGGCCTCTCCCATTGCAGAGCAACAGGCTCCGGACGCGCAGGCCCAGCAGCCATGGCTCACGAGCCCAGCCGCTCCGCAGCATGTGGGATCCTCCCGGACCGGGGCACGAACCCGTGTCCCCTGCATAGGCAGGCGGACTCCCAACCACTGCGCCACCAGGGAAGCCCGTCACTCCTCTTTCATATAAAAATTTGGAAGTAGCACTTCACAGTCTCAGCTAGATTTGAGATCAAGATGGGTGTTGAATACTGTATAGCACTGGGAACTTTACTCAATACTCTGTAATAACCTATATAGGAAAAGAATCTGAAAAAGAACAGATACACGTATATCTATAAGTGAATCACTTTGCTGTACACCTGAAACTAATACAACATTGTAAATCAACTAGACTCCAGTAAAAAATACAGATTAAAAAAAAAAAAAGATGGGTGTTGAAGAGGCAGTAATACCAAAACTGGGAACTTTTCCCTATCTAGGTGCCTAACACAGAATAAAAGAGATTATGGCATCACAGCAGTACTTAATAATAAAAGGATAATAGTAGAAAGTTCTTTCTGTGAAAGCTGAAAGGAAGTCCCAAACCCGGGGCTAAGGTAGGAAACCATTAAAATAAATGTAACCCATAGTACCCTCACTGACACAAAGAAAATCAATTACTTAACCAACCAATAGCTGAATGGCAGTCATCTAACCAATATACTATGTACAGTGAATACAAGGACCATGACACCAAAATGCTTAAAAACTGTCATAGCTGGGGGAAATAAAACACAAACAGGCAATAATTAGAGAACTATACTCAGTCCCACTTAAGGGATACTAAATGGACAATTCAGCTAATAAAAGCAGCAGGTGTTTAGAGAAAGGAGAAACAATTAGAAAGATGGCAAAGGGTTCAGAGAAAGACCTGTAGGTAAGGGAAACAGCGTTAGTAAAGGCACAGAAAGGAGGATGAGCGTGGCATGTGTGCCAAACAATGCTACCAACTTGCCTAAAGCAAAACCCTGGCTGGAAAGAGTGGGACAGTAAGGCGAGCTCAGATCATGGAGGGCCTTAAAGTGCCTTTCAGAGAACAGGGGGATTTAAACTTTACAGTATGTGGCTACCATACACTCTTTAGTAAGAAACTGAAATAGTGTTAATAGGTGGATTAGTATGGCAGCTGTAGGTGGGGAGACTGGAGAGGGAGAGATCAGAAAGACCAGGACGGGGTGACTGCAATAACCGTGCTGGAAGGTAATGAGCATTAGGGCTACAGTGGTGTCAGTGGAAATGCGGAGGGAGAAAAACACATGCAAAGGGAAACTGACAAGGCATAGAAATCTGGCTAGTAGGAAGGATAAAGGATAGAAATATCGCAAAAATAATAAAAATAAAACAACAGCAACTAGACCTTCCCTCTCCAGCGCCAAATTCCATTGCTTTGTATCTTGAGAGGCTGAAGCAAAAAGTAATATGCTATTCTGGGAGCTGACGTTACACAGTAAGGCTGTCTTCCATTTAGAGCGAGACAGCAAGGTGTTTTTGTTTGTTTTTATTTGTGATCTGCATACTTTTGTTTTTCAGTAAAGAAGTGGAGATACTACATCTCTAGTTGTGAGGCAGATGATCCTTCCAAAAAACTCACAACTACCTCAAAATTACAAAACAAATGTCACACTATAAAATAACTCCGTGCCAGTTTTTAAAATCATGTGCCAATTGAAAACACACCTTATTCACAATAGCAATCTACACAGGCAAGATGGAGAAGGGCATGCTGAAATCAATCATATGATAGTAATTATTATTTCAAATAAAAGCTTATTGAGATGTAATTCGCGTACTATAAAATTCACCCTTTTGAAATGTACAATTCCCTGTTGTTGTTGGTTTTTTTTTTAGCGTATTCAAAGAATTGTACAACCATAACCACTATAAAATTTTAGAACATTCCGAAACCCTTTACCCAATGGTACTCACTCCCTATTCTCTCCTTCACCCAGCCCTTGGCAACCACTTATCTACTTTCTGTCTCTATCATGTAATTATTTTAACAGGAGGAAACCCTCAGTCATTTGTTAAAGTTTATGGATTATAATATCATTGCCAATGCTAATTATTTAAGCTGATACAAACATGTGATATTGCTCATGTATAATACTTTCTAACATTCTAATTGAATAGCAAGAAGCAAACATTTGACTCCTAGGACTCGGATGTTAAATACATGGCAAAGGCCCAACTTCAGCTGCAAAATAATAATAATTAGATAACAAAATATATTTTACAAGATTTACCCCAAACCAAGCAAAACAAAAAACTTGAGCACCCTGGGGCTATACAGTTCTCATGTCTGGTAAAATTCTGGCTCCCTGTAAGCCACTAGGAGTTCCCAAATCACACACTGATCACATTTTAAATTTTTGCAGGCAGATTACTTGTTACTGTAACTTCCCATAGAAGTTACATAGAAATGGCATTCATAGAAATCTTATAAATGGCATTCATAATTTTGGTGTGGCCTGTAAAAACATAGAAAGTGGGCTTCCCTCGTGGCGCAGTGGTCGAGGGTCCACCTGCCGATGCAGGGGACGCAGGTTCAAGCCCCGGTCCGGGAAGATCCCACATGCCGCGGAGCGGCTGGGCCCGTGAGCCATGGCCGCTGAGCCTGCGCGTCCGGAGCCTGTGCTCCGCAATGGGAGAGGCCACAACAGTGAGAGGCCCGTGTACCGCAAAAAACAAAACAAAACAAAACACAGGAAGTTAGCATTGTGAAGTACTTGAAAAATTCTGCCACACTAATAGTTAAACAAAATTATAAAAAATTTAAACTATTAAAATATGGAATAAAAAGAAATTATAAAGCAAAATGGAACAAGAATGCTAGTGATTAAAGATTTAGAGAATGAAGAAATACATGGAACTTTTGGGGAGAGATCCTGAAAGGTACACCCGAACAATTTCAGTGCTGAGGAACTCAAGGTCTGCATGTAGCTGGTCTAGCTTCAATAAAGTTCAGAACGAAACACAACAAGCCACTTCTCAAACAAGTATTAAAGTTTTCATGGCTATAAAGCAGTGCCAAATTTCTTTTTGATTTTCTTTAAATCAACATAATAGGTAATCTATCACATAAATATTCATTATTTGTAGGGAACCCCAAACTATTTTAATTTTTAATTTAAAGAAAGTGGGTCAGATGTCCAGTAACAGGTGAATGGATACACAAATGGTGGTATATTCCTACCATGGATTACTACTTGGCAATAAGAAAGGAACAAACTACTGATGCATGAAATGGATGAATCTCAAAAACAAGATGCTAATGTGCAAGAAGCCAAAGAGTGATGTCGTATCCTTCCATTCTAGAAAACTTTAGAACACAGGCAAAACTAATCTATGGTGCTATAAAGCAGATGAGTGGTTGCTGGAGCTGGAGGGGGAATCACGGCAGAGCGGCATGAGGGGACCTCTCTTTGGGGTAGTGGGAGCGTTCTTTATCTTGATTGGAGTGGTCACATAGGTGTTTGCCAAACTATACATTTTATGGGTACATTTTATGTATGTAAATTCAAGCTCAATAAAGCTGATTTATGAAGGAGAGAAAGGGGGTCATAAACATTTCAATTTTTCAAGCTGACCTGCATGCTAAAAGAGCTGCCCAAAGCTAATTAAGGATCCTCAGCATAGTTTTTTAATGCACAAAATTTAATGATGGACAAGAGAAAGAAAGGTGAGGACAGGTCAGACTAAGACAGAGTGACTTCCTACGGAGGGCAGTCCCTTCGGATTGGAAGAAAGGAGGTTAGAGGGTAAGAGACTGAGGGGAGACAGGTCTTTACAATGGGCCGCCTGGTGATATTGGGAGCTGCGCCTGAGAATATCTTGGTGTCCCAATTATAGTCTCAAGGCCAAAAAAGATAATTACAAACATTAAAAAATACTAGTCGAATGTCTACATGCATCCCTTTTGTGAATGAACGTTCTTGACCTCCTTGTCTTTCCTGTGCCTTGGACACACACAAAGTCCCACTCCAGTGTCTCTGCCCCGGCAACGCCCTCTGCTGGGTGTGCCCTCCTCTCAGACACTGTACAGCTCACCCCCTCTCCCTCCACCCCAGACACCACTGCTACCACCCTCCTCCGCTCTACTCTCTCCCTCCTTGCCTTCATGTAGCTTCACTTTTCTTCATAGCACCTGTCACCATCTGACCTAAGATTCATTTACCATTTACCTTCCCAACTAGAACGAAGCTCCATGAAGGCGGTCTTTGTTTTGCTCACTGCTAGGTCCCGTGTGCCAAGAACGGCACCTGGATTTAGCAGTGCCTCCAGTATTCACTAAAGGAAAGAATGGATGGATGGATGGATGGATGGATGAACGAATGGATGAATGTATGTATGTATGGATGAATCTATGTGTGTGACGGTGGGATGAGGGAATAAGGGAGATGATAAGGTGTCAGTACTGAATAGGTTTCAGAGACAGAGAATTATCAGTACAATGATCTTTCCCCAGTATTTCAGTTTACTGTGGTAATTGCCTTATGTTATGGAAGACGTGAGGTCACATTTAGAATGTGGACAAGAACATACCACCTCACAGTACTCAGGCCAAACGTTCAGCACAGTGCCTGGCACACAGTAAGTGCTCAACAGTAGTTAGTTATTAAATCTGAAATAGTAATTGTCATGCAAACTAAATTAAAAGTGATCTTCATCACTGGGCAAAGGGGAAAAATAAGAGGGCAAAGAGATCTGAAATAGAAAATAGGACCTTTCCTTGCCTCCTCTGTTAAAACCAGGGATAGTGTTCAAGTTACAGTAATTTCTGTAAAATATGTAAGTAAGCTAGTAAATGGTTTACTAGCTTACTTAGCTCTGTTAACCGAAGTAAATTATTCCGAAGACACAGTTTTCTTCAATGAGCTTAATGAATGTTTTCTGTTTACCATTATTGATGTTTTTACAAATATCTCCTATGCCTCCGGTATGATCACGGTGCCAATGGGTCACTATGATTTCCTGGATGGCTGTGTTAAATTCTGTCAGAGCCTGCTTTAAACAGATGATATATTCTGGGATTGCTGGTTCTCCAGTGTCAATGAGGATTCTCCTGAAAATTAAACGGAAAACAATCATACAGTCGGAACACAGAGTTTGTATCAGCATGTTTCTCACACAGATAATTTACATTACATTTAAGAAACTGCACAAATTGCCTTGCTTCCAACATGCTCGAAAAGCAGCTGCATGTTATTTCAGCTTAACTATAATCATCTCACCTTCAGAAAGTTCTCTGAAAAAAACTTATAAATGTGAGTCTGAACAAGGAATAATAGCAATGGTATTCAACACTTACATAGCACTTAAAAGAAATAAGGCACTGTTCCAAGGACCTGACATATTTTAACAATTGTATTTCTCGTAACACCGTTTTGAAGTAGGCATTTCATTATTATATCCAGAAATTAAGTAACTTGCCCAAGGTTACTCTGCAAAGATAGGGCAGAAGCAGCATTTGCACCCAGGTATTCTGGCGCCAGAAGAGGCGCTTTTATCCACGCTGCCTTTGAGATCTTTTACAACATCCTCAAATATCTCGGAGATATGAAAGAATCTGATTCAATGGTATCCCTAAGGAAACCCAGTCTTCTGCACTATACACAAAACCGATCCCCGAAGTTTTACACGGGCTGCCTTACGTGAAAGTGCAGGCAGCAGGGAAGTTTCGGGGAGTGTCTGAGCTGCTTCCTTTCTCTACTCAGACCACTTCATTAGTTATCTTTTTCTGCTTGTGGTTCTGAACCCACCTTCTACTTTGTTTGCCCTTTCTCACTATTTTATGGGATGATGGTCTTTCTCTGAAGTTTTCTGGAAGAAATCAGGGTGACATTTTCCTCCTCCAGAACCAATTCACTGACTTCTTAAATTCACGCTGTTTCACAGGAATCCCTCCCGAATTCAGGCTGGGGGAGAGATGATTCATCTTGATGCAAAGTTTCAGTCATTCTATTTGTGTATTAATTCATCAATAACTGTTTATGAATGATCTGCTATGTGCCATGCCTTTCTTGCAAGACAAAAACCCATCTTGCCCTGGAGAAACAACCTTTGTATGTTAATGATGACATCTGTAACAGCAATTTTAGTACATGAACGATGTCGTTGACTACAGCAATTTTAGTCATCTGACTCTGGTGGATGAATATTTAGGTAGCACAGGACTGAGGGCAGAGGGGACAAGAAAGGGACTAAAGTTTCGGATAGAGAGATTAGTCATAAACTCAGTAAGGAAACGTGGCTTTAGGGGGACTCGGTTTCACAGTCACTTGTCCATTCAAGACACACTGTGGGTCTCTGGAGGAAGTGGACTACATGGGAAGCACCTAGAATCATTCTTCATGTGGCGTAAGTACAACCTCAGCTGTAAACTGGAAAAAAAAAGGTTGTTCCCTTCTTAACAAACAGCAAGTCTATCAATGATGTCTGTGAAGAATTAGTGCAGAGGATCAGACACTGTCATCTCTAGGTGGGCTGTGTCCTTCACAGCCCAGACAATACCCTATCTTAGGATGTCATTTTGCAAATGTGAGTTATGCTAATCCAGGGGACAAGAGAAGAGTGCAGAAGAACCTGTACAGGTCTGTGACCAATTTATTCACCAGAGCACAGGGCCTGGCATGCAGTAACAATCTGCTACGTGAACGAAGAAAAAAATTCCTCAACTAACGGGAGTTAGTGTCATCAACTTCCTCAATTAGGTATTTTCTATCAACACTGAGATAGCTATTAAATGGTCTCTGTCAATTTGCTGTCCCCCTTACAAAATCATTAAGTACTTTCTGAGCACCTACTATAAACCCAGTATTGTCTGGATGTTATAAGGGAGGAAAAAGTGAGTAAAGTAATAGCAGACGTGCCTTCCTCGTTCTAGAATTTAAGTACTTCAGGTATGAATTTTCACTTAAATTTCACTGAATCCTCATAACATCCGTCTGAGGTGGGTACGATACAACTCTCACTGTATAGATAAGGAATCTGACGCTTAGCGAATCAACTGTCTTGTCCACAGCCATGAGCCAGGTACTGGGACCTGATAATCAGAGCCCAGTGTCTTAACCCCAACTAGTCCACTAGACTGCCTTTTCCTATTAAGAAGAAATAGTATACTCACCCTCAAGGTATTTACAATTTTAATAGTAAAGATTAAAACTCCATCTTTTAGAGGTTCTAGGCAGAGGAGGAATGTGGAAATACTCTTTGGAAGACCTAGCTATTATTGGTCCATTCAAATGTTTACTGAATACCTCTGTACTAGGCATCACAGTAAGTCTGAGTGCTTTAGGGAAATTCATTTGGCATCTATGGGCTGATCAGAAAGAGGAAGGAAGACTGGTTAAAACTGCAGTTATCCAGCAGTAATAGAATCCTAACAGAGCAAATGAAGGGAAAAAGAGAATGCTCATTCATTCAGCAAATATTTACTGTACTATGTACAAGGCTCTGTGCTAGGTGCCAGAGATACAGTAATAAATAAGCCTTCATTGAATTTATATGCTAGTGGGGAGTGGAGTTGGGGAAATACATTAAGCTTCTTCCTACACACAAAAAATCATTTCATTATTGACATAAGGGCCATGACAAGAATGGAATGCTAAGGCAGTGTACTACATTAACCTATCACAGTGTAAGGCGTCAGGGAAGGCTTTATTGAGGAAATGTTATTTTAACAGAGCTCTAAAGGATGAGTGAGGTTGGCTGGGTGAAGAGAAGGATAAATGGGAGACAGAGAGGAAAGTAGCCATGAAAGCTCTGAGGCGAAGTGGATAGAGCCCATGTGGCCGGGATGGGAGAGAAGCTTGACTCAGGGTGATGACAGGTCAGAGATCAGAATATCACAAGGCCTTCTAGTTTCCATCTTCCAAAAAATCCAACTCTGTTATGTTGGTGAATCACAAAGTTTTAAATGCAGCCAGACACATCTCTTCTGTGACTTCTGATGTCAACTGAATTGCCACACCCTTACGAAACCTCTCCACAGTGACTAGATTAAAATCTTTAATTATACGGTTCCAGAACTCCAGACTGACTCTTCATCAGCCTCGTTAAATGGTAAATTATATATCCATTTTGGGGGCTATATGTTTTTTTGGGTTTTTTTTGGGCCACACTGAGGCTAGTGGGATCTTAGTTCCCCAACCGGGGATTGAACCCAGACCCTCAGGAGTGAGAGCACGAAGTCCTAACCACTGGACCACCAGGGAATTCCCTGGGGGCTATTTGATTTATGGTATCTACAATTCGCCAAGCCAAGTGAAAGCAAAACTACTGTTATGTGTGTATTTTTTCTACCAAGTCCATAGGAGACTCCTAGTATATTGCCTGAGACACAGTAGGCACTTAGAAATGTTTCTACTATGAATGAAGGTTTTCTTTTTTATCAAATAACATTTAAAAGAGTCTGTAAGAAATATTATGTCTCCCAAAACTTTAAAAAAATACCAGAGGTGTTTTATTAAAGGGCAACTTAATCAAGACCAAGTTGTATTACTACTTTACAAACAGACCTCATTTTAAGCATACGGCAAGGAAAAAAGTTTCACGTTTCACCTATGTATAATAATGTCCCTTGAAATGTCACTTGGAAGCTCCTCCCATCAAGGATGGCAGTCTGTTTCCGCATCCTTTGAGTATGGACTTACACTGGGTTTTCCTACTGAAAACAGAGTGACATGAAAGTGATGGCTTGCCATTCGTAAGCCTCAGCCTCCAGGTCTTTCAGCGCTTCCCCTCACTCCACTGGAACCCTGAAACTAGCCAGTGAATAAGCTAGGCTACCCTGCTGCAGGATAAGAGACCAGAACACAAAACACAAGAACCCCACAATACTCCTTTGGCTACGTGGGGGAGAATGGATTGAACAGGGACAAAAGTAGATGCAGAGAAGCCTATTTTAAAAGTGTAAGCAAGAGTTGTACTGGCTTGGACTGGGTGACAGCAGTGAAAATGCTGAGGTCTTCTTAATGGCTTGGATACGAGCATGCAGGAAGCAAAGAAAAATGTCAAGGAGGGTACGTAAGTATTTGCCTTGATCAAATGTGGGGATGGTTCTCTTTACCAAGATTTGGATGACTAGAAGAAGACCAGTGGGAAACAATGAGTTTCAAGTGGCTGTGAGGCTCCAACTAGAGATTTAAGAAACCAGTTGGCTATCCTAGTCTGACGACGAAGCGTGGATTTGTCTATACTGGAGCTATAAATTTGGAGTTACTAATGAATAAAACAGGTGAAGCCAAGGAAGTAGACAAGATCCCCTAGGTAAAGAACATAACAATGGGAACAGAAGAAAGAGTAGGATTGCCTTGTGAAGGGCTCATACACTTAAAATACTTGGTGAAGAGGATGATTCTAGAAAGGAAATTGTATAAGAGTAGCTAGAGAGGTGAGAGGAAACCAGGAGAATGCGGTGTTAAGCAAATCAAGGAGGGAGTGGTCAATAGCATTAAAAGATATTGAAGTTCAAGTAAGATGGGAATGGAAAAATGCCATTGGGTTTAGTGATACAGGAGACACCTGTGATCTTAGTGGAACAGATGGATACCATTATCAGAACCACTTACTTGGACCCAACTAATATTCATTCCTAGCCACCTAACATCTACTTTATACAGCAGAGCAGCAGCATCTGTACATCAACGTATTCTAGTTCAACTGCATGGGTTCACCATCACCTCTCTCTCATCTATCAGTGATTCCACTGGCCATTCCACTCCCTAAGCTTATGTGGGTAGAAGTCTAAGCAGTGTAAGATGGAAGGCCATGAATCTGCTCTTCCCTCAATCAGTTTCAGATTCCTCATGTCTTTTAGCACCAGCACCTTGCCACGCAGAGTGTGATTCTAGTGTTTAAAGACACAGTATGGATTTTTCATACAACACGGCCCCTAAACCTAAGCCAACTTCTTCATCTGGTTTTCAAACAGAACCAGCCACCTGTTTCACCGCTGGAAGAAAAGCAGGCTGTGTTGAACTTACAGAGAGTACACCGATCTCCAACATAGTGTTTTCCTGAGAGACTTTCTAGGATAATTTTGACTACATGCAATTTGCATGTTAGGTACTGTCTTTTAGAGTTCGTTTAAGATGACACACTGAAAAGTGAAGAGCATATCTATGTACTTCCTAGGGTGAGGGAGTCTCAGCTAACCCAGACTCTACGCCAGATATCAGGTATTTTTGCTGCTTAATTTTCTGTTCTCCTCGATTCCGGAAGCAGCTCAAAGCTCTGACCCTGCCTTGTTTACCCTGGACTCAACTTGTTGCTTTCTGCTTGATGTGCAGTACTTCCAGACCCTCCATCCTGTTGCTTCTAAAATGGTGATTTACTGGAAAAAGGCAAATACAGTGGATACTTCAAATGAAAGCCCAATAAACTATACTTATTAAACCGTTTTTCGTAATCAACTATATTTTACTAATTGTAACACGTCCGGGCTGAACAATTAAATTCTGGGCTCAAGCGGAACTATATCTTATTTTCATTTTCTATTATCTAGAGTATACTAAAGACTAAGTACCATACAAAAATTGCTCAGTGCACTTACTGTGCAGTAAATCACATGTTCCCATGTCTGCATAATTCCACTAAAATAGAATGCATCTGAACAAGAGAAAAATCTTAGAAATACAGACAGGCTATTCCCTCCGCAGAGTAATTTACATAAGGCCACACAACAGCAACAAAAACAAAGTTAGCTTCTCTTTCCCAAGAGCTAGGGGGCTCTTCAACAGACTCGAGCAATTTGAAGCAAGAAAATCCTGCCCTCTGCTGCCGAGTTAAGAAAAAGGCCTCAGCACAACGAATCGCTTTTGCGAAGCGAAGTTAAACTCCGGGCCAAACACCAGTGAAAGTCAGGTGTGGAAAGTAAACGCTTTCCTGGATTAACTCCAGGCGATTTCTAGTTTCTCAACAGCTTAAACACGCTCATCCTGGCATTTAATATCATGCAAAGTAAATTAGGTCTCAAAACCACGAAGTGGTTTTTTTCATTAGCCAGCTGTAAGCTAGAGAGTTGACCACCCAGGGTGGTCGTGATCTGGGGGTGGTCCCGCCCGCTTGGGGCGGGACGCCGTGGTGCCGGCTGCGGGCGCACAGCCCCCACGGCGAGCAGCCATCGCAGCCATCGCAGCCCCAGCTCCGTGCGTCCCGCGGGTCGGTGTGTAGGATGCGAGGTTGGGGGGGAAACGTTTACCTGGGGCCCGTCCCCACCAGGTAGGTGTTGGTGCCCTGCAAGGTCATGGGGCCCGGGTTACAGCCCAGGACGCGAATCACCCGACTGGACAGCCGTTCCACGCGCTGCAGGGCGGCTGCCATCTCCCC
The DNA here is from genome assembly GCF_949774975.1 of Lagenorhynchus albirostris. Taxonomy (NCBI): domain Eukaryota; kingdom Metazoa; phylum Chordata; class Mammalia; order Artiodactyla; family Delphinidae; genus Lagenorhynchus; species Lagenorhynchus albirostris. Next base: position 15,145,661 of record NC_083111.1, read on the forward strand.
CTCTGCCGCTCGCCCGCGCTGAACTAGAAGAGCCGCCGGAGCGCGGAACAAGCAACCAGGCCGTTGGCGGGGGTGGGTGGTGGGTGGAGGGCCAGCTGTCACGTGACGCCGCGCGTGCGGAGCGGGGTGTGGCTCGGCTACTGGGCCAGGGGCAGAGGTCACGTGAGGCGCAGGGAAGGGCAGGGGGAAATCAGCCGCTGTGCCGCGGGCGGGGCCCGCGAGCACGTGACGACGCGCGAGCGGCGCGGGAAGGGAGGGGAGTCCGTTGCTGCGCGAGGGGCGGGGCCAGCGGCCACGTGACGCTGTCCAGGTTTCGCGGGCCGCAGCGCGAGGGAGTTCGTGGGCGTGTGGTGTGAGGCGCCCCGAGGCTAGGCTGGGTTCCCGGCCTGTGGGCGCTGCCGCCTGTCGTAGAAAGCGGTGCCTTCGCAGTAGTTTGTGTCCAGGCAGGCGAGTTCATTCAAGTGCACGAGAGACCTTTTAACCGGGGAAGTTTTGTGATGGAGCGAGGGGTTTGGGGTTAGTTACTGAGGACGAAATCCCGGGAAGGATCGCTCGTCGGGTTCTCAGGCGAGGGTGAGGGGTGTGTGTGTGTGTGTGTGTGTGTGTGTGTGTGTGTGTGTCCTGTGTCGTGTGTGTGTCCTGTGTGTGCTGTGTGTGTCGTTTGTGTGTCCTGTGTGTCTGTTGTGTGTGTCCTGTGTGTCGTGTGTCCTGTGTGTGCTGTGTCCTGTGTGTCCTGTGTGGTGTGTGTCCTGTGTGTGTCCTGTGTGTGTGTGTCATGTGTGTGTCCTGTGTCTTGTGTGTGTCCTGTGTGTGTATGTCGTGTGTCCTGTGTGTGTCCTGTGTGTTGTGTGTCCTGTGTGTGTCCTGTGTCGTGTGTGTCATGTGTATCGTGTGTGTGTCCTGTGTGTGTCCTGTGTCGTGTGTGTGTCCTGTGTGTCGTGTGTGTGTCCTATGTGCGCTGTCCTGTGTGTGTGTCCTGTGTCGTGTGTGTGTGTTGTGTGTCTTGTGTGTGTCCTGTGTGTGTGTGGTGTGTCCTGTGTGTGTCCTGTGTTCTGTGTGTCCTGTGTGTGTGTGTCCTTTTACAATAAACAGCAGTAACGAAGGTTTATTTAGCGCTTACTGCTGTGCTGAGTGCCACTCTCTCATTTAAGCTTCCCAACGTGAAGAGGGAAGGCACTATTTTTATGCCCACTTTACAAACTCAAGACGGAGACTTGGGGACTTGCCCAGGTGAGCGTTCTGTGAGCCCAGCCCTGCGTCTGAAGCCTTGTTCGTCTCGCTGCCTTGCGCCAGCACCTGCCCCGGGCCCGCGGATTCAGGGAGCTCCTCTCCTGCCTCGTGCCGCTCGCCTACCCAGAGAAGCAGGGTGGCCTGCGTGTTGGGGGCTTGGGTCCAGGACGTGAAGTACTTATCTTTGTAAGGAGTCCTTTTCTAATCCGTTGAGCGTTAACTACCCCAGTGTTAACTAACCCTCCCCATTAAAAAAAAAAAAATCGAGTTACAGTGTACTTAAAAGGAAATGCACGGATCCCATGATCACTTGTATCCAGTTATGGCAATTATGTAACCGGCACCCCAGACCCCTTTTTCAAAACAAGTGAGAACTTGACACATGAGATGCCTGTGGTTCTACAATTTGGACGTGCATTTTTTTTAATATACAAAGATTAATTTTGTTTTTATTTACTAGCAATAAACATGGACATGCATTTTTAACATCCTTTTTGGTCAGGAATTCCTGAAGAAAGAACTCTTGCTATTTATACAGTATTTATTTTACAAATCATCAGTTTAATACTCCAGATTTCTTGAAAACACACCTGGATTATGTGTGACAGATTTCTTTGCCTGTGTCTCAAAGGTCTATTGTTCATGTGTTTCAAAAACCTTCATTGAAATAATCATGTAAATTATCCCCTTTGCAACGGGAAGGCAAGCAATTAAAAATTGCTTGGAATAACCATCAAAATTCCCTACATCAGGTATTTTCAGCTTACCAATATTTAGTTATTTGTCTGCTATCTGTTAATAGCTCTTCAGGCAAGAAGCTATTTTCCCTTTCTAAAAATTCTCTGCTGGAAAGTCAGCAAACCTTTGAAAAGAGGGTGGAACTGATTACATGGGCAGCTCCATTCTCTTGTCCCTTAGCTTTTTTTTTTTTAAATTAAAATTTCCCTTGTGCCTTCCATCAAGATTTCATTGAATTCATTGTCAAGCTCTTCACTGGGTAGATGAAGAAATGGGCCCAACAAATAATTTAAAAGTTAAGTGACTTGAGTAGAGTCATAGAAGGAGACATTAGACACTAGCAGAAGAGGAGGAACAGAGGGTAGGTAATGAAATTGGTTTAGACTAGTTTAAATTGAGGCGGTTGTGGGATATCCTCATAAAGAAATCTACAGACAGATATATGGGTTGAGCTCAGAAGAAAGATATAGGCTACAGAGAGAAAATTGAGTCTTTGTGAATATGTTTAGCAGTGAGACTTGAAGTTTAAGTTCCTCCCCAACAAATAAGACCAATGATTTTTACATTCTGTTCAGTTACATTTACAATAATTTATCCTCTACCTATAACATGTAAAGTATTGTTGTGGACGTGTGGGTGTGTGTTAAAATGAATAAGATAGTTAGCTTTCTAGAGGTGTATTACCAGGAAGGAGATGTATATGATCTTATTTTAAAGCATATGTGGGTAAATCCTAGAGAAGTATAGCTGAAGTGATGGGATTGCAAGGAGGAAGGAGAGAATCAAATTGATTGGGAAGATCTCGGAAAACTTAGAGGGGGTGGGTTTTGAGCTGATTCTTAAAGACTGATAGAACTTCAGGAAGATGGAGGTAGAAGTAAATAGTAAATAACTTGAGCAAAGGCTTGGAAATAGAAGAACTGTAGTGTTTATTTTCGAAATAGAAACCAACAATCATATATTCTTAGGGCATAGGGTTTGAGAAGGTATATACAGTTTGAAAAAATAAGTAGGCTCTGTTAATGATAAATTCTTTATTAGAGTATTTCAGATTCAAGAATCTCTCTCTCCCTTTCAAACATGAATTGTCCACTTAGATATACTGTGAGGCAAATTGTGTCTTCTTAAAACTTAACTGATAATACAGTAAAGGCTTGTAACCTAGTCAACCTGTAAAAGGAGCCATGTAATTCCTTCCCCCAATGTGATGGTTAAAAAGGAGTGTACTGTGGTCACAATGATACAGACTCTGTTATCACTGGATTAGAAAATCCCACATATGACTAACAGGTGATTTCAGTTTCATTTTAGTTTCGATGTTCAAGGTTTACACATCCCTTAATTATGCTTATTTTCAGAGAAGAAGAAATGAAAGATTCCCAGGATGAAGATTTTCCAGAAGGGACTTTGAGTTAAAGAAGGCTTCTTATATGTAACAAGTAAGCCCGTATTTTACATGTTAAGTTTGATTGATAAATGAAAGTCTGCTCGTTTGTATTTCTTTCAGGTATCTTCTTTATTGTGAAGAGATCATCTACAGTGGGCAAAGGTTATGTATTTTGGCTGGCAGCCAGGTAGCCACATAGCTGGGTTGACCTCTGAATGAAATTGTATTGAAACTGTCCTATTACGTCAGTAAGTGTCCTGGATTCTCTAACTGAAGTCAAATTTTGTAGGTGGCATTATTTCTGCTAAGGTGGTATTGGAACAGTGATCAAGTGTAGGGATAAAGATGAGCTATCCTTCATGCAAGTTATACAACTATGTGGTTACTGAGGGAGCTGCAGGCCCTTTTTTATGAGAGCTGCTATGTTTATTATGTACTTTGCTGTGTAGTTTTCCTTCTAGTTGGCGTTATGTTCTGTTTCACTAAATTAGGAATTTAGAAGTTGCCAGATCAGATTAGTTTATTGAGTCTGATGTTCTGCCAGTAATGCAATTTCTAAGTTTCTTAGAAATTATTTTTTCCCATCTTGTAAATCTTGTCTCAAAATGGCTAGTGTTTTCCTCATGCATGCCAGGTAAAGGAAGCTCTCTTTGTGGGGAGAGTGATTAAGAAACGCACACATGGAGGTCTACCTCGTTTTATTGCCCTTTGCTTTATTGTGCTTCTCAGATATTGTGGTTTTTACAAATTGGAGATTTTGGCAACCCTGCATTGAGCAAGTCGACCAGCACCATTTTTCGAACAGCATTTGCTCCCTTTGTGTCACTGTCACATTTTGGTAATTCCCGCAATATTTCAAACTTTTTCATTATTGTTATATTTGTTATATATTGTTATGGTGTTCTGTGATTAGGGATCTTTTACTCTTCTTTTTTTTTTAAAAATATTTATTTATTTATTTGGCTGCGCTGGGTCTTAGTTGCGGCGCGTGGGATCTTTCAGTCGCAGCGTGCAAACTCTTAGTTGTGGCATGTGGGATCCAGTTCCCCGACCAGGGATTGAACCCAGGTCCCTGCATTGGGAGCACGGGGTTTCACCCACTGGACCACCAGGGAAGTCCCAGTGAACTTTTACTCTTGCAAAAAGATTTTGACTCGCTGAAGGCTCAGATCATGGTTATCATTTTTTAGCAATAAAGTCTTTTTAAATTAATGTATACACATTTTTTTAGACACAGTGCACACTTAATGCACAGGCTTTTAGACAGAATTGCACACTTAATAGACTGCAGTATAGTGTAAACATAACTTTTATATGCAACCAAAAAATGTGTGTGGCTCACTTATCGCGGTATTTGCTATATTGTGGTGGTCTGGAATCAAACCCGCAGTATCTCCAAGGTGTGCCTGTATATTGAAATCAGTTTACTCATTAGAGATAACTCACCTAAATACCAACATCTCTAAGCCTCAGTTCCATGATCTGTAAAATGGGACCAATGATACCCTTCTTATAGAAATTTGTGAGAATTAAATAAAATAAAGTTTGTAAAACACTTCACACATAGTAAATACTCAGCAGTGGTAGCTACTAGTCTTACTATCTATTCTTCCACTATATATGGCAATATTTTTTTTCCTAGATAGTAAAGCTTAGGAAAGTACGTTTTTTTAAATGATGTTAAAACAGGACCTGGGTACACATTAAACACATCCAGTATAACCATGTTAAGGCATCTGCCAATATTCTGTGGAATTTTGTTCCACATGCTCAAAATCTAGTACATTAGACTTCCGAACTCACTATTCCTTCCACCTGGCAATCTTTTTCATATGACAGCCACATGGCTAATTTCATTACTCAAATGCCACCTTCTTAGTGAGGCCTGCTCTGACCATTCTAATTAAAATTGCAACCTGTGGTGCACCTGCCTCTACTCCAACTCCTGATTTCCCTTAACATTGCTCTGTTCTTTCTATAGTGCTTATCACCTTCTAATATGATACCTAATTTACTTATTATTTTTATCGTTGATTGACTGTCTTTCTCTGCTAGGATGTAAGTTCCATAATGGCAGGGATTTTTGTCTCTTTTGTCACATGATCTATCTCAAGAGCTTAAAATAGCACATGGCAGGTTTAAGTAAATATTCAATTAAACAGAACCTTTTGATTAAATCTCATTCTCCTAAGCTCCATGCTTATACTGGGCATGATGTCTTTCATTTTAAGATTAGAAACTTATTGCAGGGAAATTCGTGGCCTGCTAGATTGGAAATACTCAGATTTTAAAATTATTTTTCCATCCTGTTTGGCCACGACATTCTTGACAGGAAAAGTAGTGATAATGAGCTTTCGTTTTTTTCTGTAAGAAGAGTGAAATATCTTTTAATATTATTCTGAAGACTTGTAAACAAAATACTTAAAAGTGCTAAAATGACAAGAACACTGTTAAGTATTAGGTTGTGTGTTTTTTTTAAGTAACACTTTCTCCTCCTAGTTTTTAAAGTAATAAATGTTCTTTATAGAACACAGGGTGTTAGTCTACTCAGGCTGCCTTAAGAGAATACACCAGACTGGGTTGCTTACATGACAGAAATTAATTTTTCTCACAGTTCTGGAGACTGGAAGTCCAGCCTCGAGGTGCCAGCAAGACTGGTTTCTGGTGAGGCCTCTTTCTTTGGGTTGCAGATGGCTCCTTTCTTGCTGTGTCCTTTCTTATAAGGACACCAGTCCTATTGGATTAGGGACCCATTCTTGTGACTTCTTTCAACCTTTTTACCTCCGTAAAGACCTATCTCTAGATAGAGTCACATTGAGGGTTAGCACTTCAACATATGAGTTTTGGGGGGGAAACTATTCAGCCCATAAATATAGAAAAGAATGAAGAAGAAAAAAATCATCTATAATACCATTAATTCCCCAGATAAAATCACTGCTAACATGTTTTGTATTTCTCCAGTCATATTTCCTTTGCATTTTCAAAGCTTTGGGATTATAACATAGTATTTTTTCACTTAACATTCTTTAAAATGAAGTCAAAGATTGCAAATGCAGATGCTTACAGATGTCAGGTAGACAGGCAAGATAATAATGATAACTAACATTTATTAAGCCCTGACTATGCCAGGTACTTTTCTAGAGGTTTGTATGTATTATATATATTATCTTTCTTAACCTTCACAGTAATCCTCTGTGGTATATACCATTATTATCTCCATATTTCAGAGGAAGAAAATAAGACAAAGGGAGGTAAAGGAGCATATTTAAGGCCACACAGCTATTAGGTAGGTGAATTGGCATTGAGACCCAGCTGTTGAAATGACTGAAGTGTGGTGGCTGGCTACTGTGGTGAACTTGAGAGAGCCTATGCCATTAGGGGGGTGCCCACTGCTGATGAAGGAATGATAGTCTACTGTAGCAGATCTTTGAGTTTTTCAGTAGCAGGGAGAATTCTAGATTTTTGTATGAAATGTTAGCAATTAATTAGGGACTTCCCTGGCGGTCCAGTGGTTAGGACTCTGCAATTCCACTGCAGGGGGCATGGGTTCGATCCCTGGCTACACAGCATGGCCAAAAAAAAAAAAAAAAAAAAGACACCACTGTTGAGTCACACAAATCTCATCTGCAGATTGCTTTCAGCTTACGTTTATAAAATAGGGTTCACAATAGTAATATCTACCTCCTAAGTTTGATGTAAGAATTAAATGAGGACATTTTATGTACAGCATTTAGCTCAATGCCTGGCACATAGTGGTAAGTAAACGTTAGCTATTATTAGTAGAATAAATACTTTCTCCAGTCATCAAAATTCTTTATAAATATCATTTACTATTGTTTTTATTTTAAGAAATTATATAATACCTTAGTACATGTCTGTTGTAAAAAACTCAAACAATATGAAAGAATATTTAAAGGATTAAAATTGCATTTGCTTCCTACTCCCAACTCCTTTCTCCTCTCCGTGTATAATTAGGAAGCATATATTACAATATGCTATATTTATCCTTTTGGTACTTGCTTTTTTCACTTAATGTGTCTTTAGATCTTCCAAAGTAGGTTATACAAAGCTACTTCATTCTTTTTAAAGGTTGCATGGTGTATTCTTTAGTACGGATATACCATAATTTATTGAATTAGGCTTCTCAATTGTCATTTGGGTTGTTTTCAATTTTTTGCTATTTTAAAAAAGGTTCTGCGAAGAGCATATATCTTTGTGCACATCTGCAAGCATTTCTCTATGCTTGATTCTTAGATGGAATTGCTGTATCAAAGCATATTAAGAATTTTCGGGACTTCCCTGGTGGCGCAGTGGTTAAGAATCCGGCTGCCAATGCAGGGGATATGGCTTTGAGCCCTGGTCCAGGAAGATCCCACATGCCGCGGAGCAACTAAGCCCGTGTGTCACAACTACTGAGCCTGTGCCCTAGAGCCCGCGTGCCACAACTACTGAAGCCCATGTGCCTAGAGCCCGTGCTCCACAACAAGAGAAGCCACCGCAATGAGAAGCCCGTGCACTGCAACGGAGAGTAGCCCCCGCTCGCTGCAACTAGAGAAAGCCCCGCGCAGCAATGAAGACCCAATGCAGCCAAAACTAACTAAATAAATAAATTTTTAAAAATGCTTTAAAAAAAGCATATTAAGAATTTTCACAGCTACTGTACCTTTGTTAAATATATATATATATATTTTTTGTTAAATATATTTTTAGTAGCTTTGTAATATTCCATTTTATGACTCTACCATTATTTATTAACTCCTTTTGTTGACACATTTAGATGATTTCCAGGTTTTTGCCACTATAAATGGTGCTGTGGTAAATGTCTTTGTGAGCAGGTTATGTGTTTTAAAAGGTAAGTAGTCTGAGAGGAAGTTGTCAACTATTAAGTATATCTCTGACACTTTACTTTCCCAAAGCTATATATTATAAAAAGTATATTTAGTGGTAATATATTATTTTTAGAAAAAGTAGGACTTTGATAAAGTCATGGCCTAGGGTTTTTAATACTATACTCAAGATTTTTAGCATCTTTTATGATGTTTCATTTTAGGTGTTGTCAGCTGTAATGAAGAACACTGTGAGACAGAAGATTGAATAAAGCCTTGTAACAACTGGATTAGAGGTTTAGAAAAGAAAGTTAAAATTAGTCACTTTGGTTTTAATGTTCCAATTTCATAATATTTATTCTTTCTTTTAAATAGATTTAGGGAGTAGAAATTAAAATTCAGTGCTACACGAAAGGATGCACTAATATTTGTTCTTTTTTTTTCTTTTTGTATGAGAGAAGGAGGTAGATAACCAAGAGATATAGTGATTCATAATGAAATATACTAAGTTAAATTTTATGATGTCGGTTCTTGGCATTATAATCTATGTAACTGATTTAATTGTGGATATCTGGGTGTCTGTCAGGTTTTTCTGTGAGGGACAGTATGTTTTCGGTATTTTAACAGTAAGCTTTATGCTCTTTGGAACACTTGTGGTCCAGTGTTTTAGTTATTCTTGGTTCAAGGACGATTTAAAGGAATCAGGCCAAGAAAGTCAGCATTGTTTTCTTCTACTTCATTGCTTGCAAGGAGGAGTTTTTACAAGGTGAGCATATACTTTTGATCATTAACACTATTATTCTTTTTTTCAGACAGAAGCTACCTTTCTGTATCTGGGTAGTCAGATGTACAAAGGTTCTCTATTTGCATGTAGCACAAGGGTTACTTGCTTCTCACTAGCAGTGCTTGTGTGAGTCATTGAACTCTCAGAATTTTCCAGGTTCATTAACATAATGTTTTAATTTACCTAATTAAGTTACTTTTTCTAATATGTTATCACTTTTTTATGAGAAGGAAAAGGACTCATTTCTATGTCTTGTGAATCTTTTCTCATCTATTTTATATTTTAAGACTGATTATGTAAATATAGCCTTTCACTTGCAACTCTGATAGAGCACTTAATTTTTTAAGTTAATTGTACCATTGATTTAATGAAGTGAAATTTTTACTGCAATAACACAGTAACCATGTGGTTAGCTTGGTACAGAATCATTCACAGAACTAAAAACAACCTTAAGAATCATGTTGTTTAAAGCCTGTTTTCTGGTTAAAGAAAATAGAATCTAAATAAGCCCTGAGAATTCTGTGATTTTCCATATACCTAATTTCATATGACCTTTTCTTCATTATCTTAAGAGATTTAATTCTGTTCAAAGCGATATATATATATTAAAGGTAAAGAGAAGAATTAAAGACAGATATAAAATCATTGTTTTTCATAGTAAATTTTATCTGTATAAACAGTTGAATTGAAGCCTAGCTGTTATGGCAACATGGTAATTCAGCTTTTGAAAATGGACATTTACAATGTATAAATGTAAAATGGCAGCTTATAGCTGTTGTCACTTTTTAATGTTATAATTGACCTTGCATGGTGTGAAATAAAAGTTTAAACACTGGTGTAAAAAAAAATAAAGACATATTAAGAGGATGACGTATTATTTTGCTACAGTTAGGTTTTGAAGTTGGGCCATTTTTTTTTTTTTTTTTTGAGGTACGCGGGCCTCTCACTGTTGTGGCCTCTCCCGTTGCGGAGCACAGGCTCCGGACGCGCAGCTCAGTGGCCATGGCTCATGGGCCCAGCCGCTCTGCGGCATGTGGGATCTTCCCAGACCAGGGCACAAACCCGTGTCCCCTGCATCGGCAGGCGGACTCTCAACCACTGTGCCACCAGGGAAGCCCTGAAGTTGGGCCATTTTAATAGCCATCTTTCCTGAGAAAGATTTTAGTGGCAGTAGAATTCTAGGCGAATAGTTATTTTCTCTCTGTATATTATATTCTCTCATCTTTTTGTTTCCATTGTCACTATTGAAGAGTTAAATGTCAATCTTACTGTTGCTCTTTAAAAGTATTTTGTCTTCTTTTTTTCCCTCTGGCTACTCTTATGATTTTTCTCTTTATCTTTGGGTTTCTAAAGTTTATGATATATCCAGGTATATATTTACTTTTATTTCTCCTGCTGGGGATTTGCTGGTTCTCTTGATACTATAGATTATTATCTTCCATGAATTCTGCAGAATTCTCAGCCATTATCTTTTGTAACATTTTCTTTACCATATTTCTGTCTCTTTTCCTTCTGGGACTCCAAACAAATTTAAGGTAGACCTTCTTGCTGTATCTAACATGACTGTTACATGTTAGATTGTTGATTTGAGATTTTTCTTGTTTCCTGAGGTAAGCTTGTATCACTATAAACTTACCTCATAGAACTGCTTTTGCTGTGTTCCACAGATCATTGTGTTCTCATGTTTATTTGTCTCCAGGTATTTTTTGTTCCTCTTTGATTTTGTCAGTGGTCCATTGATTGTTTAGTAGCATATTGTTTTTGTTTTTTGCATTCTTTTCTCATAGTTGATTTCTAGTCTCATGCCATTGTGGTCAGAACAGATGCTTGATATAATTTCAATATTCGTAAATTTATTGAGACTTGTTTTGTGGCTTGTCATGTGATCTTTCCTGGAGAATGTTCCATGTGCACTTGAAAAGAATGTATATCTTGCTGCTTTTGGATGGCATGTTCTATATATAATCTGTTAAGTCCATCAGGTTTAATGTCATTTAAGCCCAGTGTTTCCTTACTGATTTTCTGTCTGGATCTTATGTCTCTCCACCGATGTAAGTGGGTTGTTAAAGTCTCCTACTATTGTTGTGTTACTGTCAATTTCTCTCTTTATGTTTGTTAATATTTGCTTTATGTATTTAGGTGCTCCTATGTTGGGTACATATGTATACCCATATTGTTATATCTTCTTCTTTGATTGATCCCCATATCATTATGTAAGTCCTTTTTTGCCTCTTGTTACAGTCTTTGTTTTAAAGTCTATCTTGTCTGATATAAGTATTGCTACCCCAGCTTTCTTATGATTTACATTTGCATGGAATACCTTTTCCTATACTCTCTCTTTCAGTCTGTATGTCTTTAGATCTGAAGTGAGTGTCGTGTAGGCAGCATATATACAGGTCTTGTTTTTGTGTCCTTTCAGCCAGTCTATGTCTTTTGACTGGAGCATTCAGTCCATTTACAGTTAAAGTAATTATTGTTAGATATGTCTTATTGCCATTTTGTTAACTGTTTTGGGGTTGTTTTGTAGTTCTTTTTGGCTTCTTTCTTCTTCTTTTGCTCTCTTCCCTTGTGATTTGATGACTATCTTTAGTGTTACGTTTGGGTTTCTTTCTCTTCTTTTGTGTGTATGTCTATTATAGATATTTGGTTAGTTATTACCATGAGGTTCATGTATAACAATCTGATCATTATACTGATAAGTGATTATTTTAAGGTGATGATGGTTTAAATTCAAACACTTTCTAACAACCATGCATTTTTGCTTCCTACCAGCCATGTTTACTGTTTTGACATCATATTTTACATCTTTCTGTTTTGTGTATCCCTTAACTACTTATTGTGAATATAGATGATTTTACTACTTTTGTCTTTTAAGCTTCCTACTAGCTTTATGAGTGATTGATCTACTACCTTTACTGTATATTTGCCTTTACCAATGAGATTTTTCCTTTCATAATTTTCATATTTCTAGTTGTGGTCTCTTTTCCTTAGAGAAGTTCCTTTAACGTTTCTTGTAAAGCTGGTTTAGTGGTTCTGAACTCTTTTAGCTTTTGCTTGTCTGTAAAACTTTATATTTCTCCTTCAAATCTGAATGATATCCTTGCTGGGTAGAGTATTCTTGCTTGTAGGTTTTTTCCTTTCATCACTTTGACTGTATGGTGCCACTCCCTCTGGCCTGTAAAATTTCTATGGAAAAGTCAGCTGATAGTCTTATGGGAGTTCCCTTGTACATACAGAGATTCTTCATTCTTACTGATTTCTTTGCTTAGTAGTTAGGGATGTGGGGACAAGTAGGTAGCCATTTGGAAAAAAATATATGAATTATAACTGGACCTTCACACAAAGTTCAGGGTTAGCCCATGCTCTAACATGGCACGTGATCTTGAAAAGAGTTTAGTCTGTTCTGTGATGAAGGTGAAATCTTTAGAAGTATATTGATAGAAACATAGAGATGAGTACCATATTGGGAGAGATTTAAAAGGTTGTAGTTTATGTCTTCAGCTTCCCAGTCTTTGATATGACAGAACATGTGCTCTAACTCCTCCTAACCAGAAGAAAATCTGAAAGGATAAACTGGCAGAGTTTTGTTTCTGGAGTAGCACTAGGCACCCCACCCCTCCCCAACCCCCAACACTAAATCCCAAACCACAAGGACAAGAAAATAGTTTTTCCCCCTGTTTGCCATTCAAATGGACAGACCACAGATTGTAGAAATTGACCAGAATGGAAGTAAGAGGAAGCAATAGCCAGTATATGCAGCATAAGAACAGTAACGGTTTTGATTCACTTTAGAGTTGGGATAATTTCAGATTGCATGTTATGGACTATACATCTAGGTAAACTACCAGACACCAGGATAAATTTCAAATGAATCAAATATTTAATGTAAAAATACTTATATTATAAGAAAACATGGGAAAATTCCTTTATAGCCTTGAAATGGGGAAAGCCTTTCTAACCATAACTTAAAATCCCTAAGCTATAAAAATTATAGATTTGATAATAAAAAATGCATGCTAATTAAAAAAAGCAAAAATCTCCCAAACAAACAAAAGCAAAGCAAAAAGGAAAACAGCTTTAACAGGAGAAAATATTTGCAATTTTGAATAGAAAAAGGGCTAGTCTTTTAGTATTTAAAGAGCTTCTGAAGTCAAAAAGAAAAAGGTCATCCACCCAATTGAAACATGGGAAAACAGTGAGGATAGTTCAGAGAAGAGGAAATGCAAATGGCTCTTAAGTTGTCTGAAGGATGCTAAGCCTTGTTCATAATTTTAAAATTGCCAATTAAAACTTCGCTGAGATATTCTTCACCTACCAGACTTGCAAAAATCCAAATGATAATACGCTCTCTTGGTAAGGCATGGGAAAACAGGTATTCTCATACTTTGTTGATGGGAGTATGGATTGGTTATGGGAGTATGGATTGCCCACCATCCCTGTGGAGGGCAGTTTGACCATATTTCAAATACACATACATACCTTTAGGCCAGAGGTTCCTCTTCTGGGAATTTATCGTACTTGCAGACATGTAAAATGACATATGCACAGCTTTTCAACTGTAGTATTCTTTGTAACAGCAAAATATTAGAAACAATTGAAATGTCTGTTGGTAGAGTTTATGGTATACCTATGCAATGGCACACTACATAGCTATTACAAAGAATGATAAAGTACTTTATGTACTGAAATGGAAAGATCTCCAATATGTACTTTTAAGTGAAAAGACAAGGTGCATACAGCAGATATGATATGCTACAGTCTGTGTAAAACAAAGTGGTGAAAAGCCATATATACTTATGCTTGCTTGTATATGCATAAAGAAACTCTAGAAGGGTACACATGAAAGTAGTAACCGTGAATTCTCATGGTCATAGGGGAGGGTGAAAACTGGGTAGTTAGGTCCTAGGAGTGGCATGGAGTTTTTTCAGCGAATAACTTTTAAAAAATGTTTGAATTATTTAAATATTTTGCCTATTCAAACAAAAAAAGAAGAAAAGGAAAAATTGAATTAGGTTTGCTATTAGTGATAAACAGATACTTGATAAACAGACACTTCCCTCTTTTTGTTTTTCTTTTTCTTTGTATTTTCTTAGTGCAGGAAGTGGCAGAATACTGAGATGAATAGTGAGGAATGAGCAAAAATTAAAACATAATTAATTTAAAACATAAGTTCATAAAAATGGGAAATTATCCAAGGGTCTGTCTAAACTAAGTAAGGAAAAACCTGAGATTTACTGAACTACAGATTCACTTCCCTACAGAATAGATAAATTGAGTTTGTGTTGGTAGATGAAAGACAAGGAATGTCAACATGAATTATTTATTAGGTGTAAGTGCCTGTTGCTACTAAGTATGTTCTCACTGCTCAGGTGTCTGTGGGGTAGAACATTTCATTTTCCAGAATATAAATTAGATGACACTTCTGTATTTCCATTTTATGTACTATTTGTGATAAAACCTTTCTCCTTGCCAAAGGAGACTTTTCCTTTGATGGGTATATGAAAGGCATTTGTATTATTTAAAATATGGAAGTTATTGTTGCTCTTTTAAAATAACTGGTAAAAAAAGTTCAAATCGTGTGAAAGAAAGTACAATGGAGATGAGTCTCCTTCCTTCCGCAGTTCCCTGGGCCCTTCTTTATGGAGTTTCTTAAATGGGCATTAAATAGTTGAACATTTTTTCTTACCTATTCTTCTATTTAAAATGCTTTAGAGAGAGGTCATCTGGTAATGTTCAAATTTCCTAGGGTGCAATATTTATGAAACTTGAGGATCTGGGCCCTTTACTTAAATCTCTAAATATTTGAGGATTTTCCGAGGTATCTTATTGTTGTTGATTTCTCATTAAATATTGTTTTGATCAGACAACATAATTTGTGTGATTATAGTCTTTTTACATTTATTGGCTTGTTTTATGGCCCAACATATAGTCTAACTTGGTGAATATTCCATGTGCATTTGAAAAGAATTTGTAAATTGCTCTTGTTGAGTGTAGTGTTCTATAAATGTATAAATTAGGGCAATATGTATCAACATATTATTAAACATATTATTATAAAACATTATTATTAAACATATTATTAAACATATTATTAAAATCTGCTATATTCTTACTGATTTTTTTCTTTTGGCCTACCTTTTCTTTCCATTACTGAGAGATGAGTGTTAAAACACTCTAATATTGTGGACTTATCTTTTTCTCCTTGTACTTTGAAAATTTTTGCTTTGTGTATCTTCAAATGCTATTATCAGGTACATTCAGATGTCTTCTTAAAAAATTGATTCTTATATCATTATGACATGACTCTTTATCTCTGTTAATACTCCTTGATTTGAAATCTATTTTGTCTGGGATAGTAATATAGCCATACTATTTTTGTGTGATTTCCTTTCAAACTATTTGTGTCTTTTTTGTTTTTTAATTTTATTTTATTATTTATTTTTGGCTGCGTTGGATCTTCGTTGCTGCGCGCAGGCTTTCTCTAGTTGTGGTAAGTGGGGGCTACTCTTTGTTGCAGTGCGTGGGCTCCTCATTGCTGTGGCTTGTCTTTGTTGTGGAGCATGGGCTCTAGGTGCGTGAGCTTCAGTAGTTGTGGCATGTGGGCTCAGTAGTTGCAGCTCGCAGGCTCTAAAGTGTAGTCTCAGTAGTTGTGGCACATGGGCTTAGTTGCTCCGCGGCATGTGGGATCTTCCCCTACCAGGCCTTGAACCCGTGGCCCTTGCATTGTCAGGCAGGTTCTTAACTACTGCGCCACCAAGGAAGTCCCTCAAACTATCCGTGTCTTTATGTTTAAATAGAGTCTCTTCCAAATCATATAGAGTTGAATCTTGATTTTTTTATCCAGTTTGACAATCTTTTATTGAAACTTTCAATCCATTTACATTTCATATATTACTGTAATTATTGATATAGTTGTCTTCTGGGCCTGCATATTGTTTTGTTTTTATTTTTTCTGTTTGGGTTCGTTGAGCTTTATGTTGTTTTTCATCAGATTTGGAAAATATTTTTCGCCAGTATGTTGTCAAGTTTTTTTTTTTCCTGCCCCATTCTCTCTCTCTGTTTCTTTTGGGACTTCAATTACACCTTTGTTATTGAGGTTCTGTTAATTTTTTTCACGAATTTTTTCTCTCTGTGTTTTGTTTGCTAATTTCAATATCTGGGTCATCTGTGGGTATGTTCCTATTAACTGATATGTTTCTATTAACTGATTATGCTCTTTAGCATAAGTTACATTTTCCTCTAAATTTGCATATCATTTAATTTTTTATTGTGTAGTGGACATTGTGATTGATACCTTGTAGAGACTCTGGTTTCTGTTATCTTCCATTGAAGAGAAAGGAGATAGTTAAATTATTGGCAAATTACCTTGACGTGATACAGAGGCTTGGTTTAGGCTTTGCTAGGGAAGGTCTATTTTGCTTTTGTTCTTAGTCCTAGGGGAAGTCTTACAGACCTGAAGTATGGTCTTTACTCCTAACATATCACCCTTTTAGCGTTTCAATGGGATGCTTGAAGTATTTACCAAGCCCCTCCAGTTTGGTGGAACTTAAACTCCAGACTCTTCCCTGTGGTAGACAGCTGCCAAAATCTCTGCTCATTCTTGCCATTTTTCCTCAGTTCTTGGAGCCTCACCCTAGATATACATAGTAAGGGGTTGGCCAAGGATTTAAGGAGGGTATATGCAGATTTGGGAGGTTTTTTACTCTGTGGCTCCCTCTTTTCTAGGATCCCTCTTAATTTCTAACCACTCTGGCAGATTCAACCTTAGTTCTCTCACTCTTTGAGCCAGTAAAATTCGACTTTCTGCTTGAGCTGTATCTACTTTTTGCCATTTGGACTGTGGGATGCTGGTAGAGGAAAAGCCAGATAAATGCATCTCATGCAGTATGGTTCCCTTCTTTCAAGGGTTAAGTGCCCTCATCCTTCTTCCTACTTTTGGTTGCTCTTTAGTGCCTTGTTTTCTTTAATATTTTGTCTGTAATTTATCATTGTCATCAGTAGGAAGGTGAGCTTGATACAAGGGAATCTCTCATCACTGGAAGCTGTTTCCTCTTTATCTCAAATAAAAGAATACATTGTGATAAAATATGCTAAGAAAGCTCCTTCTGTTTCTTTTTCTTTGGCCTCTTCATCATTTCTTCCATAAAACTGAAACAATATCCTATTGATTAAAAAATTATATTCATACTCCCCTTCTCATGAAATTATCCTCAGATAAGCAGAACTTTGCATAGGTTTGCTATTAATTGCTACAAAATTGGAAAATATTCCTCTCTAAAGTCACTGGAAATATTAATGTGCTCATCTGTAAACAGCTCCATCTTTTGTTGTTGTTGTTGTTGTTGTTGTTTAACAGGCACTGATACACCGCTTAACATGTGCCAGTTACTGGTCTAAACATTCTGCATGTATTAACTCCTTTAAGCCTCATATCAACCCAATGAGGTAGATATGATGATTACCCCCTTTTTCAGATGAGGAAACTGAGGCATCACTAGGAAGTGATGGAGCAAGGATTTGAATCCAAGCGTCCTGGCTTTTTTAGAGTCTGTACACTTAATCACTGTGCTCTGCTGGCTTTCTCACTCTATGCTGTCTGTACTGATTTTGTTCTAGGTATGTACTTGTTAATGTTTGTGAATTTTTCAAGTTTTTCAATTAGCAGTATCTATCCGTCTGCTTTAAGAGGATAGATACCTTTAAGAACATACTGTATTACATATCAGTCTTACATAATATACATACAGGAACTCCCTATTGTGCCAGATACCCAGAAAAGGCTCAAACATAAATTCACTTATAAATCTCACCTATAAATCCTGGACAGTGTTAATCATTGTTTTCCTATACTTTTACAACATAGTATTTACATTTCTGTTGAGTGGTTATTTCTTCTGCCTTGTATTGCAGCTAGCAGTTTACAGGCTTGACCTTCCTATTAGGTTGTAAGGTCATTGAAAGTGGAGGTCATGTCTTCATCATTTTTGTAGACACTCTACCCTGGCATCTAGTCCACATTGAATATAATGGACCATGTTATTCTAGAACTGTGATGGTAAAAATATACTTTTATTTGCTAGGTGAAGAATCTTTGCATATCCATATATGTATACATCTTGTTTAAAATGAGAATATCTTATATTTGTGTTTTATTTCAACTTTCCAAAGTCCTTTCATATCTACTGTCTCTTAATGGAAAGATTGTCATGAGCTCTCATTTATTCATTCATTCAGTAAATATTTTCTTAGAGCGGCTATGTACTGGTACTATTTTAGTTTCTCAGGATATAGCAGTGAACAAAACAAAGTCCCGGCTTTCATGCAGATTTCATTCTTGTGAGAAGGTACAGATAAGCAAAAATGTGTCAAGTGATGATAAAGAAAAATGAGGTAGGATAAAGAGATAGAATGCGATGGATGGTGTGATCTGGAAAGACCTCTGTGAGGAACTGGTATTTGAATAGAGACCTGAATGAAGTTAAGGAGTAAACTTGCAAAATCTCTGGGGTTTAGGAGAGTTCCAGGAAGAGGGAGTAGCAAAGACAAAGGCCTTTAACTTGGGAAAAGCAGTAAGAAAGGTACACTGAAATTGTGGGAGAAATGAGAGGGAAAGGCAGATTATGGAGGGCCTTGTAAGATGGGGTAAAGACTTTGTGTTTTATTCTAAGTATGATGGAAATCATTGGAACATTTCGAGTAGAGGGGTAACATCTAAATTATGGTTAACAGGTTCAATCTAGATGTGTGTAGAGAATAAGATGTATAGGAAGCAGGAGTAGAATCAGAGAGACCAATTATGAGGCTATCAAAGTAATCCAGGCCAGAGATGTTGGCTGCTGAAACTAGGATGGAGGCAGTGGAAGTGATAAGATGTGTTTAGATCTGGATATATTTGAAGTTAGAGCTAAGAACCAACAGAACCTGCTGAGGAAGTTTTATAGGGTATGAGAAAAAGAAAGAAGTTGGGAATTATTCCCACATTTTTGGTCTGAGCAACATGGTGCATGTTAGTGCCATTTACTGAAATGGGAAACATTGACAGAAGGAGCAAGTTGAAACTTGATATATATCACTGCCCTCATTTTATATATGGGGAAACTGAGGTGTAGATAAAGAGTTGTTTTTTTTTTTTTTTTTTTTTTGATAAAGAGTTTTGATAAGCTTTGGGCTAGAATCCTGGTTGTCTTATTGCTAGCCTCAGATATTTTTGAAATAAGTGTTTCAGTTATTTTTGTTATTAATTTTACTTGGATGATGATAAGTCATGTTCATTTAAAAATTCTTTGTAAAGAAGAGCCTGAGCAAGGATGTTTTAGGAGTCTTTGAAATTTTATGTTTTCCAGGGTGATAATGGTCACAGAGCCTAGCCCCTTGTAGATTATGGAGTACAGCTGACCCTTGAACAACATGGGTTTGAGCTGTGTGGGTCCACTTATATGCAGATTTTTTTCAGTAGTAAAGACTACAGTACTACACGATCTGAGGTTGGTTGAATCCACGGATGTGGAACTGAGGATACAAAGGGCCAGCTATCAATTATGTGTGGATTTTTTGACTGCACAGAGGGTTGGCATCCCTAACTCCACATGTTCAAGGGTCAACAGTAATTATTTGCTAGATTAAACTGAAAGAAGATTCAATCTCATCTTCAACCTTGACATTATCATAAGGGCATGTATTTGTCTTTTAGTTAAGATAAATTGCATGAAGTGCAAATTGCAGTTTGTCTTTCAGAAAATAGTGGTTAAGACTAGGAATGATAAGATATAGGTTTGGACTTTAGGTCTGCCCCTTACTCTCTGTGTAACTTTCAGCAAATCACTCTACTGTTCTCAGCCTAACTTTTCCTGTCTGTGATTTGGGAATAATACCTACTCGTCTCTCATAATAACTGTGAAGATGAAAGAAGATCATGTATGCTTAATAGTGCTAGCACACACTGGCACATCAGACATGCAATAAAAATTGTGCAGTCTTAAACCTCAATAAAGCTACAATGAAATATTTACATAGTTGAGAGAAATTTGTAGTAGAGAAAGTTTGTGGGAAAATTCTATTCTTAAACACATGTTGCTTTTTTTCCAAAATTATTATGTAAATTAATACACGTTATAAAGAATCTATTACTGAAGATAAATATTCATGTTTACTTTACAGGTATTGGTTTGCCTTGAAAAAGGGTTATCATGTGGCTTTCAAGTACACCAGCAAAACGGATAACTTCGTGGAAGAACAAATCGATCCTCATAAAGAAGTTATAGATAGGGTGACAGATTTGAGCATGCTCAGGCTATTTGAGACCTACCTGGAAGGCTGCCCACAACTTGCTCTTCAGCTCTACATCCTTCTGGAACATGGTCAAGAAAATTTCACTCAGTGTAGGTCTTTCTTAATAGCCTGTGTTAGATGGATGCCACTGATATTTTATGTCAACTGTGTAACTCTTTGGCAGGTTTTAGAATTATTTTTATTGTTTTTCTTTTTAGAATTATGTATTTTTTTTTGAAAAAGAAGTACATGGTTCAAAGGTACTTTGAGGTATATAAAGGTATACTGTCTCCCTCCCCCTTCTTCCTTTCCCTTTGTCTGCCCAGAAAACAAACTATTTTTTTTGAACATTTTATTTATTTTTATTTTTTAATAGATCTTTATTGGAGTATAATTGCTTCACAATACTGTGTTAGTTTCTGTTGCACAACAAAGTGAATCAGCCATATGCATACACATGTCCCCATATCCCCTCCCTCTTGAGCCTCCCTCCCATCCTCCCTATCCCACCCCCTGTAGGTCATCGCAAAGCACCCAGCCGATCTCCCTGTGCTATGCTGCTGCTTCCCACCAGCCAACTACTTTACGTTCAGTAGTAAAACAAACTATTATTGTCAGCTTTCTGATGATTCTTTCAGAAAAAAAAATGTAAAAGCCTATCTTTCTCTTTCCTTCTCTCTCTCTTTCTCTTTTTTTTATAGAAATGGTAGCATAAAAGCCATCTTTGTTTTTTGCACTTAACATATCTTGGAGATCTAAACATATCAGTACAGAAAAAGCGCCCTCATTTATTTTTCTTATCAGCATAGTATTACAAATTACGGATGTATCATGAATTATTTAACAGGCTCCCTCTTTATGTTAATTTAGGTTGTTTCTAATATTTTACTGTTGCAAAAAAAGCTGCAGTGAATAGTCTTATGCATGCATTCTTTTGCATGTGTGAAGTTTAGCCATAGGGTGAATTCCCAGAATCACAATCATTGGGTGAAAGTGCAAGTGCTACAAAACTAATGAAAGTTTTGCAAATCGGTTGATATGTTGCTCTTTTATAGCAGATTTCCTCATTAGGGTTAAATGTACATTTTTAAAGGACAATTTGGTATTTCCATTAAGAAAATCTTTTAATAGGTGTTTAATTTGAGATGTTAAAAGAACTATTTATTTGCTAAAAATAGTCCCAGTTTTCATTAGTGACTAGGATTCCATGCAGACTTGGATTCACCTCAGAGTAACAGATTGTCCTCTCCCCTGGAGTTCCCTCTATGCTAGACTCACCTGTGAGAACACTTCATTTTCCCAAACAGTCTTCTTGGTCCCAGTTTCCCACAAACCTCTAGATTGTAGTCCCTTCTAATATTTTTACCTTTACTTTGATTGTTAGTGCACCACTGAAATGAACCTACTGTGTATGAGACCTCTTTTTCCTTGTGATGCAAAGAATTTGTGGGTTGGGATTTATTAGTCCCTGAAGCTAAAGTTCAGCATATAGGGTTTACAACCTGTATTATGGTAGATCTACTGATGTTAACTGTGGCTGCTTTCTGTGTGGGGGGATTGTGAATGATTTTATCTATTTCATCTTCCTTATACTTTTCTGAATTTCCAAATTTTCTACAGTAACCATGTATTGTTTTGATAATCAGGAAGAATAATTCAAAATGTAAAAAAAAATCAGTTTATATACAGAACTACTTCAGAAGACTGAACAAATTCTTTTATCTTTGTTCCTTCTGAAATCATGCTAAAGAGGAGAGTAACAAGTAAAAACAGTATAAACCCATAAGGACAAAGAGAATGCAGAGTAGAATAGCAGATTAGAAATGTCAACAAATATTTAGGAGATGGAAAGCAGTTAGAAAACTTGGGTTATTCAAATCAGTTCCACCACCACTAAAAGGCTAGATTATTTGAATCAACTCTCCCCCTGAAATTATCTAAAACAATTGGTTAAGTATTTTCAAAAGTCTTCATAAAAGCTTAAAACAATCTGATACAACAGGCAAAAATATGCATGAAAGTGGGAATGCAGCAGGGTTGAGTAGGACTGTGAAGGCTTTATACCCTGAGGGTTTTTACTGAACCTTATAAACAAGCAGATTCAGTTTTGATGGCTTCGCAGGGTGTGGAGGACTGGAGACAAAACTCAGGGTCTTCACAAGGGAGGGACATCTGGTAGAAAATTCTAATCCGTAAAACTGGCACTCCAAAAGTCACCCTCCTCAGGGTAAAAGTGAAGTTACCTACCTCTAAATGAAACTTGACTGCATAAACAGAAATAATACTATGTGGCTAAGAAAAAGATAGAATGAAGACAAGCAGTAGCATGAAAGTCAGGTGGAAGATGGATGGAGTTAAACTGTTTTAAATTCCTTGTATAGTTCAGGAGAAAGGTAAAGCAAAAGTGGATCCACGTGTAAAACAAAAACAATTAGAGAGACCCGATTTTTGAAAAGAAGAATGTAATACTAGGAAAACAGAATTATGTTAGTGTGCTTGGGCTGCCGTAACAGAATACTATAGACTGGGCAGCTTAACCAACAGAAATATATTTTCTTACAGTTCTGGAGACTAGAAATCCAAAATCAAGGTACCAGTAGGGTTGGTTTCTCGTGAGGACTCTCTTTGGGTTGCAGATGGCCACCTTCTTGCTGTGTCCTCACATGTCTTTCCTCTGTGTATGGAGAGAAAGAGAGATCTCTGGTATCTCTTTCTATTCTTACAAGGATACCGGTCCTATTAGATTTGGGCCCCACCTTTACGAACTTGCTTAACCTTAATTGTCTCCCTAAAGGCCCTATCTCAAAGTATAGTCACATTGGGGGTTAGGGCTTTAACATATGAATTTTGGAAGAATACAGTTCAATTCATAAAAGACATGAAAGTAAGCATTTTTTAAAAAATAAAATAAAGAACAGTAAATTACAGGGATAAGAAAGTTGACCAATACCACAAATTTCACGAGAAAGAAACGTAATATATTTTTATTATTTTAATACTCTTTTATCTAATTTTTTTGGCTGTGTACTCTGATCGGGTTTTGATTTGATAATGATTTTATTATATAATTTCCACAGAGAGAAAAGAAAAATTCAATCTTTTTTTCTAGCATAGTTAATAGAAATTAGGTTTTTGTTTATTTTTAATTTAGAGAAGTTTCAACTTCACAAAGTATTGATAATATTATAAGTATATTTTTTGATTGTTGTCACATTTGGGGACAACTCTACCAATGTCTTCAATAATGTGCTATAAGATCAGAGTATATCAAGATTTTTTTTGATGAAGTAACTAATTTTAAATACTGTTTGAATTGACAACACTTGTTTATTGTCAATGTCTCCTTTAGTGAATAGTGGGAGTCTTGTTTTCTTTACTGGTGTCAATAATGTCAAATCAGAAGAAATTAATAAGAATCTGTATAGATGTGATTGGGCAAGGTCATTTCATATCGGGAGAAACGCATAAGCAAAGGCGTGGTTTGGCAAAGACAAGGAATTCCTTTTGGATAGAGTATAATGTACAGATTAGATTAGCAAAATGAGGAGAAAAAATATTGGAAACAGGTAGGTAAGTGGGAAATGGGAAATAACGTCAAACTAATAGTGCCAACTGGATGAGGATAGACCGTCATGCCTTAATATTAAGGAATCAAAGGCCTGTTGACAGCAAGATAGTGAAGTGTTAAGATCAGGCAAACTACTTGAGAATCCTAGATCTGTTACTTACTAATCAGAATTATTCAAGCAAATCTTGTAAACATATCCCCCTAAACCTAAACTATTCTCAACTCAATTTCCCTTTAGCCAGATCCCCAAAATGACCACAGCTTGCTTCAATGCACCTAGGGAAAATGTGAGAGAGGAAAAGTAAGAGACAGGGAATTTTAGCAACTGCAATGAAAATACCTTATTTTTCCAACTTTTATAAAATATATATGACAAAGTGAACACCTTGCCAGGGCTTTGCCAGGCTTGGAAGGAGTCTGGGCAAGTGTAGGTCCCTGAAATTTAAGCTTCACTACCTTCATGATAAATCTACCTGTGAGGTAAAAATACTGATTAACTTTAAACTATGATATGTTTAATATGCATGTTGTGATTTCTAGGGAAGCCATCAAAGAATAAAAACAGCATATCTCTGAAAGATGTGGGTTACTAGATTGAAAGGTTGATAAAAACGGCCCATACCAAGCCCATCATTATAACATTTCAGAGACGCAAAGATGAAGATAAGATTCTAGAAGATTTGAGAGAAAATAAAGATCATTTAAGGATAGGGAAATTGAATGGCTTTGAAATTCTTAACCATAACACTTGAGATTAGAATTTAATAGATCAATGACTTCAAAGTTTCAATGGAAAACATTTTTAAACTTTGAATTTCTGTTGAAACTGTGTATCAAACATGAGGGTAGAATAAAGACATTTTGAGACATACATGGTCTCAAAAGTTTAGCTTAGGTACAACTTTTCTCAGGAATGTCTGGAGAATGCTTGATCAAACCATGAGAACGAAGCAAGAAGGAAATATTGGAACAGGAAACAGGAAGTCAGCACTGAAGAGAGGTGAAGGGAAGTTTTGGGAAGACAGGAAGCAAACCTTGACAGCAGCCACCTTTAAGCAGAAGGATCATATTATTACAAAACAAAAAACAAACAAAAAACCCCTAATAGATGTATATAGGGGAGTTTAATTAATTAATTTGAAGAATTTGCTGAGAAATACTGATGAGTCATGAAAAACTAAGCAAAGTAAGTAACAATGAAAAGTTTTAAAAGAAAGGAAATATGATCAGAATGTAGTACTTGGCTGAGCAGTCAAAGAGGCTGTACTTATGTAGTCATAATAAGGTAAACACTGGATATTGATTTTACCAAAAATTGTGATGTTACTCTTTTGGGTAGAAGGAGAGAGAGGAAAATGGAAGGAGGGTGTGTATATATGTGTGCATGTGCAAAAATTTCCCCTTCCCACGTAGGAAATTAATAATCAGAGTCTAAAGTAGATAAGAAATAGCACAGTATGTGTTTTATTTAGAAATATGGCAATACATGGCAGAAGTAAAGGTAGAAGAGTTGATAGTAATTTTTTCTGAGGGTCATGGCTAAGAGGTCAGAAGGGGTAGAGCAGTCTACTGCTATTTTCTTATAAGTTCTTTAGCACTTATCAACTTTTAAAAACAATGTATATGTACTGGTTTGGTAGAAATTAAAACCAATTATAAAAAAGATATCACAGGGAAATTTAGGGGAAAGTGATGTTTTAATTCAAATATTTTTGAATTAAAGAAGAAAGAAAAGAAGCCCAACTAATTGTGCAGTTCAGAGTGGTATATGCTAAAACCAGGAGAGTTGACAAAGACATTTATAATCGTCTTCACTAGAGGATCTATCTTAAGTCTGCCTTCCTATCCTAATATATAGCCCTCCAGTGAGGCTGAATGGGAATGATGAGCATTCTCTATTTTACTCCAAATTATTTCCTTCTAATTCTCTAATATCTTTGCTTTCAGTTTTATAAGTCCCCAGCTTTGAGTTCACATCCTTCTACTCTACCATCTTGAGCTAATCTCAGTCTCCAGCTTTGAGAGTGGGGCTAATGACATGCCTTTCCAAAGTAGTAATGAACTTACTTTTCTGTTACTTGTTGGGGAAAAAATGGGATAAAGGTGCCAAGCCTACAGAAATTTGTAAGTTTTAGATCATGTTTGTTCATTTGATCCATCATCTTAAAGATATGGGAAATTGAGCTGTTGATACCTCATACTTACATTAAATTTTCTGTTTAACCTCTCTCCCTTCCTTTCTTCCTGCCCTCTTCTCTCTCATGATGTCATTTCCTAGTGAATTAGGTATATGCCCAAGGTCAAAGCCAAAAAGACTGGAAAAGCTAGGACTATAACTGTAGTCTCTTAGAGAACTTCCAGAGTATGCAGTTTCCATTGTACCAGTTGCTCAATAAAATTTGTCCAGTGAATTTATTCACCATGTTATAAAGCAGTCTAATGTAGTGGTTAAGCACACCAACTTTGGAATCAGGCAAATTTCAGTTCAAATCTCATCTCTCTGAAACTTGGTGGCTGTGTGACTTGGGTCAAGAAATGTATATATATTCTCTAAGCATTAATTCCCTCATATGTAATATAGGAATATTAATATCTATTTCAAAGGATTAAATGAGATGAGTATATAAAGTACCTGATGTGTTTATGGGTGTGTATATACAGATGAAGCATGTATGGCATATAGTAATTTAATATTGCTATTATTATTCCTATAACTATATCTTAAAAAAATTTTTGTTTTGTAGATGCAGCCATCATGGTCTCTTGCTGTGCTATTTCTTGGTCGACTGTTGATTATCAAGTAGCTTTAAGAAAATCCTTACCTGATAAAAACCTCCTTAATGGACCCTGTCCTAAACTCGTATATCTCTTTTACAAGTTGTTTACATTATTATCTTGGATGTTGAGTGTTGTGCTTCTTTTGTTCTTAAATGTTAAGATTGCTTTATTCCTGTTGTTATTTCTTTGGTTTTTAGGTATATTGTGGGCATTTAAAGAACAAACTGATTTTTGTGCTTCCATAGGTATGGAATTCATATACAGGATTGTCGTTGGATTCATTCTTGTCTTTACATTTTTTAATATTAAGGGACAGAATACCAAATGTCCAATGTCTTGTTATTATATTGTAAGGGTATTGGCCACATTGGGGATATTGATTGTGTTCTGGTCTTACCCACTCTCTATTTTTAATTCAGACTATTTTATACCTGTCAGCATCACTATAGCTCTTACTCTTCTCCTTGGAATTATTTTTCTTATTGTTTATTACGGGACTTTACACCCAAACAGAAGTGAAGAAACAAAACTGGATGAAGCTGATGGAAAACCAGTTCAAAGAGATTGTAGAATGAAGTATTTCCTAATGGAATAAGGTATTCACTTAAGAGATATGTTTTCTTATTTTTTGTTTCATTGGTTAGTAAAGAAAAAGTTTGTGTATATGTGTGTTATGTCTTATTTTTGCCTTCTCTAATTTGAGGGCAGTTCTAGTACATTAATTATGTATGTTAGAGAGTATAATAATGTTCTTATTATCTAAGTTAATTTCTCACTTGGTTTTGAAGATCTTGGGTACTTAGATATATTTGCCTATGGCCTGGTAGAGTTGCCATCTTGAGCCTGAACTGAAAGAAATGGTCTCATTCCCATAATTAGAAGGCTGGAATTGAACTTCCCTCCAACTTTTCCCTCATTGTTTCTGAGCTAAAACTGATGTACTCGTAGTGGGGAAATAAAAGGAAGAGAAGAGCAGGATACTCATTCTTCTTTCCTCTATTTTCTTGATTCAGTGAATATATTTTGAGTCGGGGACAGATGGAGTAGAGGAAAAGGGAAAGGAGGGAAGAGGAAGAAAAAACAGAAAATTGACCGTTTTAACCCATCTTAACCTTTTTTTTTTTGCGGTACGCGTGCCTCCCACCGCCGCGGCCCATTTGGCTGCGGAGCACAGGCTCCGGACGCGCAGGCTCAGCGGCCATGGCTCATGGGCTCAGCCGCGCCGCGGCACGTGGGATCCTCCCAGACTGGGGCACGAACCCGTGTCCCCTGCATCGGCAGGCGGACTCTCAACCACTGCGCCACCAGGGAAGCCCTCCTTCTTTTTAAAGGATGGATAATATTCCATTGTATATATATATGCCACATTTTCTTTCTTTATCCATCATTGGGTTGCTTCCACCTCTTGGCTTTTGTGAATAATGCTATAATGAACATGGATTTGCAAATGTTTCTCCAACAACCTGCATTCAACTCTTTGGGATATATACCCAGAAGTGGGATTGGTGGATCATATGGTTTTCCTATTTTTAATCCTTTGAGGAATCTCCATACCGTTTTAGTATAATGTCTGCACCATTTTACAATCCCACTAACAGTGCACAAAGATGACAATTTCTCCACATCCTCACCATCACTTATTTTCTGTTGTTGTTTTTTGTTTTTGTGGTGATAGTGGCTATCCTAATGGGTATGAAGTGATACCTCATTGTAGTTTTGAATTGCATTTCTCTAATTATTAGTGATATTGAGCAACTTTTCATATACCTGTTAGCCATTTGTGTATCTTCCTTGGGGAAATGTCTATATTTGATAAGGGGTTAATATCCAGAATATAGAAATAACTGCAACTCAACAACAAAACACCCAAAAACTTGACTAAAAAATGGGGAAACCACTTGAAGTAACCAAATCATATTTAAATAGTTTTATGTGTTATTCCTTCTAGTAAGAACTAAATTTTGGTCCTAGGAGTAATATGTAAACCAGTTATGTTAGGTTGAACTCCTGGAAATAATGACACATTTTCCATCGAATTATCCTTTCTTTTTCAGTTCTTTACCCTTTCTTTTCCTTGGGTCAGCTCTTAATGAGTGAGTCCCCAAACAATAGCCTTCTCTATCACCAAGATAAAAAAATGTCCATTTCTATATTTAGTCTTGTAACTTAATATAAAATTGCTGTATAGCTTTTGGGAAGGAGGGTTCAACTACCAAAGCTATTAGAAAATAATAAGTATGTTAAGCATTAACTCTGTGCCTAGCATTCTGTTAGGTACTGTTGTGGATACAAAACAAATGTAGAATAGAGTTATGTTCCTTGAGAAGGTTACGTACTGAGCATTTATAGAAACTGACTTTCTGAATGTTTACTGTTTTCAATTTTGATTTTACAGTAAATGAAACAAATAAATACTGAATAACAGAAGTGGTTATATTTATATACCTACATAGAGTATATAAAACTCAATCAGATGTCCCCTGCACTACTCTTTGAGAAAGTTAGGCAATGTGGAAGAACCATTTATTCTTGCAGGAGCTAGAGAATCTAGAGTTTACTTTGGGCACATGATCTTGGTATGTGTGAACCGCACTTACCGTATTTCTCCCTCTCTCTGCATGTTTTAGTGTGTATGTATACATGTATATTTGAGACAGTGAAGATGGGAAAAGTTAGGCTCATTTAGCAGCACTTGAGTCAGAACCTTTGAGTCATAAAAGACCAAAAGACTTTGAGTCATAAAATGAAAGTGCTCTTTATTCCTTCCTAAAGATTTAGATGTCCATGTGTTATTTCCCTTCAGCCACGAGAAATTCTTTTAGCATTTTCTGTTTAGGTTTGTTGATGATGAATTCTTTTTTCTTTTTCCTTTATCTGAACATGTCTTTATTTCTCCTTCATTCTTACAGGATTATTTTTGCTGGATATAGGGTTCTGGGTTGACAGTACTTTTTTCCTTTAAGCATTTTAAAAAATACATTTATTTATTTTATTTATTTTTGGCTGTGTTGGGTCTTTGTTGCTGCACACAGGCTTTCTCTGGTTGCAGTGAGCGGGGGCTACACTTTGTTGTGGTGTGCGGACTTCTCATTGCAGTGGCTTCTCTTGTTCTGGAGCACAGGCTCTAGGCAGGCTTCAGTAGTTGTGGCACGCAGGCTCAGTAGTTGTGGCTTGCGGGCTCTAGAGCACAGGCTCAGTAGTTGTGGCACACGGGATTAGTTGCTCCGCAGCGTGTGGGATCTTCCCGGACCAGGGCTCAAACCTGTGTGTCCCCTGCGTTGGCAGGTGGATTCTTAACCACCTTAACCCTGTGCCACCAGGGAAGCCCCTTTTCCTTTAAGCATTTTAAAGATAATTCAACTAATTTCTAGTGTTCATTGTTTTTGTTGAGAAGTTAGTAATAATTCAAATCATTGTCACTCGATATGTAATTTGTTATTTTTCTCTGGCTGTTTTGAGATTTTACCTTAGTTTTTGGTTTGCAGTAGTTTCACTACTATGTTTATGGGTATAGCTTGTATTTATCCTACTTGGGGTTCTCTGAGATTCTTGAAGCTGTCATTTTACCATATTTAATGTTTCTGGTATTCTTCACATATTCTTTCTATCACTTTATCTCTCTTCTTGGACTTCACTAACATGTGGTAGACCTACTGATATTATCCCATAGACCCCGAAGGCTCTGTTCATTTTTTTCCAATTTATTTTCTCAGTCCTTCATATTAGATTTGTCTTCAAGTTCACTGACTTTTTCATTCATTAATTTAATCTGTTAAGCTCATCCAATGAATTTTTAAAAAAAAAATTCAGATATTTTTATGTTCTAGAATTTTCATTTGGTTCTTTTTTATGGCTTCTATTTCTCTGCTAAGATTTTATATTTTTCCTTATTAAGAGCATGTTTTCCTTTATATCTTTGATAATACTTATAATAGATGCTTAAAATCCCTGTGTGTTGATTCCAATATCTGGGTCATCTCAGGATTGGTCTCCATTAATCACCTTTTCTCTTGAGTATGGGTTACATTTTCCTGTTCCCTCTTATGTCCACTAATTTTGAATTGTGTCCTGGATGCTATGAGTGGTGCACTTTAAATCCTCTTGATTGTTTTTTAGGGGAGTATTTTTTTTTTTTTTAGCAGGCATTTAACTTGAACTTTAAACTCTAAACAACCTTTATTTGTTTAACCTTCAGTGTACTACTTGGAGCCTACTCCTCATGTATATATAGTTCAAAGTCAGTCAGAGATTGGGGAAGAGTTAATATATGGAATGAGGCTGTCTCTGTGTTGGCTGTCTCCTTTCTAGGATTTTCACCATCACTTTTCAGTTGCTGTGGTCACTCCATACTCTGTCCTCTGGGACTTTAAACCATTAAGACTGCAGCTTTTCTATCTGGGTTTGTGTACACAGTGTACTGACTGGGGTCTATCTTCACTCAGTGCCATTCCTTCTCCCCAATGTTGACCGCTTTCCAATGTCTGCCTGCTTTTTTGCTGTCAAGTGTTTTCAGGTAGTTTTTTTCATATTTTGTCCAGAGTTTACAATGGTTGTTTGTGAGAGAGTTTAAACAGTGGGAGTTATACCCATCTTTTTTATTAATCAGTAACATTTTCAGCAATCTTTCTGTAATGTTTGTATTCTTTCTGTGATATTTGCTTAAAATGATGTGTAAATTCCTTTTGTTTAACATTTAATCCTCTCATATCCTTACTTATTTGACCCTCACAAAAAACTGGGCAATATAGTTATTATTATTTTCACTACCCTTTAGCTGGGAAAAGCAAGCCTCAAAGAATTTAAGTAACTTACCAAAGTTCACACAGATCAAATCTCATAACTTTTGACGTCAAGTCTAGTTTACTTTCATTCTGTTCTTTATCTGATAAATAGATGAACTGACCATCAGCAGCCTAGAGCTGTACTAAATTAAACATGATTTTAAAACTATTATTAAATTACTTATTTGCCCACAAAACAGTTTTTTAAAAGTCTGGCCCCAATATTTTTTGGCCTTAGTTCAGCATGGGGCTGAGGTTGTGTCACTGATAGTTTGAATAATTCAACTAACAATATATGTAATGGGAAGTAGCAATTTATGTAATGGAAAAATGGGTAGAAATAATATACATCTACTAAAGAGTCTGAATATTAAATGCCCCATCCAAACCTGGCTTGAATATTCATTCCATTCAACAAACATTTTTCCATTGATTTTATATCAAAGAAACAATGTAGTGGTTAAGCACACCAACATCGATCCTGGATCCTGGTCAGATGTTTTGGCTAGTTAGCAAGCTCTTAAAGTGAACTTTTAATATCGAATTAATTTACCTTTATTCATTTTATCCTATTTTCTATATCATTCAGTTATAGATTTATAGCACTTTTAAATCCCCCACCAACTAAGTGTCAGCTTTTTCTAGATTATTCTGCACATATGAAGGGCCTAGGAATAATTATGAATAATTATGAGCAATAGTCTCATAAATGAGCACTCATATGCACTGCCCTAGTCAGGGTTCTCCAGAGAAACAATAGGATATATATGGATGCCTGTAAGAGGGGATTTATTATAAGAAGTAGCTCACGTGGTTATGGAGGCTGAAAAGCCCCACCATCTGCTCTCTGCAAGCTGGAGAACCATGAAAGCCTGTGGTGTAATTCTGTCCAAGTCTGAAAGCCTAAGAATCATGGGGCTAATGATGTAAACAATGATCTGACTCCAAAAGCTTGAGAACCTGGAGAACCAATGTCTGAGGACAAGCGAAGATAGATGTAGTTTGAGTAGAGAGAGCGAATTTGCCCTTCTTCTGACTTTTTGTTCTATTTAGGCCCTCAACAGATTGGATGACACCCACGCACACTGGGCAAATGCTTTACTCAGTTCACCAAATCAAATGCTGATCTCTTCAAGAAACACCCTGACAGACACTCCCAGGAACAATGTTTTACCATCTATCTGGGCATCCCTTAGCCCAGTCAAGTTAACCCATAACATTAACCATTACATGCACCTATATACTTCCACATTTACTTCAAATACAAATAGAATGCTTCCCTTAGACTAGTGGTTCTCAAATGTTAGTGTGCATCAGAATCACATGGAGGGGCCATTAAAACAGGTTACTGTACACCATCCACAGAGTTTCTTTTCAGTAGGTCTTAGGTGGGGCTTGAACTTTGTTATGTCCAAGAAGTTCCTGGATGTTGCTAATGCTGCTTATCTGCCCATCCGGCTTTGAGAACTGTTGCTGACTTTTGAAGGCAACAGTTATATATCACTGTTAATAACTAGTTCTAAAATAGCCACTAGGGGGCAATGGAACCACAGACAAATTGGATGTGCAGCTTAATAGGTTCCCTGGTTTATGCTATCAGTTACAGTATTGGCGCAAGCCATAAGAAAACCGAAGCCAAACATTAATTTCCTGTACAATATCTTGAGGCTCATTCTCAACTGTAATATAAATCAAAGCTTGTCTTTATGATTGCGGGGGTCATAGAAGTATAATGCAATTCTAACTCTGGCTGATGCCTGTTTTGTGATCACAATAAATTAAAAGTTGGACTTTTCTAAGTGGGCATTTGCATATATACCTAGTAGTTTTGGGGGTTAACATGAACAATTTGTGGTTTCCCAAAGAGACTACATTTTGATAATAGGTTTAGTTTGTTATGGAGATAACTCTATACTTAAGTGGTATTTATTGTTTTAAGACATGCACTTTTTATTGTGTGAAAATGAGACCTAAGTACTTTTAAAAAAATGTTAAACCTAGTATACACTAACCTCAATTCACAGAACATAAAGATTCACAGAGTATAGGGAATTTGTAATTATTTTCTCCTAGATATATTGTTTGATGGTACAAAAGGACTAGAGAAAAATCAAAAGATGTAGTTTGCACGGTGTTGTTATGTTTTCTTTTTCCTTTTTGCTTTGAAAGCCCAAAGACCTGAGTTATTCCGTGCCTTGACATTATTACCTGGATGACCTTGATGATTTAATCTCTCTAAGTCTCAGTCTCTATATATGTAGAGCGAGAATTATATAATACAACTATCTCTCTGGGCTGCTGTGAAAAATCAGTGAGATACTATATATGATAGTATTTTATAGATTGTAACTATCTCTGAAATTTTCTATTTTTGACATACTTCCACCAGCATGCAGTATATTTTGAACTTGGTTTTGATGCCATTGTTATACCTTTGTAAAATTGCTTCCACACATATAAAATAGTAATACTCATATAAAAAGTTTGGAATTATATGGCAAAGAAGTTTAATTTTTTTGCATGTAACATCTTAGTTTTTCATTAGTTTTTTCTTGTGTGGTAAGTATTGTTCCTGATATGTAGAAAATATAATCTACAGGGACTGCTAAATACAACTAATTAGTACTGAAATCGGGATGAAGCTTAAATTGCAAATCATTTTCTGGCCTTTGGAAGTATACATGAATATGTGTGTGTGGGGTGTAGATGTGTGCATGCACTTAATGAATGGTAGGATTTCATTAAATATTTGTTGGTAAGTATTATTTCTCTTATTTTTCTGGACCACAGAACCCCTTAGTTATGGTTGCTTTACGATTAAACATTAGTTTTACTTATAGTTTTTGTTATGTGTCTAACAGTATGCTTGCTAACTAGACTATAAGCTTGTATAGAT
This sequence comes from Lagenorhynchus albirostris, assembly GCF_949774975.1. Lineage (NCBI taxonomy): Eukaryota > Metazoa > Chordata > Mammalia > Artiodactyla > Delphinidae > Lagenorhynchus > Lagenorhynchus albirostris. The sequence goes on from NC_083111.1 coordinate 15,179,917, forward strand.
CGGGGATTGTATTTCTGTGCCCGCTTGGAGGTCTTTGCATATAGTTTTCAGGAGTTTCCAATAGCAACAAAGTACTGTTACTTTTTGTGAACCCCTGGAAAAGTGAATATATCTCATTCAATAGACTACTAGGAAAGTCATCTTATTCCTCTTCGGAGCAATTAATCAATCCAGCAGTTTGTACTTCTGAGCGCTGTCTATGTGTTCAGCACGGTGGTAGGATAAGGCTTAGTAAATACGTTTCTTAATTGATTGGTCACCACTCCAGAGAGTGATTTGTGTGTTTTGGTGGTCTATGGATAAAAAGCACTTTTTAAAAAATTGTGGGAAAATTACTGTGGTAGTCTGTTCTTTTTTTTTTTTTTTAACAGCTTTATTGAGATATGTCACCTACAACTCACCTACTTAAAGTGTACAGTTCAGTGTTTTTTAGTATATTTACAGACATGTTCAACCATTACCACAGTCAATTTTAGAACATTTTCAGCACCTCAGAAAGAACTTCAGTACCTTTATCACACCTGTGATGGTTAATTGGTGTGTAGATTTGGCTGCGCCAGAGTACCCTGATATGTGGTCAAACATTATTTTGGGTTTCCTATGAAGATGTTTTTAGATAAGATTAACATTTAAATAGGTAGACTTTGAGTAAAGCAGATTGTTCTCCATAACATGGGTGGGCCTTGTCCAACCAGTTGAAGGCCCGAATAGAGCAAAGGACTGACCTCTTCTGGAGCAAAAGGGAATTCTGGCCTTTGGACTTGAACTACAGCATGAGCTCATCTTGCTTCTCCAGCCTGTTGGCCACCCTTCAGATTTTGGACTTATCAGCTTCTACAATTGCATGAGTAAATCCCTTAAATCTTTTTCCATATATACACATCCTATTGGTTTCATTTCTCTGGAGAACACTAACTAATAACCCACCCTCCCCAATCCCGGCCTCCCCATCTTCCCTTCCACTGCTCCCAGCCCTAGGCAACCACTAATCTACTTTCTATAGATTTTCCTATTCTGGAATTCCATGTGAATGGAATCATATGTGGTCTTTTGTGATTGGCTTCTTTCATTTAATGTAACATTTTCCAGGGTCATTTATGTTGCAGCATGTATCAGTGCTTCATTCCTTTCTATGTATAATAATATTCCATTGTATGAATATACCACATTTTGTTTATCTGGTTGTCCGTTAATAGATGTTTAGATTGTTTCCACTATTTGGCTATTATGAATAATGCTTCTATAAACATTTGGTACAAGTTTCTGTGTAAATGTATGTTTTCATTTCTCTTGGGTATATACCTAGAAGTGGAATTGCTGGGTCATATGTTTGATTCTTTGAAGAATTGCCAGACTGTTTTTCAAAGCAGCTGCACCATTTTACATTTTACTGTCAGTAGTGTATGAGGGTTCCAGTCCCTCCACGTATTTGCCGACAATTGTTATCTGACTTTTTGATTTTAGCTATCCTAGTGGGTAGAAATGGTATCTCATTGAGGTTTTGATTTGTATTTCCCTGATGATGAATAATGTCAGGCATCTTTTCATACAGGTATTATTGGCCATTTGTATATCTTCTTTGGGGAAATGTCTATTCAGATCTTTGCTCAATCTTTAACTGGGTTATTTGTCCTTTTATTATTGATGTGTGAGGTTTATTTATATGTTCTAGATTCAAGTCTCTTATCAAATATATGATTTGAAAATATTTGCTCCAATTCCTTGATGGTGTCTTTTGAAGCACAAAAGTTTTGAATTTTGATAATGTGCAATTCATCAATGTTTCCTTTGGCTACTCATATTTTTGGCGTCATACCTAAGAATCCTTTGCCAAATCCAAGGTTGTGAATATTTGCCATTATGTTTTCTCCTAAGAGTTTCATAGTTTTTGTTCTTACCTTTATGTCTTCAATCTATTTGAGTTATTTTTTGTATATGGTGTGAAGTAAGAATCCAATGCCATTCTTTTGCATGTGGCTATCCACTTGTCTCAGCACCATTTATTAAGAAGACTAGTCTTTCCCCATTGACTGGTCTTGGCACCCTTGTTGAAAATTAGTTGGCCAAAGAGGTATCGGATTATTTCTGGACTCTCAATTCTATTCTATTGGTCTGTATGTCTGTCCTTGTGCTAGTACCACACTGTTGTGATTACTTTTGCTTTGTAGTAAGTTTTAAAGTTGGGAAGTGTGAGTCTTTCTAGTTATTTCTTCTTTTTCAGGGTTGTTTTGGCTATTCTGGGTCCTTTGCAATTCCATATGAATTTTAGAATCAACTTGTCAAAGAAGTCAGCTGGCATTCTGATAGGGATTGTGTTGAATCTATAAATTAGTTTAGGAAGTATTGCCATATTAACTATGTTAAATCTTCCAGTCCTTGAATGTAGGATGTTTTCCCACTTATTTAGATCTTTAATTTCTTTGAACAATTTTTTTATAGTTTTCAGAGTGTAAATTTTACGCGTTTGTTAAATTAACTCCTAAGTATTTTATTCTTTTTGACGCTATTGTGAATGGAATTGTTTTCTTGATTTCATTTTCAGATTGTTCATTGCCAATGTATGGAAATACAACTGATTTTTGTGTATTGATCTGGAATCCTGCAACCTTTTTAAACTCATTTATTAGTTCTAATAGCTTTTTAGTGGTAGGATTTTTTAGGATTTTCTATATACAAGAGCATGTCAGCTACAAATAGAGATAGTTTTACTCCTTCCCTTCAAGTTTGGTTGCCTTTTCTTTTTCATGCTTAATTCCCTTGGCTAGAACTTCCCATACAGTGTTGAATAGAAGTGGTAAGAGCAGACATCCTTGTCTTGCTCCTCATTTTAGGGGGTAAGAGTTCAGTCTTTCACCATTAATTATGATATTAGCTGTGGGTTTTTCATAGATGCTCTTTATCAGGTTGAAGAAGTTCCCTTCTATGCCTGGTTTGTTTAATGTTTTTATCATGAAGGGGTGACATATTATTTTCAAATTCTTTTGAGATGATTATGTGGTTGAGATGATTATGTGATTTTTGTTTTTTGTTCTATTGATATGATGTAGTACCTTAATTGATTTCAAATGCTAAACCAACCTTGAATCCTTGGAATAAATCCTAGTTGGTCATGGATCTTCTTTCACCTCTCCTTCTGGTATTGCCTGTATCTGTATGTTGGTGTGCTTAGTGGTTTCTCACATTTCTCTGAAGCTCTGTTTATTTTTCTTCCTTCTCTTTCCTCTCTGTTCTTTAGCTTACATAATCTCTATCAATCTGTCTTCAAGTTTACCATTTTTTTCTTCTGGTAGTTCAAATCTATCGTTGATCCCTTCTAGCAAATTTTTATTTCGGTTATTGTACTTTTAACTCCAGAATTCCATTTGATTCTTTTTAAAAACATTTCTCTCTTTATTGGCATTCTCCATTTGGTACAACACTGTCAGTATTCTTTTCTTTATTTCTCTAAATATGGTTTCCTTTAGTTCTGTGAACATATTTATAATAGTTACTTTGAAAAGTTTTTACGTTGAATCAGGCATTTGGTTGCTCTCATAGGAAGTTTCTGTTGCCTTTTATCTTTTTTGGAGTAGGGGGTTATAATTTCTTGTTTCTTTGCATGCCTCATAATTTTTATTGGTAACTAGACATTTTAGATAATATGTTGTAGCAACTCTGGGCACTGGTCCCTTCATTCTGAGGCTTGTTATTGGCTTGCTTATTTGTTTAGTGATTGGCTGGATCATTTTAGTGACGTCATCCTTCCCCCACCCTCTACCCGCAGTATTAAGCCTCTGATGCTGCTAGGCACAGCTTTAGGTTTGCCCACAGTCACTTTGGGACGACTGCAGCACTCGTAGGGGTCTTTTCCTCGCTGTCCCTGACCACACTCAGCTGTTAAAACTCTACTAAGTGTTGGCTGGTTGCTCTACTTTTTACAAAACTGCCCTGGAGCATAAATTGCTCTACAAATGAATCCAATCAAATTATGACTTTTTGGACAGAAAAGTTTCTGAGATCAGTGTTTGATATTTGTCTGACCCCAGAAAGACTCCTCCTAGCTGTCTTATTGCCCAGTTCTCTCCTGCAAATTAGCCAGCCTACTCTAAGCTTTTTCTCTATTACACACAGAAATCTCCTCCCAGGTGCCTTTCATCACAGCCTCCACTGTTCTTGAGAGTGCTCTTAGGTTAATTTCTCCAAGCTCTGTTGCAAATGAAGTCAGTTTCTATGGGAAGAGATCAGGAGCTATCTGTTGATGACTGCTTCTCCCCCAGGTAAAATCTCTGAGCCAGGGCCCTGGAGCTGAGTGGGGAGGGACAATGGCAAGCTTCTCTCTGTGTGATAGCCCCACTGCCTCAGTTCCATAAGTGGGAGTGGGGTGAAAGTAGGGAGACCCCACCTCTTGACTGCGCTTGCCTGAGACTTATCCCCAGCAACAGGCAGCTGGGTGCAAGATGAGGAACACTGAAGTCTTGCTAACTCTCAGGAAGAAAGCGCTAAGAGGGAGCCCTGTGTTTCTGGCTGCAGGAGTCTTGAGTGGAGTGTCTGCTTCATTGTGCCGGGTGTGGAGTGGGGAGAGTGGTCTTGATTCAAATACCACAGATTCTCACCTTTCTTCTAGAAATTTTCTTAGGTTTTCTTGAGTAGATGTTTCTTCATTTGCTGTTTACACTTAGGACCACTTCCAGAGGCTTTAATTGCTTGCTTTTTAATAATTCTCACAGTTTCACTAGGGAGTGATTCGGTGGAGCTCTTCATGCCGACATGCCACTATTCACAGCAGTGTGTTGTTCTTGACAACTGTCCACTAGCCTGACATTATGAAGATTCATAAAACTCAAGCCAATAAGACAGTTCCTTGATCCATTATGGGAATTCAGGGCCCTTCAGGCACCCATTTAAACATAACTCTTCTTCATAATGGAGCTGCTCAGATAACTTGAATCCAGGATGCTCTAGGAGACCCAGCTCCCACTTCAGTTCTTTCTGTCTTTCTAAACACTTTTCTGTGATACAATGGTAACATTTTTTGTCTTTCACAAATAACAGCTGTATTTAGACAGTGTCCTTTTTAAGTCAGTCAGTCTTGATGACATAATTTCTTGGGGTTGAGATTAGAGTAGTTCAACAGTTAGCATTTTAAGTTGTCGCTCACCCTCTTGTTTATATTATCAGCAATAGCCAAGCCAGCAGGCTTGGGCCGTGCAGTTAGAGTAATAGCAGAGCACTGCATGTGTGGCCTTACCCTACTGGCACTTCACATGGAGCTGCCTGGCTAGTCAAGAGGCAAATCCCTGATGTTCTGGCCTGTGTTACTTGTGATGGTTAGGGATGAATTATGTAGAGGTCTGTCTAGCAGTTTGTGACAGGCAGAGATCTCTGAGTTTCCACTGCTAAATAGTGATGTGTAAACAAAAAGGGCAGAAGCCCTTTTTGACTGTATTGTATAGGGAAACATAAAATTTCTATTTCCGTCACGGAATATACTCAAATATCTTAAGTCATGTGTATCATTCTCTCTATAAAGGAAAAGATACTTTGCCTACCTAGAAAGCAAAACTGAGTCAGTTAAGGACTTATATAACAAGGAAAAATTTAAAATAGTTAGAGATAGTTTTAACAAATTTGGCAATATTGGTAAGAGACAGAATTCTTAGGTTTATGCTAATCACTCAGGTCTGATTTTTCTACATTTTTCACTGGGATTTGAAAATCAAACGTCAAGAAAATTTCCCACGCTTGGTTATAATATGCAAATGCCTGCTTTCATTAAATATTTCATCCCCTCCCTTTTCATGATTAGTACATTTGGGCTATATAGGGACTTCCAAAAGTCTTTAGAATTAAAAGTCTTTCCAATTTTCAGTTGAAATGGGTTTGTTGTTCTGCCAGAATTGTCTTGCCAACTGTTTTCTTTCTGGTAATGAAGAATATAAGCTTTTATCAAGGAATTTTTCATCCAGCTCAGGTCCATGCAATGATACAGCTGAATGTGTATTGGCCCAGGTACACTAAGCGTTGTTAACAGGACTCACTTCTTCAGGAAATAACAGCTATTTTAAAAGGGGAGTGGAGGACAAGGAAGGGAAGGAAAAAAAGCAAAAGGAATCACTTTTCTAAGGACATAGTTCAGTCATGGGATATATGCAGATGAGATTTTTTTCCCTTTTTATTGTGAAGAATGTTTGAAAATCATCTGTCTGACAGGTCGTACATCATTCTTAACCTTGTCCTTTTAATCCAACAGTAAATAGAAAACAAATGTTTTTTTTTCCCCTGGAAGGTATGCTCATGACATCTTGCAGCTTACATTTTTAGTAAGTTAAATTAAAGATAATAAGCTATTTTTCCTTCTGTCATTGTGTAGGAGCGGGACAGCATTCCAAGGAGTTGTTTTAATTACCCTATTGGTATGTACTGTGACATCTGGTGGCATTGGTGAGCTTACCTGATGGACCACAAAGAACCCTGATTTATGAACCCATAATTGGGTTTCCAATAAACATTTGTCAAAATAATGTATTAGTTCAAACCAAAGCCTTCTCTATTTATTCATATAAAAGAGCACTTAACTTTCAACAAAGAATTGCCTATCATCAAAAACACTCTATAAAGGAATCAGATTTAGGAAGACACGATTCTGGAGGGTGACTGCTCAAAGAACACAGCTTATTTTAACTCCTTAGAGGACTTAGTGTTCTAACTTGCTTGTTTTCACCATATTCCTTCATGTTTTTAAGTTCAAATAAAGATTTTAGTATTCACTTGTTAAGGTACTTGTTACAAAATGAATCTAGTGACTTAAAAATACTTATTCAGTTATGAATCTTTAGCAGGTATCATAGCTATTTCAAATTCTGTGATGACAACATATATCCATTCTTATTCAATTTACTTCTAAGTAAGAGCAAAACATACACTGCCCACATACTAGTTTGTAAATTGCTAAGGCTTCTGATAAGGGAATCGTCATTGATCTTTATTTTAAATTTTACTTGTTTACTCTTTAACAGATTAGTCTTTGTTCCTGTTGGAGTTTCACATCAATAAGTAAGATATGTTATTTACACAAAATGTATACCTTGGAGCCTTCACTCTGTACATTATTTTTTATTTTTTGTGGCACGCGGGCCTCTCACCATTGCGGCCTCTCCCGCTGCGGAGCACAGGCCCCGGACACGCAGGCCCAGCGGCCATGGCCCACGGGCCCAGCCACTCCGCGGCATGCGGGACCCTCCCAGACTGGGGCACGAACCCGCGTCCCCTGCACCGGCAGGCGGACTCTCAACCACTGCGCCACCAGGGAAGCCCGCTTTGTACATTATTATAAAGCACCTTATGAAGCATTATTCTAGTATTTAAAAGTTATTATCCTCTTTTTTGTTATGGTATACATAACATAAAATTTACCATTGTAACTAGTTTTGAGTATCCAATTCAGTGGCATTAAATACTTCACAATGTTGTGCAACCATCATCACTATCTACTTCCAGAACTTTCTCATCATCTCTAACAGAAAGATGTACCCATTAAACAGTAATTCTTCATTCCTCCCTCACCCTGCCCTGGTAACCTCTATTCTATTTTCTTTATGAATTTGACCATTCTAGGTATCCCATGTAGTTGAATCATACAATATTTGTTCTCTTGTATCTGGCTTCACTTGTAATGTTTTCAGGGTTCATTCATATTGTAGCATACATCAGAATTTTATTTCTTTTTATGGCTGAATAATATCCCATCATATGTATAGACCACATTTTGTTTATCCATTCATCTGTCAATGGACACTTGGGTTGTTTCCACCTTTTGACTATTGTGAATAATGCTACTATGAACATTCGTGTACAAATATCTGTTCGAGTCCCTGCCTTCAACTTTTTTGGAGTGGAATTCCTGCATCATATGATAATTCTGTGTTTAAGTTTTTGAGGAACCTCACTATCCCCTTTAAAAATTTATTAAAAGTGTCATTCCTTATGCTAAGTATTGGAGTCATCCTAAGTCATGATATTATTTGAAAAAGTTAATTTATAAACAGGTTGAGTTCAGCTGTTCACATCAATAAGTATTTAAAGAACATTGATCATGTTCCAAGTAGAGTTCTAGCCATTGAGGTCACAAAAATAAATAAGATAAGGTCCCTGATCTTAAGGGGTCTTTGTAGTCCCCGAGTCTTAGGAAATTCAGTCACTAGTAATATTCTCAAGTCTGCTGTACTTTATTTATTTGAGTTACGAACCAGAAATAAATTTTTCATGCTCTTGTTATCCTTTTAAGAAAAAATATAGAGGCACTACTGAAATTATGCACCATATGTGGTAGATTTTGGGTAAAGAAAGGTTGATCCTGAATAATCTTGTGATCAGATCCAGAACAATTTTGTGATTGGAGGATGTAAAAAGGGATTTACATGAAGGAATCTCAGCTTGATGTCTGTGAGAAAAAGATTAGAGAGGGAAAACTGTGGGATGTAAGGTAAATTAAGGGGTTCCCACTGGTATATTCTCTACCTATAATTTGGGGGAAAGCTTAATACATGTAGGGGTGGAACATGGTTCACCACTGCTTCAGAAGAATGGTGATTAATTTTGAAAAATGTCCTGAGGCAGTGGTCTTGCCTACTTATACTTGGTCATGGGACCTTCTGGGCCTTTGTAGGATAGAGCAGGGATCATTCAGCTGAAGTTCTTTAAGAACCTATGGGTATCCTGTCAGTTTGTGCTCTGCTACTTCTCAGCATTTCTAGAGATTTGGGTTTGAGGTCAGAATCCCCCTGTAGGCTTCACCTGAAATAGAATTTATGATTGGCTGCTCTGGCCCTTGGGAGGTCCCAGTAATGTTTTCCTTCTATTTATAATAAATAATTTTCATAAACAGTGCATGCATTCAATTTATAGGTGTTTGAACATTTTAGCCTACATGGAAATTTCAGATTAGAAATTAGGAAAAAGCAGATCTAGAACTTATTGAAAAAAAATAAAAAGATATTCTTTTTCTCCTACCATCTTATAGTATCAATGAGTATAAGGCCAGTGAGCTGTCTCCGTCTCCTATTTGAAGTACAAATGCAAACAGTGGTGTTGCTGCGGTTCAAATTAGTCTTCAAGTGTGTTGGGGGAGGGGAACTTATGCCCTAGTCTTGTGTTGATCTTGAGTATACACTGGCTGATAACTGGTGAGCTGGATTTAGTGGACTCCATTTCTGGGTAATATATTGGCATTTGCTTCCGAAGTCTGCAGTGGATACAACTGCTGTAAATTTAGTCTCAGCTTTGTCAGGACCTGTTGGGTCATCGTATGGGTCGTGGCTTTACCTCAGCTCTCACTGATGCTGCCTTTGTCTCAAGTCTCTTGCCATGAACTGCAGAGAACACTGACTGCCTCCTTGAGCTGCTTCTGTGGGTCTCTTGGCTCCACAGCATCGAAAGCCCTGTCATAACTGCTATCCTGTTAACTTCTCCTTCTTTCCTCAGGTGCATGTGGAAATCTTTGAGTTTACTCCGCTAAATGAGAGATTAGGAATGATAGTTAGGCTTCTTTCTGCCTGACTATCCTTTTCTGCCTTCTTTACTCTGCTGGGGCTGTGCCGTGTTAGCATAGTGTTGCCTTTTGTGCAGTGGTTTTGTTCCTGAGACCCAAAGGGCAAAGAACCCCTTTGCCTTCAACTTTCCCTTTATCTCACCTAAAGGTTCTTTTCCCCCCTCTGAGACTTCAGCTTGGAGAGGATGGGTCAGGAGATACTTTTCTTTCGCTGCTTCCCTTCCCTCTGTCTTCCTTCCTCTTCCCAAAAGCCACTTGCAAAAGAAGGAATAGGCTTTCACACTTCTTGCTGTCTTATCTGGACTTCTGTTATGTAAAAATCTCTGATCAAGTCAGCCAGATCTGCCTCTTCACCCATAAAAGAACCTTAAAAATCCTTTTCTGTCATACAAAGCCTGACTTGCCAGATTATTTCCTATCTTTGTTGACTTGAAAATTCTATTCGGTGGCCCAAGTGATTACAAACTTTTATTTCTCTTTATATTAATGCTGCAATAATTCTGATCTCCTCACCTCATTTCTCAAGGAAGATGGATACTTTAGGATGTCTAAATGGTATGTAAAAGAAGAAAGCCTGGTAATATATTTCAAAAAATATTATGTGTGCTATCTATGGATCAAGTGACTGTTTTAGTTCATCTGTCTTGCATGTGACATTAGCCTGTAAGTAAAGATAGGGTTAGACTAGCTCAGAAGAAAATGTGGCCTGTACTGATTGATTCGTAGGCTGGTAGTACCTAAAATGTCCCTCGACTGTATCCACTAATGACAGCTTATACATTGACCTTCAGATGATCCATTCTCACTTGTCAAGCCCCATTTCCTAAGATTTGGGTAAAGCAAATGGCCCAATCCTGCTGTAGAATGAATCTTTTAGGACCTGGCAAAAAGAGAATTTTGAATATTGACAAATCTTTGCAAGATAACTTTTTAAAAATAAATAAAAATTGGCTTATGAAAAAAAACCTAAGAAAATACTCTAAATAGGTTTTAAATAAACAAAATAAAATATACAAAATAAAAATGTTTTGTTTCCCATGTGTAATGTTGAACACTTTTTTTTTTGAAGGAATTTTAATTTTATTTTTTAGAAGTTATTAGTATATTGTGTAAGAGGTGAGAATGACATTTTAGAAGTCTTTATTCTTGATGGGATTGAACTTCCATTATTTTCGGCCTTATGACTTCTCAAAATTTGAACAGTTTGCCTATAGCAGGTATTTCTTTTGTAAATCTCTTGGATAATAAGGTTCTTCCTACAGGAGAATAAAGAAATTCCAAGTTCTCCAAATATGGATATGTATATGAGAATATGGAAATTGTATAAGATAATGATAATTTTGTCAGAACTACCTTCAGTATGCATCCAATTATGTTTTTTTAAATTTAATTTTATTTATATTTTTACACAATAGGTTGCTATTAGTTATCCATTTTATACATATTAGTGTATACATGTCAATCCCAATCTCCCAGTTCATCCCACCACCAACCCCTCCCCCGCCACTTTCCCCCCTTGGACCTAGAGACTGTCATACGGAGTGAAGTAAGTCAGAAAGAGAAAAACAAATATTGTATATTAACGCATATATGTGGAACCTAGAAAAATGGTACAGATGAACCACTTTGCAGGGCAGAAATAGAGACACAGATGTAGAGAACAAACGTACGGACACCGGTGTTGAACACTTTTATAGTTAGACTTTATTTAAGATGGTCCAGCCAAGCACCAAACTTATATTATACATGGCAAGTTAATGCCATAATACCAAGAGAATACCTCTTTCTTTGCATCATTACAGTATGTTTTCTCTACCAGACTGTAAGCAACTTGAGACTAAGACTGTGTCTTATTCACTTTTGTAATCCCAGACTCTAAGGTGATAACTGGAACAATGTAAATATTAGCGCGTATTTGCTGTCTGTTTAGATCTTTGCTGATCTCTGAACAAAAGGCATGTGAAAGAGAACCGAAAGGAAATGATGTATATCTCTTTTTAATGTTGTATGCTTCGGACAATACTCCATGACAAAGGAACCTAATAATTTGAGTTTTAACTTGTGTTGACCCCAAAATGAATTTGAATGGCCCAACTTAATAACAGGCAGGGCTTTGGGTGAAAAACAGATTTCTTGGCAATCTAATCTAGTTTATAACAGCATGAAATGCCTTGGTTAGCACAGTCTTCACAAGCTAACAAAGCCAGGAGTTCTATAACATTTATGATACTGATAGGAGCGTAAAAATGTATAAGGTTTCATTTGATGTACTACAAGTACTCTGGATTGTGATATCTCCTGGTCATAACATCATACTGAAATACCATGGCAACTTAAAAAAAATATTTATACAAATGTTAAAAAAAATAAAATTAAAAAAACCTTGTGAGATGAACAGCAAAATCAGTCCTTTGATTTTTAATTTATGAGTTGCAAGTCTTTGCTTTTTAGGACTTGAAAATGTTTCAGATTTCCCCATTTCTAAGGGGAATATTTTGGTATTGAAAGTTTAAAGAATTTTAATGGCAAGAATAAAGCATTGTTAGTTCCAATTGAATAAGTGTTTTGAGAATTGTTATTATTATTGTTTTATATAAAAAGGTTATTTGTGCATGTAAGGGGAACATATTTTTGTGATAAACCTGTCACATAGTCATTGTGCTATAACAGAAGTCTTGTTACTTTGTAAAAAGCCCGAATATTATGATTACTGAGTGCTCAGAAATGTTCCTTGAGTGGTTATAAACAGATCTGACCAATAGATATGGTGAGGTAAGCAGTTCATAACTGTCTTTGAGGGATTCTTAGTTTGGGTTGCCCAACTGAAAAAGGAGTATTATTTGACATGTCTATGGATATAATGGTATGCTGGGCAGCAGGTCTGTGGCCTAATTCAGCCAGAGAACGTGCATTAACAAATTGGCTCTGTCAGTGATGGATTATGCCTGAAAGAAGTTAACTGAATACAGTCTACCGGTGTAGTCATAGAGCAGCTCAGCTTTTTTTCTTCTTCCCATCAGGCTGAATTTTGGCTCAGCACTTAACAAGCTCCACATGCAAAACTGGATGATCCTGGTTGCCGTAAAGCGCCCTCAACGTGTGCGTTTGGGGAAAGTGAAGAAATACTTGGATTAAATTTTGTGTGTTAATCTTTTGGAATGTGTGTGGATCAGACTCTGGGAAGGAAATTGATAGCTTCATGGTGAAATGTTGGCATACAATTTCTAACTTCCATTTGTCAGCTAAAACGGGAAGTGTTCAGGGTCAAAAACATTTATTTGCTACCTACAAAGATAATGAACGGACAAAAATGAGTGTGTTATTGTAATATTTGGAATTAAAGCCCAGCATAAAGTCAAGCCATTTAATTAGTCCTTAAGCCAGTTGGTTGCAATGGACTCTTCATTTCTTTGTAATTTTTGTTAGATTTAGTAAGAAGGCAGAGCATGGCTGTTAGTACGGGGTTGCCTTTATGCAGAATAAAAATATGGAGCTTTAAAATTTAGAGCAGTGCTTCATTAGAAATAACTCCATGCCATTCTTTTGGACTCTTTAATAGCACTTTTCAGTTTTTCTTTGCACTGCCCAGGAGATGAACACATGTCACCTTTAATAGCACATTTCTTCATTGAGGTTATACTTCTAATTTCATGCTTGATGGAAGTTCTCAACTGATGATATGCCAGCTTTCTGTATGAGAAGTGTCAGTAAGTCTTTACATTTCTAAGAAAAATAGCACTTGAATTGTGTAACCAATCCATTTATTACTGATCAGGCTAGAATATGCTTTAGTAACAAAGAATGCTTAAATCTCAGTGGCTTAACAAAACAAAGGTTTAACCCTCACTCATGCTACATGTCCACAATTGATTGGCAGGATCTCTGACAGAGGTTCCATTTGGACAGACGCTTTCATGATTACATGGCAAAGGGAGCATGTTAAATCATATCCTGGCTCTTAAAGCTTCCTCCTCATATCCATTCACATTTTATTGGCCAAAGCAAATCAGTATTTGCCTACCCCAAAGTCTCAAAGATTTTTCTCCTATGTTTTCTTCTAGAAGCTCTGTAATTTTTACATTTAGTTTAGTGAGCCATTTTGGGTTATTTTTGTGTGTGATATGAGGTAAGGATTGAATTTCATTTCTTCCCATATGGATTTCCAGTTGTTCCAGAATAATTTGTTGAAAAGATTGTCCTTTCCCCATATACTTATCTTAGCACATTTGTAAATAGCAAATTAACTATCTATCTATCTGTGTGCCTATCTATCATCTGTCATCCATCTGTCTGTCTACCTATCTATCTATCTATCTATCATCTTTATATATCCATTACTGGGCTGTCTGTCCTGGTCCATTGCTATATATGTTTATCCTTAGGCCAGTGCATACTGTTCTGATTACTGTAGCTCTAAGTTTGAAATAAGTAGTGTAATTCCTATAACTTTGTTCTTTTTCAAAATTGTTTTCACTGTTCTAGGTCTTTTACAGTTCCATGTAAATATTGTAATTAACTTGTCAGCCTTTGCAAAGAAGCCTCCTGAGCTTTTGATTAGGATTGCTTTGAATCTTTGGGCCAATTTAGGGAGGGAGAATTTATATCTTAACCCAGTTGAGTTTTCCAATATGTCCTTATCTATCTAGGTCTTTAATTTTTTCTCAACAATATTTTATAATTTTCAGTGTGTACTATTAAATTTATCCCTAAGTATTTCATTTTTCAAACTAATGCAAATGGAATTATTTTCTAAATTTCATCTTCTAATTTTCATGCTAGGATATATAAATACAACTGATTTGTGTATATTGGCCTTGCATCCCATAAACTTGCTAAATTCACTTATTAAATTTTAGTAGCTTTTGGGGGCAGATTTCTCAGTATCTTCTATGTATATAATAATTTCTTTTGCATGGTAAGATAATTTACCTCTTCGTTTTCAAATAGTATGCCTTTTATTTCTTTTCTTGCATTATTTCACTAGTAGGACCTCAAGCACAATGTTGAACAGAAGTTGTTAGAGCAGATATCTTTGCCTTGTTTCTGATCTTTGGGGGAAAGACACTGTCTTCACTATTAAGCGTGATGTTAGCTGTAGGTTTTTAGTAGCTGTAGGTTTTTAGTAGATGCTTTTTATCAAGTTGAGGAAGTTTTCTTCTAGTCCCAGGTTTCTGAGATTTAAAAGTTAAGGATGGGTATTGAAGTTTGTCAAATGTTTTTATGCATTTATTGAGGTGCTCAGATGTCTTTTCTCCTTCATTCTGCTAATATGGTGAATTACATTGATTTATTTTCAAATGTTATACCAATCTTGTATTCTTGGGAAAAACCCACTTGGTCATAATGTATTAGACTTTTTATGTATTACTGGATTTAATTTGTTTATATTTTGTTAAGATTTTTGCTTCTGTGTATATGAGACATATTAGTCTTAAATTTTCTTTTCTTGTAATGTTTTTGCCTCTTATTGTTTTTTTTCCTTTTACAATAGACATTCGAAAAACTTTACTTGTATGAAATAGACATTTCAATAGACATTGTGTAGTGTTCAAAGTATATACAATGACTCAGACTTACCACTCAAATAGGATTTGATCAGCCTGCTCTATGGACTATGTAAGGTATACTCAAGTTTAGTACAATTGTTGAAGTCCTCAGTATTTTCCTTTTTTTTCTTTAATTTTTTCTTTTTTTTTAATTAAAAAGAAAAAATTTTTTTGGCTGCTTTGGGTCTTTGTTGCTGCATGCGGGCTTTCGCTAGTTGAGGCGAGCAGGGGCTACTCTTCATAGCGGTGCACGGGCTTCTTATTGTGGTGGCATCTCTTATTGTGGAGTATGGGCTCTAGGCACGTGGGCTTCAGTATTTCTGGCACGTGGACTCAGTAGTTGTGGCTCCTGGGCTCTAGAGTGCAGGCTCAGTAGTTGTGGCGCACAGACTTAGTTGCTCCACAGCATGTGGGATCTTCCTGGACCGGGGCTTGAACCCGTGTCCCCGGCATTGGCAGGCGGATTCCCAACCGCTGTGCAACCAGGGAAGTCCCAGCCCTCAGTATTTTCTTCCAGTTTAAAGATTTTTTTTTTTAAGATCTTTATTGGAGTATAATTTCTTTACAATGGTGTGTTAGTTTCTGCTGTATAACAAAGTGAATCAGCTATACATATACATACAACCCCATATCCCCTCCCTCTTGCATCTCCCTCCTACCAAATACCACCCCCTAGGTGGTCACAAAGCACCGAGCTGATCTCCCTGTGCTATGCGGCTGCTTCCCACTAGCTATCTATTTTACGTTTGGTAGTGTATATATGTCCATGCCTCTCTCTCATTTTGTCCCAGCTTACCCTTCCCCCTCCCTGTATCCTCAAGTCCATACTCTAGTAGGTCTGCATCTTTATTCCCATCTTGCCCCTAGGTTCTTCTGACCATTTTCTTTTTCTTTTTTTTTTTTTTAGATTCCATATATATGTGTTAGCATACGGTATTTATTTTTCTCTTTCTGACTTACTTCACTCTGTATGACAGTCTCTAGGTCCATCCACCTCACTACAAATAACTCAATTTCGTTTCTTTTTATGGCTGAGTAATATTTCATTGTATATATGTCCCACATCTTCTTTATCCATTCATCTGTCGATGTACACTTAGGTTGCTTCCATGTTCTGGCTATTGTAAATAGTGCTGCAATGAATATTGTGGTACATGACTCTTACTGAATTACGGTTTTCTGAGGGTTTATTCCCATTAGTGGGATTGCTGGGTCATATGGTTCTTCTATTTTTAGTTTTTTGAGGAACCTCCATACTATTCTCCATAGTGGCTGTATCAATTTACATTTCCCACCAACAGTGCAAGAGGCTTCCCTTTTCTCCACACCCTCTCCAGAATTTATTGTTTATAGATTTTTTGATGATGGCCATTCTGACCGGTGTGAGGTGATACCTCATAGTAGTTTTGATTTGCATTTCTCTAATGATTAGTGACGTTGAGCATCCTTTCATGTGTTTGTTGGCAATCTGTATATCTTCTTTGGAAAAATGTCTGTTTAGCTCTTCTGCCCATTTTTGGATTGGGTTTTTTTTTTGATATTGAGCTGCATGAGCTGCTTGTATGTTTTCGAGGTTAATCCTTTGTCAGTTGCTTCGTTTGCAAATATTTTCTCCCATTCTGAGGGTTGTCTTTTCATCTTGTTTATGGTTTCCTTTGCTGTGCAAAAGCTTTTAAGTTTCATTAGGTCCCATTTGTTTATTTTTGTTTTTATTTCCGTTTCTCTAGGAAGTGGGTCAAAAAGGATCTTGCTGTGATTTATGTCATGGAGTGTTCTGCCTATGTTTTCTTCTAAGAATTTTATAGTGTCTGGCCTTACATTTAGGTTTTTAATCCATTTTGAGTTTGTTTTTGTGTATAATGTTAGGGAGTGTTCTAAGTTCATTCTTTTACGTGTAGCTTTTATGTGTCTAGTGTTCCCAGCACCACTTGTTGAAGAGGCTGTCTTTTCTCCATTGTATATTCTTGCCTCCTTTATCAAAGATAAGGTGACCATATGTGTGTGGGTTTATCTCTGGGCTTTCTATCCTATTCCATTGATCTATATTTCTGTTTTTGTGCCAGTACCATACTGTCTTGATTACTGTAGCTTTGTAGTATAGTCTGAAGTCAGGGAGCCTGATTCCCCAGCTCTGTTTTTCTTTCTCAAGATTGCTTTGGCTATTCAGGGTCTTTTGTGTTTCCATAGAAATTGTGAAATTTTCCGTTCTAGTTCTGTGAAAAATGACATTGGTAGTTTGATAGGGATTGCACTGAATCTGTAGATTGCTTTGGGTAGAATAGTCATTTTCACAATGTTGATTCTTCCAATCCAAGAACATGGTATATCTCTCCATCTGTTTGTATCATCTTTAATTTCTTTCATCAGTGTCTTATACTTTTCTGCATACAGGTCTTTTGTCTCCTTAGGTAGGTTTATTCCTAGGTATTTTATTCTTTTTGTTGCCATGGTGAGTGGGAGTGTTTCCTTAATTTCTCTTTCAGATTTTTCATCATTAGTGTATAGGAATGCCAGAGATTTCTGTGCATTAATTTTGTATCCTGCTACTTTATCAAATTCATTGATTAGCTCTAGTAGTTTTCTGGTAGCATCTTTAGGATTCTCTATGTATAGTATCATGTCATCTGCAAACAGTGACAGTTTTACTTCTTATTTTCCAATTTGGATTCCTTTTATTTCTTTTTCTTCTCTGATTGCTGTGGCTAAAACTTCCAAAACTATGTTGAATAATAGTGGTGAGATTGGGCAACCTTGTCTTGTTCCTGATCTTCGAGGAAATGGTTTCAGTTTTTCACCGTTGAGACTGATGTTTATGCCTCTTACTGTTATTGGGGAAAGACTTGTGTCATAAAATCAGCTGAGAAAATGTCCTTCCTCTTCTATTTTCTAAGAATTCTTTTTAAAGAACTAATATTTCTTTCTCTAGTATTTAAAATATTTCACCAGTGAAGTCATCTGGGCCTGGAATTTTATTTATGAGAAGAGTTTATTCTAATTCAGTTTCTGTAATTGATATGAGGGCTATTCAGATTATCTGTTTATTCTAGAATCAGTTTTTGTAATTTGTGTCTTTAAGGAATTTGTCTATTTCATCTAATTGATCAAAAATATTTTGCTAAAATTATTTTACAATAGTCTCTTCTTTTAAGTATCTGTAGGATCTTAGTGATTTTCCTTTTTTAATCCTAGCATTAGTAACTGAGTTTTCTTTTTTTTTTTAAACTAGAGATTCTTTTCAATTTTATCAGACTTTTCAAATAACTGGCTTATATTTCATTGATTTTTCTCTTTTGTTTGTCTTCTGTTTTATTGTGTTTCACTCTTACCTTTATTATGTTATATCTTTTTACATGTTTTAAATTTGAATCTATCAGTGTTTTTAATTTGATGTGAATTTATTGTAGATAGCATATAGTTGGGTCTTGGTATTTATTCAGTCTGACAATCCCTGCCTTTTAATTGGAGTGCTTAGACCATTTACATTTAATGTATTTATCAATATATTTGTGCTTAATTCTAACAATATAGTTTGTTTTCTATTTGTTCTATCTGTTCTTTGTTTCTTTATTGTTTATTTATTCATAAATAATTAATAAACTTTATTGTTTTTGTACAGTTTTAAATTTACAGAATAATTGAACTCATACATAGAGTTCCATATACTCACTACCTCTATCCCCACAGTTTCCCTTATTATTAACATCTTATATTAGTGTGGAACATTTGTTACAATTAATGAGCCAATATTATTATGAACAATAGTTTATAGTTTACATTAAGGTTTATTTTTTGCATTGTATGGTTCTGTGGGTTTTAACAAATGCATAATGAAATGTATTATTATTACAGTTTCATGTGTAATAGTTTTGTTATCCTAAAGGTACCCTGCATTTCACCCATTCATCCCTTTCTTCGTTCCTCCAGAACCCTTGGCAACTATTGATATTTTTCTGTTCCTTTTAAAAAATGTCATGTAAGTGATGCAGGATCCAATCAAGGTATATGCATTACATTTTTTTATTATGTCTCTCTAGCCTATTTAAATCAGAAGAGAACTTCTGCTTTCCCCCACCCCTGCCCCACCATGACATTGACATTTCAAAAGAGTTTGAGCCACAGATATAGAAAACAAACCAGTGGGGAGGGGGAAGGGGTAACATAGGGGTTGGGGAGTGGGAGATACAAACTATTGGGTGTAAGATAGGCTACAGGGATGTATTGTACAACATGGGGATATAGCCAATATTTTGTAATAATTGTAAATGGAGTGTAACCTTTAAAAATTGTATAAAATATTAAAACTTGTATAAAATATTAAAACAATTAATAAAAGGGAATCTCAAAAAGAAAAACGTCCTAGAAGAAAACATAGGTAGTATAGTCTTTGACATTGTTCTTAGCAATGTTTTTTTGGATCTGTATTCTCAGGCAAGGCAACAAAATTGAAAATAAGCAAATTGGACCTATTCAAACTAAAAAGTTTTTGCACAGTGAAGGAAACTATCAACAAAATGAAAAAGGAACCTACTGAATGGGAGAAACTATTTGCAAATGATATGACTGAGAAGGGTTTAATTCCAAAATGTATGAAGAACTCATACAACTCAAAATCAAAAAATAAACAACCCAATTAAAAAATGAGCATAGGACGTGGATAGGCATTTTCCCAAAGAAGACATACAGATGGCCAACAGGCATATGTAAAGATACTCAACATCACTAATCATCAGGCAAATGCAAATCAAAACCACAATGAGATATCACCTCACACCTTTCAGAATGGCTATTGTCAAGACAACAAATAAAAACTGTTGGCGAGGATGTGGAGAAAAGGGAACCTTAGTACACCATTGGTAAGAATGTAAATTGGTGCAGCCACTATGGAAAACAGTATAGAGGTTCCTCAAAAAATTAAAAATAGAACTACCATTCAGTCCAGCAATCCCACTCCTGGGTTTTCATCTGAAGAAAATGAAGATGGTAATTTGAAATGATATATGCACCCCAATGTTCATAGCAGCATTATTTACAATAGCCAAGATATGAAAGCAACGTAAGTGCCTATTGACGAATGGATAAAGAAGATGTAGTATACATATGTACAATGGAATATTACTTAAAAGATTGTATCATAATATTATAATATATACTTTAAAAGACATTATAATATAATACTATATAATATTATATATAATATTCTAAAAAAGAATGAAATCTTGGCCATTTGTGACAACATGGATGGACCTGGAGGGTATTAAGCTTAGTGAAATATGTCAGACAGAGAAAGACAAATACAGTATGTTTTCACTTATATGTGGAATCTAAAAATAAAAGAAATGAATAAATATAACAAATCAGAAACAGATTCATATATAAAGAACAAACTAATGGTTACCACATAGGGAGGAGTAAGGGGAGGGGGAAATGGAAAGGGATTAAGAGGTACAAACTACCAGTTATAAAATAAATAAGTCACAGGGAATGTAATGTACAGCACAAGGAATACAGTCAACATTTTATAATGACTGTATGGTGTGTAATCTGTAAGCATATTGAATCACTATGTTGTAAACCTGAAACTAATATAGTGTAGCAAGTCAACTATATTTCAAAAAACTGTCTTCTTTCACTCATAATCATTTGAGTCTTGTTCATGTATCAGTAATTTATTATTTTTAATGCAGAGTAGTATTTTATTGCATAGATATACTACACTATGCTTATCCATTTGTGCACTGATGGACATTTGAGTTGTGTCCAGTTTCTGGCTTTTCAAATAAAGCTGTTTTGAACATTTGTGTACAAGTCTTTGTATAAACATATATTTCGTTTCTCTTCAGTAAATACCTATGGGTGAAATGGCTGGTTATATGTTTAAAATTTTAGAAACTGACAAACTGTTTTCCAAAATGATTGTATCATTTTATATTTCTAACAGCAGTGCATAAGATTTTCAGTTGTTCCATATCTTTACCAACACTTAGTATGTTCATTTTGTTAATATTAGACATTCTAATTGATGTACAGTGATCTCTCAGTGTGATTTAGATTTGGGTTTTACTAGTGATGAATGATGATAAGCCACTTTTTTTTTTTTTTTTTTTTTGCGGTATGCGGGCCTCTCAGTGTTGTGGCCTCTCCCGTTGCAGAGCCCAGGCTCCGGATGCGCAGGCTCAGTGGCCATGGCTCACAGGCCTAACCACTCCGCAGCATGTGGGATCTTCCTGGACTGGGGCACGAACCCATGTACCCTGCATCGGCAGGCAGACTCTCAACCACCGCGCCACCAGGGAAGCCCTAAGCCACTTTTTATATGCTTATTTGCCATCTATATATCTTCTTTGTTGATGTGTTTGTTCAAATCTTCTGTCCATTTAAAATATAGATCTTTTTCTTTAAATTTATTTTTATTTTTACTTTTTTTGCAGTATGCGGGCCTCTCACTGTTGTGGCCTCTCCCGTTGTGGAGCACAGGCTCTGGACGCGCAGGCTCAGTGGCCATGGCTCACGGGCCCAGCCGCTCCGCGGCATGTGGGATCTTCCTGGACCCGGGCAAAAACCCATGTCCCCTGCATTGGCAGGCGGACTCTCAACCACTGCGCCACCAGGGAAGCCCTAGATTTTTTTTTTTTTATGTTGAATTTTGAGAGCCCTTTATGTCTTCTGGATACGAGTCCCTTATCAGATATGTGCTTTGTAAAGATTTTTTTTCCCAGTCTATGTCTTGTTTTGTTATTCTCTTAACAGGGTCATTTGAAGAGTAGAAGTTTTTAATTTTATTGAAGTCCAATTAATCAATTTATTCTTTTATGGATTATTCTTTTTGTTTCATATCTGAGAAATCTTAGCCTAATCCAGAGGTCAGCAAACTATGACCTGTAGTCCAAATCTGCCCTGCTGATTGTTTTACATGATCTGTGGGCTAAGAATTTTTTTTTTAAAGTTGTTTATTTTGTTTATTTGTTTTTGGCTGCATTGGGCCTTCGTTGCTGCATGCGGGCTTTCTCTGGTTGCGGCGAGCAGGGGCAACTCTTTGCTTCGGTGTGTGGGCTTCTCATTGCAGTGGCCTCTCCTGTTGTGGAGCACGGTCTCTAGGCACGCAGGCTTCAGTAGTTGTGGCTCGCAGGCTCTAGAGCACAGGCTTCGCAGTTGTGGTGCACAGGCTTAGCTGCTCTGCGGCATGTGGGATCTTCCCAGATCAGGGCTCAAACCCGTGTCCCCTGCATTGGCAGGCAGATACTCAACTGCTGCACCACCAAGGAAACCCCTAAGAATTTTTTAATAGAAATTTGTATTGAGATAACTATAGGTTCATGTGAAGTTATAACAAACAATAGGAAGGCATCGATGTAAACTTTCTCTAGTTTCTCCCAATGGTAGAAGTTTGCAAAACTGTATAGTTCAATATCATAACCAAGCTATCAATACAATCCACATACCTTATTCAGATTTCCACAGTCTTACTTTTACTCGTTTGCGGGGGTAAATATGTTTTTTACACTTGTAAATGGTTGAAAAAATCAAAAGAATAATATTTCTTGATGTCTGAGTATTATATGAAATTCACATGTCAGTGTCCACAAGTAAAGTTTCATTGGAGCGTGGCTACATTCATTCATTTTTGTATTATCTGTGACTCTATGATAGCAGAATGGAGTAGTTGTGACAGAAACCATATGTGGTGATCCCATTGCCTTCCACTGCTGCTCAGTGCACTATAAATTGCAGTGATACAGTTATAGCTTGATATCATTTTGTGTATCACATATCCCTGTCGCATGACATTATTTTTACTTTTTAATTACCAGGGCATTCCCATTATGTCACAACAAGAAAAGAAGAGAAAAGTAGAATTTGAATATCATACTTTTAAGGCACAGTGGAGTATAACAATTTAAATTAATAATTTCTTAACAAATTAGGTGGCGAAGCATTTATTTATTTAAAAATTTTTAATATCTTTATTGGAGTATAATTGTTTTACAATGGTGTGTTAGTTTCTGCTTTATAACAAGTGAATCAGCCATACATATACATATATCCCCATATCTCCTCCCTCTTGCATCTCCCTCCCGCCCTCCCTATCCTACCCCTCTAGGTGGTCACAAAGCACCGAGCTGATCTCCCTGTGCTATGTGGCTGGTTCCCACTAGCTATCTATTTTACATTTGGTAGTGTATATAGGTCCATGCCACTCTGTCACTTCGTCCCAGCTTACCCTTCCCCATTCCCATGTCCTCAAGTCCATTCTCTATGTCTGTGTCTTTATTCCTGTCCTGCCCCTAGGTTTACTAGAACCATTTTTTTTTTAAGATTCCATATATATGAGTTAGCATATGGTATTTGTTTTTCTCTTTCTGACTTACTTCACTCTGTATGACAGTCTCTAGGTCCATCCACCTCACTACAAATAGCTCAGTTTTGTTTTGTTTTATGGCTGAGTAATATTCCATTGTATATATTTGCCACATCTTCTTTATCCATTCATCTGTCGACAGACACTTAGGTTGCTTCCATGTCCTGGCTATTGTAGATAGTGCTGCAATGAACATTGTAGTACATAACTCTTTTTGAATTATGGTTTTCTCAAGGTATATGCCCAGTAGTGGGATTGCTGGGTCATATGGTTGTTCTATTTTTAGTTTTTTGAGGAACCTCCATACTGTTCTCCATAGTGGCTGTATCAATTTACATTTCCCACCAACAGTGCAAGAGGCTTCCCTTTTCTCCACACCCTCTCCAGAATTTATTGTTTATAGATTTTTTGATGATGACCATTCTGACCAGTGTGAGGTGATACCTCATAGTAGTTTTGATTTGCATTTCTCTAATGATTAGTGATGTTGAGCATCCTTTCATGTGTTTGCTGGCAATCTGTATATCTTCTTTCGAGAAATATCTACTTAGGTCCTCTGCCCATTTTTGGATTCAGTGCTTTTTTGATATTGAGCTGCATGAGCTGCTTGTATATTTTGGAGATTAATCCTTTGTCAGTTGCTTCGTTTGCAAATATTTTCTCCCATTCTGAGGGTTGTCTTTTCATCTTGTTTATGGTTTCCTTTGCTGTGCAAAAGCTTTTAAGTTTCATTAGGTCCCATTTGTTTATTTTTGTTTTTATTTCCGTTTCTCTAGGAAGTGGGTCAAAAAGGATCTTGCTGTGATTTATGTCATGGAGTGTTCTGCCTATGTTTTCCTCTAAGAGTTTTATAGTGTCTGGCCTTACATTTAGGTTTTTAATCCATTTTGAATTTGTTTTTGTGTATGGTGTTAGGGAGTGTTCTAAGTTCATTCTTTTATGTGTAGCTTTTACATGTCCAGTTTTTCCAGCACCACTTGTTGAAGAGGCTGTCTTTTCTCCATTGTATATTCTTGCCTCCTTTATCAAAGATAAGGTGACCATATGTGTGTGGGTTTATCTCTGGGCTCTCTATCCTGTTCCATTGATCTATATTTCTGTTTTTGTGCCAGTACTATACTGTCTTGATTACTGTAGCTTTGTAGTATAGTCTGAAGTCAGGGAGCCTGGTTCCCCCAGCTCTGTTTTTCTTTCTCAAGATTACCTTGGCTATTCGGGGTCTTTTATGTTTCCATAGAAATTGTGAAATTTTCCGTTCTAGTTCTGTGAAAAATAACATTGGTAATTTGGTAGGGATTGCATTGAATCTGTAGATTGCTTTGGGTAGTATAGTTATTTTCACAATATTGATTCTTCCAATGCAGGATCATGGTATATCTATCCGTCTGTTTGTATCATCTTTAATTTCTTTCATCAGTGTCTTATAGTTTTCTGCATACAGGTCTTTTGTCTCCTTAGGTAGGTTTATTCCTAGGTATTTTATTCTTTTTGTTGCCATGGTGAGTGGGAGTGTTTCCTTAATTTCTCTTTCAGATTTTTCATTGTTAGTATATAGGAATGCAAGAGAATTCTGTGCATTAATTTTGTATCCTCCTACTTTACCAACTTCATTGATTCGCTGTTGTAGTTTTCTGGTAGCATCTTTAGGATTCTCTATGTATAGTATCATGTCATCTGCAAACAGTGACAGTTTTACTTCTTATTTTCCAATTTGTATTCCTTTTATTTCTTTATCTTCTCTGATTGCTGTGGCTAAATCTTCCAAAACTATGTTGAATAATAGGGTGAGAGTGGACAACCTTGTCTTGTTCCTGATCTTAGAGGAAATGGCTAGAGTTCTTCACCACTGTGAACCATGTTGGCTGTGGGTTTGTCATATATGGCCTTTATTATGTTGAGGTAAGTTCCCTCTATGCCTACTTTCTGGAGGGTTTTTTTATAAATGTGTGTTGAATTTTGTTGAAAGCTTTTTCTGCATCTATTGAGATTATCATATGGTTTTTCTCCTTCAATTTGTTAATATGGTGTATCACATTGATTAACATCCGTGTTTTGAGGAATCCTTGCATTCCTGGGATAAACCCCACTTGATCATGTTGTATGATCCTTTTAATTTGCTGTTGGATTCTGTTTGCTAGTAGTTTGTTGAGAATTTTTGCATCTGTGTTCACCAGTGATATTGGCCTGTAGTTTTCTTTCCTTGTGACATCTTTGTCTGTTTTGGTATCAGTATGATCGTGGCCTCATAGAATGAGTTTGGGAGTGTTCCTCCCTCTGCTATATGTTGGAAGAGTTTGAGAAGGATTGGTGTTAGCTCTTCTCTAAATGTTTGATAGAATTCTCCTGTGAAGCCATCTGGTCTTGGGCTTTTGTTTGTTGGAAGATTTTTAATCACAGTTTCAATTTCAGTGCTTGTGATTGGTCTGTTTATATTTTCTATTTCTTCCTGGTTCAGTCTTGGAAGATTGTGCTTTTCTAAGAATTTGTCCATTTCTTCCAGGTTGTCCATTTTATTGGCATATAGTTGCTTGTAGTAATCTCTCATGATCCTTTGTATTTCTGCAATGGTAGTTGTTACTTCTTTTTCATTTCTAATACTATTGATTTGAGTCTTCTCCCTTTTTTTCTTGATAAGTCTGGCTAATGGTTTATCAATTTTTTCATCTTCTCAAAGAATCAGGTTTTAGTTTTATTGATCTTGGCTATTGTTTCCTTCATTTCTTTTTCTTTTATTTCTGATCTGATCTTTATATTTTTTTCCTTCTGCTAACTTTGGGGTGTTTTTGTTCTTCTTTCTCTAATTGCTTTAGGTGTACGGTTAGATTGTTTATTTGAGGTGTTTCTTGTTTCCTGAGGTAGGATTGTATTGCTGTAAACTTCCTTCTTAGAACTGCTTTTTGCTGCATCCCATAGGTTTTGGGTTGTCATGTTTTCATTATCATTTGTTTCTAGGTATTTTTTTGTTTCCTTTTTGATTTCTTCAGTGATCTCTTGGTTATTTAGTAGTGTATTATTTAGCTTCTATGTGTTTGTAGTTTTTGCAGATTTTTCCCTGTAATTGATATCTAGTCTCATAGTGTTGTGGTCAGAAAAGATACTTGATACGATTTCAATTTTCTTAAATTTACCAAGGCTTGATTTGTGACCCAAGCTATGATCTATCCTGGGGAATGTTCCATGATCACTTGAGAAGAAAGTGTATTCTGTTGTTTTGGGATGGAATGTCCTGTAAATATCAATTAAGTCCATTTTGTTTAATGCATCTTTTAAACTTGTGTTTCCTTATTTATTTTCATTTTGGATGATCTGTCCATTGATGCACGTGGGGTGTTAAAGTCCCCTAATGTGATTGTGTTACTGTTGATTTCCCCTTTTATGGCTGTTAGCGCTTGCCTTATGTATTGAGGTGCTCCTATGTTGGGTGCATAAATAGTTACAATTGTTATATCTTCTTGGATTGATTTCTTGATCATTATGTAGTGTCCTTCTTTGTCTCTTGAAATAGTCTTAATTTTAAAGTCTATTTGGTCTGATATGAGAATTGCTACTCCAGCTTTCTTTTGATTTCCATTTGCATGCAATATTTTTTTCCATCCCCTCACTTTCAGTCTGTATGTGTCCCTTGGTCTGAAGTGGATCTCCTGTTGACAGCATATATACAGGTCTTGTTTTTGTTTCCATTCAGCCGGTCTGTGTCTTTTGGTTGGAGCATTTAATCCATTTACATTTAAGGGAGTTATTGATATGTATGTTCCTATTACCATTTTCTTAATTGTTTTGGGTTTTTTATTGTAGGTCTTCTCCTCCTCTTGTGTTTCTTGCCTAGAGAAATTCCTTTAGCATTTGGAAAAATGCTGGTTTGGTGGTGCTGAATTCTCTTAGCTTTTGCTTGTCTGTAAAGCTTTTAATTTCTCTGTCAATTCTGAATGAGATCCTTGCTGGGTAGAGTAATCTTGGTTGTAGGTTTTTCCCTTTCATCACTTTAATTATGTCCTGCCACTCCCTTCTGGCTTGCAGTGTTTCTGCTGAAAGATCAGCTGTTAACCTTATGGGAATTCCCTTGTATGTTATTTGTTTTTTTTTTCCTTTACCGATTTTAGTATTTTTTCTTCATATTTAATTTTTGATAGTTTGATTAATATGTTTCTTGGCATGTTTCTCCTTGGATTTATCCTGTATGGGACTCTCTGCACTTCCTGGACTTGATTAAATATTTCCTTTCCCATATTAGGGAAGTTTTCAACTATAATCTCTTCAAATATTTTCTCAGTCCCTTTGTTTTTCTCTTCTTCTCCTGGGATCCCTATAATTCCAATGTTAGTGCATTTAATGTTGTCCCAGAAGTCTCTGAGACTCCTCATTATTACCCCTGAGGGTAATAATGAAATTATTTTCATTATTTTTTCTTTATTCTGCTCTGCAGTAGTTATTTCCACTATTTTATCTTCCAGGTCACTTATCTGTTCTTCTGCCTCTGTTATTCTGCTATTGATTCCTTCTAGAGAATTTTAAATTTCATTTATTGTTTTGTTCATCATTCTTTGTTTGGTCTTTAGTTCTTGTAGGTCCTTGTTAAATGTTTCTTGTATCTTCTCCATTCTATTTCCAAGATTTTGTATCATCTTTACTATCATTACTCTGAATTCTTCTTCAGGTAGACTGCCTATTTCCTCTTCATTTGTTTGGTCTGATGGGTTTTTACCTTGCTCCTTCATCTGCTGCGTATTTCTCTGTCTTCTCATTTTGCTTACCTCACTGTGTTTGGGGTCTCCTTTTCGCAGCCTGCAGGTTCATAGTTCCCATTGTTTTTGGTGTCTGTCCCCAGTGGCTAAAGTTGGTTCAGTGCGTTGTGTAGCCTCCTGTTGGAGTGGATTTGTGTCTGTGTTCTGGTGGATGAGGCTGGATCTTGTGTTTCTGGTGGGCAGGACTGCCTTCGGTGGTGTGTTTTGGGGTGTCTGTGACCTTATTATGATTTTAGGCAGCCTCTCTGCTAATTGGTGGGGTTATGTTCCTGTCTTGCTAGTTGTTTGGTGTAGGATGTCCAGCACTGCTGCTTGCTGGTCATTGAGTGGAGCTGGGTCTTAGCATTGAGATGGAGATCTTTGGGAGAGCTTTCACCATTTGATATTACGTGGACCAATGTCCTGAACTCGGCTCTCCCACCTCAGAGGCACAGGCCTGACAACCAGCTGGAGCACAAAGACCCTGTCAGCCACATGGCTCAGAAGAAAAGGGAGGAAAAAAAGAAAGAAGGAAAATAAAATAAAATACAGAAGTCATTAAAACAAAAAGTAGAAAATTTAGAAAGTAATAAAAAAACAAAGAAAGAAAGAAAGAAGAGAGCAACCAAACCAAAAAACAATTCTACCAATGGTAACAAGTGCTAAAAACTATACAAAAAAGAAAAACAAAAACGGACAGACCGAACACTAGGACAAATGGTAAAAGCAAAGCTATACAGACAAACTCACACAAAGAAGCATAAACATACACAAAAAAAGAGAAAAAGGAACAAATATATATATATGTGTGTGTGTATATAAAAAAAGAAGGAAGAGAGCAACCAAATCAATAAACAAATCTACCAATTATAATAAACTCTAAATACTACACTAAGATAAACGTAAAACCAGAAACAAATTAGATGCAGAAAGCAAACCCCAAGTCTACAGTTGCTCCCAAAGTCCGCCTCCTCAATTTTGGGATGATTTGTTGTCTATTCAGGTATTCCGCAGATGCAGGTACATCAGGTAGATTGTGGAGATTTAATATGCTGCTCCTGAGGCTGCTGGGAGAGATTTCCCTTTCTCTTCTTTGTTTGCACAGCTCCTGGGGTTCAGCTTTGGATTTGTCCATGCCTCTGCATGTAGGTCCCCTGAGGGCCTCTGTTCTTTGCTCAGACAGGAGGGGGTTAAAGGAGCAGCTGATTAGGGGGCTCTGGCTCACTCAGACCGGGGGGGAGGGAGAGGTATGGATGTGGGGCAAGCCTGCGGCGACAGAGGCCGGCGGGACATTGCACCAGCCTGAGGTACGCAGTGAGTTCTCCTGGGGAAGTTGTCCCTGGATCCTGGGACCCTGTCAGTGGCGGGCTGCACAGGCTCCCAGGAGGGGAGATATGGATAGTGACCTGTGCTTGCACACAGGCTTCTTGGTGGCTGTAGCAGCAGCCTTAGTGTCTCATGCCCGTGTCTTGGGTCTGTGCTGATAGCCACGGCTCGTGCCCATCTCTGGAGCTCGTTTAGGTGGTGCTCCGAATCCCCTTTCCTTGCGCACCCTAAAACAATGGTCTCTTGCCCCTTAGGCAAGACTTTTTCCAGACCTTTTCCAGGACTCTGGAAAAAGCTGTGGCGCACTAGCCCTCTTCAGGCTGTGTTCCTGCAGCCAACCCCAGTCCTCTCCCTGGGGTCTGACCTCCAAAGCCTGAGCCTCAGCTCCCAGCCCCAACCCGTCCCAGCAGGTGACCAGACAAGCCTCTCAGGTTGGTGAGTGCTGGTCGGCACCGATCCTCTGTGCGGGAATCTCTCCTCTTTAGCCTCTGAACCCCTGTTGCTGCACTGTCCTCCGTGGTTCCGAAGCTCCCTCCCCGCCACCCCCTGCCTCTGCCGGTGAAGGCACTTCCTAGCGTGTGGAAACTTTTCCTCCTTCACAGCTCCCTCCCAGAGGTGCACATCCTGTCCCTATTCTTTCGTCTCTGTTTTTTTCTTTTTTCTTTTGCCCTACCCGGTGCGTGGGGAGTCTCTTGCCTTTCGGGAAGTCTGAGGTCTTCTGCCAGCATTCAGTAGGTGTTCTGTAGGAGTTGTTCCACATGTAGATGTATTTTTGATGTATTTGTGGGGAGGAAGGTGATCTCCACATCTTACTCCTCCACCACCTTGAAGGTCTCCCTGCATTTATCTATTGTGGAATGAGTCAATAGCTGTGCTGAAAGAATGCAATATACATTGATTATACATTACCAGACTATTCACCACAATATTCTCAACTCATAGGAGAGAATAGTCAGGAAAAATTAGACATTTTGATATGAAATATCTCATCATGGCAAAATTTCTTTCCAAAGATAAAAAAATGAGGCTGCAACCAAAGTAAGTTTTCAAGTGGTCCATCTGTTAGCCAAGCAGAGATTTCTGATGGTGAGTTAATTAAATCTTGTTTGTAGCAGCTGAAGAAGAAATGTGTCCAGAGAAAACATTTGTTTAAAACAATTAGTTGTTTGGCAAAATCGGTTGCTCAAAGAGTTGAGGACATTAGGAGGAACATCAGTAGTTAAAAAAGAAGGCAAATGATGTCAAGCAGGTTCCCTTGGCTCTTGACGAGTTGAAAAATGTTACTGATATTCCTTAATTGTTATTGTTTTTTTCAAAGAATCAATACCAAGTTTGAAAGTGATAAAGTATTAGCCCTATGGAGAGTCTGCATGGAACAACTACAGGTGAGAATATTTTCAAATAAGTTATGAAAACACTAATTTAGTTCAATCTTAAGGGTGGTACTTGCTAAAATGTGTTACATCTGATGGTGGTAAAAACATGAGTGAAGCAGGAAAGGTTTGGTTGAACAAATTAACAAAGCTTTTGAAAATAAAAGTTGTTTAAAGCCTTTGGTTATTCAGCGGTACTTTCCAGAAAATATTTGAACCTGTTATTTGTTTTTGAAACAGTAGTGTTAACAGTGAACTTCATTCACTCTCATGGGCTTAATGGTTTTTTTTTTTTTTTTTTTTGCGGTACGCGGGCCTCTCACTGTTGTGGCCTCTCCCATTGTGGAGCCCAGGCTCCGGATGCGCAGGCTCAGTGGCCATGGCTCACGAGCCCAGCTGCTCCGTGGCATGTGGGATCTTCCCGGACCGGGGCACGAACCCGTGTCCCCTGCATCGGCAGGCGGACTCTCAACCACTGCGCCACCAGGGAAGCCCTGCTTAATGGTTTTGAGTTCTGTGAATTTTTGTCAGAAACAGAAGCAGAATATCCTAGCTTGGCCTTCCACATGATGGTTCAATAATTTAGCAGTGGTAGAGTTCTATTGTGATTTTTCTGAGTTCAGGGCTAAGATTGCAATTTTTCTGAAAGCGAAGAACCTCTTTGAATTGTTATTATCAAACACTGAATGGCTTTGGAAATTAGCTTTTGCTGCAGCTTAACAAAGTTTATTAATGAATTTAATTCAAAATTACAAGGAAAACAGTGCTTACATGAGTAACTTATAATGAGGCAAAGTCATTTTGATTTTTGTTGTTGAAATCTCAAGTAATGTCAAACTGCTTTATCCACTTCCTATACTGTCCAATGTTAAAACAAGAAATGAGACCTTCATTCCTACAGAGGTCTGTAGCAGGTATCTTTACCAGAAGCATTTTAAGACTATAATGCAAATACAAGAGAACTTCCATGTTTCAAAATCCATTTAACTGTGCAACTGAGGAGCTTCCACCTAACCTTCATTTGGAAGTAATTAATCTGCAATGTAATGACATGCTGAAAGGAAAATACCAAGAAAAGAATCTAACAGAATTCTGTAAATGCCTTTCAAGTGATGAATATACTCAAAATCACATGATTTTGGATCGCTATCAGTATTTGGTAGTACCTATCAGTGTGAAAGACACTTTCAAAGATAAAAATGTGTAAAATCTCATTACAGATTAGCATTAAAAATGTACTATTGCAATTGATTTTTTAAATTTATTTTTTATATTGAGATAGAATTCACATATCATAAAATTCATCATTTTAAAATGTATATTTTAGTAGTTTTTAGTATTTTCACAAGGTTGTACAATTACTATCTGTTCCAGAACATTTACATCAGCACCAAAAGAAACCCCATACCCATCAGCAGTTACTAATTCCCCCTTCCTCTAACTGCTATTTACTTTCTCTCTCTATGGATTTGCTTATTCTGAACATTTAATATAAATTAAATTGTTTATGTGGCCATTTGTCTGGCTTCTTTCCCCTAGCATATGTTTTCAAGGTTCTTCCAGTTGTAGCATATTTCAGGACTTCATTCATTTTATGGCTGAATAACATTCTATTATATGGATATATCACATTTGTTTATCCACTTATTAATTGATAGAAACTTGGGCTATTTCTACTCTTTTTGCTGTTATGAATAATGCTCCTATGAGCATTCATGTACAAAATTTTGTTTGTACACCTATTTTCAATTCTCCTGGGTATATACCTAGTAGTGGAATTGCTGGTTGTCATGGGTTGAATTGTATCCCCCCAAAGGACGTGTTGTAGTTCTAATGTTTGGTGCCTTTGCTACGGTCTTGTTTGGAAATATGATTTTTGCAGATGTATTAAAATTAAGATGAGATCATACTGGGTTAAGGTGGATGCTAATCCTGTGATGGATGGCCTTATAAGAAGAGGGGAATTAGGCCACATGGAGACAGACATACACAGAGGGAAAACAGAAGCAGAAATTGGAGTGATACAGCGACAAGCCGAGGAATGCTAAGGATGCTGGTAACCACCAGAAGCTAGAAGAACCAAGGAAGAATTCTTCCCTAAAGTCTTCAGAGGGAGCATGGCCTGAAGTCACAGCCTGATTTTGGATTTATAGCTTCCAGAACTGTGAGAGAATAAATTTCTATTGTTTTACGTCATTCCGTTTATGTTAATTTGTTATGGAAGCCCTAGAAAACTAATATACTGGATCATATGATAATTCTATGTTTAACTTTTTAAGGAAATGTCAAACTGATTCAACAGCAGCTGTGCCATTTTACAATCTCACCAGCAGGATATGAGGACCCCAGTTTCTCCACATTTTCCCCAACAATTTTTTTTTTTAATTGAAGCCATCCCAGTGGGTGTGAAGTGGTAGCTCATGGTTTTGATTTGCATTTTCCTGATGACCAGCGATGTTGAGCATCTTTTCATGTGCTTGTTGGCCACTTGTATATCTTCTTTGGAAAGATAGCTATTGAAATATCTATTGAAATTCTTTGCCCATTTTAAATTGGGCTATTTGTCTTTTTATTGTTGAGGTGGAAGTGTTCTTTATATAATCTGGATATTAGATCCTAATCAGATATATAATTTGCAGTATTTTCTCCCATTCTGTGTATTGTCTCTGCACTTTTTTTTTTTTTTTTTTTTTTTTTCCGGTACGTGGGCCTCTCACTGCTGGGCCCCTCCTATTGCGGAGCACAGGCTCCGGACGTGCAGGCTCAGCGGCCATGGCTCACGGGCCCAGCCGCTCCGCGCCATGTGGGATCTTCCCGGACCGGGGCACGAACTCGTGTCCCCTGCATCGGCAGGCGGACTCTCAACCACTGCGCCACCAGGGAAGCCCTCTTCACTTTCTTGATAGTGTCCTTTGATGTACAAAAGTGTTAAGTTTTTTTTTTTTTTTTTTTTTGCGGTACGCGGGCCTCTCACTGTTGTGGCCTCTCCCGTTGCGGAGCACAGGCTCCGGACGCTCAGGCCCAGTGGCCACGGCTCACGGGCCCAGCCACTCCGCGGCATGCATCGGCAGGCGGACTCTCAACCACTGCGCCACCAGGGAAGCCCAAAAGAGTTAAGTTTTGATGAAGTCAATGTAGCAATTTTTTGTGTGATTGCTTTTCCTTCTGTTGTCGTATCTGAGAAAACCATGCCTAATGCAATGTCGTGATGACTTACACCTATGTTTTTTCCTAAGAGTTTTATAGTTTCAGCTCTATGTTTAGGTCTTTGAATCATTTTTTAGCTAATTTTTGTTTATGGTGTGAGGTATGGATCCAAATTCATTCTTCTGCCTGTGGATAAGCAGCTGTCTCAGCACCATTTGTTGAAAAATTATTTTTTCCCCTTTGAATGGTCTTGGCATCCTCATCTAAAACCAGTTGACCATAGACGTACGGGTTTACTTTTTTTTTTTCTTTTTTTTTTTTTTGCTGTACGTGGGCCTCTCACTGTTGTGGCCTCTCCCATTGCGGGAGAAAAACTAACATTGTGTTAGTTTTCAGGTGTAGAGCAAAGTGATTCAGTTATACATGATCTATCTCTCTATCTATCTATCTATCTCTTTTTCAGCTTCTTCTCCATCATAGGTAATTACAAGATATTGAATATAGTTCCCTGTGCTATACAGTAGGTCCTTGTTGTTTGTCTATTTTATTTATGGTGGTGTATATCTGTTAATTGCAAATTCTTTATTTAACCCCCCCACCCCGCTTTCCCCTTTGATAACCATAAGTTTGTTTTCTATGTTTGTCTGTTTCTGTTTTGTAAATAAGCTCATTTGTATCATTTTTTTTAGATCCGACATGTAAGTGATATCATTGATATTTGTCTTTCTCTGTCTGACTTACTTCACATAATATGATAGGGTTTACTTCTTGAATCTCACTTCTATCTCATTGATCTATATGTCTATCATTATGCCAAGACTACATTATTGTAGCTTTGTAGTAGAATTTGAAATCAGGAAGTGTGAATCCCCAAACTTTGCTCTTCTTTTTCTAGATTGTCTTATCTTTTCTGGATCCCTTGTAATTCCATATTAACTTTAGGATAAGCTTTCCATTTCTGTGAAATAAGGCAGTTGGAATTTTAAAAGGGATTTTGTTACATCTCTGGATCAATTTGGGGGATATTGCTATCTTAATAATATTAAGTCTTCCAATCAATGAACACAGAATATCTGTATCCACCATTGATATATTTAATTTCTTTCAATGAGACTTTGTAGTTGTCAGTGTACAATTCTTATACTTCTTATGTTAAGTGATACCTAAGTATTTTATTTTTGTTTGATGCTTTTTTTAGATTAATTTGCTTTATAAATTTCATTTTCAGATTGTTCATTGCCAGGGTATAACTAATTTTTGCATATTGATTTTGTATCTTGCAACCGTGCTGAACTCATTTATTAGTTCCAATAGTTTTTTAGTGGTACCTTAGGATTTTCTGTATACAAGTTAATGCCATTTGCAAATAGAGATAGTTTTACTCCTTCCCTTCCTATCTGATGCCTTTTATTTCTTTTTTTCTGTCTGATTGCTTTGGCTAGAACTTCGAGTACATTTTGAATAGAAGTCTTCTATTGTCTTGTTCTTCATCTTAGGGGAGAAGCTTTCAGTCTTTCACCATTAATTATTATGTTAGCTGTGGATTTTTCACAGATACCCTTGATTAAGTTGAATAAGTTCCCTTCTATTCCTAGTTTGTTGAATGTTTTTATCATGAGAGGTGATAAATTTTGTTAAATGCTTTTTCTTTTTGTACTGTCTTTTAAAAACCTGTATTCTATTATATGGTGTATTATATTGATTGATTTTTGTATATTGAACCAACCCTCATTCCCAGGATAAATCCCTCTTGGTTGTGGTGTCTAATCTACTTCTGTTAAATGTTTTTGTGTATATATTCATAAGAGATAGTGGTCTGTAGTTTTCTTTCTCTTTCCTTATATTTTTGCAATGTTTTTGTCTAATTTTGGTATCAATCAGGGTAATACTGGCCTCATAGAATGAATTAGGAAGTATACCCTTCTTTTTTGTTTTCTAGAAGAGTTTATAAAGAATTTGTATTAATTCTTCATTAAATGTTTAATAGAATTTACCAGTGAAGCCATTTGATCTGGGTATTCCTTTGTGAGAAGGTTTTTGATTACTAACTCTATCTCTTTACTTGTTATAGGTCTATACAGCTTTTGAATTTCTTCTTGAATTAGTTTTGGTAATTTGTGTCTTTTTAGGAAAATTTCTACTTTATTTATCTAATTAGTTAACATACAATTGTTCATTGTTCATTGTATTCTGTTATAATCCTTTATATTTGTGTATGGTTAGTAGTAATGTTTCCCCTTTCATTCATGATTTTAGTATTTGAATCTTCTCTATTTTTTCCTTTGTTAAAGTTCTGTCAATATTGTTTATCTTTTCAAAGAACCAACTTTCCTTTTCAACTCTAGAATCTCTATTTGATTCCTTTTTATAGTTTGTATTTCTTTATTGATAATCCTCTATTTAATGAAACATCATTTTAATACTTCCCTTTATTTCTTTAGGCATGATTTCCTTACTCTTTGAACATTTTCAGAATAACTGATTTAAAGCCTTTTTCTAGTTTGTCCAATGTCTGACTTCCTCAGGGACAGAATATATTGATTACTTTATTCCTGAGTTTGTATAAATCTTTCTTGTTATTTGCCTGTCTTGTAATTTTTTTTGTTGAAACTGGACATTTCAAGTACTATATGTGGCACTCTGGAAATTAGATTCTGTCACATTTTCAGGATTTGATATAACTGCTACTTGTTGTAGTAGTTTTTTGTTTGTTTCGTGGCTTTTCTGAGACCTAATTTTGTAAAGTTTCTATCTTTTCTTTTGTGTGTGGCCACTGAACTATCCATTGGTTAGCTTAGTGGTCAGCTAGTGATTAAACACAGATTCCTTAAATGTCTGGAATCATTAAGTCTCCCAGTATTTTTCAAGAGATGATGGGTGCTTTTTGAGGCATGCCTTCAATACTCAGCCAAGAAGTTTACAACTCTACTCTATACTTTGCTTCTTTTCTTAGCATATTTACAGCCCTGGGTATTCATATGGCCTTCTGTATTCTCAGGAATATGCCAGATCTTTTTTTCAAAGCACATATGGACAACTTAATCAAGCTTTCCTCCAGGTTTTCCTTTTAAACCTTTTTGTTAGTCTGTTGTTTGCCCTGACTGTTATCCGTTGCCTCAGGCATCTATGATGTTAAACATATTGACAAATACTCCTCAGGGTGAGGCATTTAGTACTGGGTCAGTTCAAGTGAGATTAAACACAGCTGTCCTTTGGTATACACAGGGATTGGTTCCAGGAGCTGCTGCAGATAGCAAAATCTATGGATGCTCAAGTCCCATAGTTGGTCCTCTATATCTGTGAATTCTGTATATGTGGATTCAACCAACTGGGGATTGTAAACCTGTTAGTATATGTATTAAAATATATCCACGGGGGCTTCCCTGGTGGCACAGTGGTTGAGGATCCACCTGCCAATGCAAGGGACACGGCTTTGAGCCTTGCAGGAAGATCCCACATGCTGCCGAGCAACTAAGCCCATGTGCCACAACTACTGAACCTGTGTGCTGCAACTACTGAAGCCCACGCGCCTAGAGCCCATGCTCTGCAACAAGAGAAGCCACCGCAGTGAGAAGCTTGCGCACTGCATCGAAGAGTAGCCCCCGCTCACCGCAACTAGAGAAAGCCCATGCGCAGTAACGAAGACCCAACTCAGCCAAAAATAAATAAATAAAATAAATAAATTTATATAAATATATATATGTATATCCACGTATAAGTGGACTTGTGCAGTTCAAAGCTGTGTTTGAGGGTCAACTATAAATACAAGCATTTTGAATGGGGAGCTACCAGACGTCAAATAATAATTCTTTGAGAATGTAATCTGTTCTGCTCCCTCTGGTACTGGGAATGTGAGCTGTGATTTTTCAAGACTGCTGCTGGGCTGGGTATGGGACGTGTGCAAGTTAAGACAAAGCTTAATTTCTTACTGAGATTTAGATTTTTTTTTTGATTAAACGCTTCCTGGATTGCTGCAAGCCTTTGGTTAATTTCCAGAGTTAAGAAAAAGCTTATTTTGACATTTTTTGCTACTTTTTTTGCTGCTTTTCTGGAGGGGCAAACTTTTGGAGGTTCTTACTCTGCCAGTTTTCCTGATGTTGCTCTGCAATTAATTTTGTTTTTAGGAAAGACTAACTTTGACCTCCAATTAAGTGAAATATTATCCTCCTCAAAGAATTCCATTATTCATATTCTTATCAATATCGTGGACCTGTATTACAAACAAGTTGCACTTCGTTATTTAGTTCCACTAAATTTGTGGAAATATTTTTCTTTCTTATTATGTATGTACCTATAGACTATCCTCATTTTTTCTTCTTGGTCCAAAGCTTAAAATATTTACTCTCTGACCCTTTACAGAAAAATTTTGCTGACCTCTGGTCTAATCCAAGGTACAGAGATTTTCTCCTACGTTTCTTTGAGAATTTTATAGTTTTAGGTTTTAAATTTAGGTCTATGATCCATTTTGAGTTAATTTTTGTATACATTGCAAAGTATGGATCCAAATACATTTTTTCCTGTATTGATACGCAATCATTCTATCACAATTTGTTGTAAAGGCTGCTTTTCTCCACTACTTTGCCTTTGAACATTTGTCAAAAATCAGTTGTTTGTACATGTGTGGGTTTACTTCTGGAATTTTACTCTTTTCCATTAATCTGTTTGTCTTGTCTTTATGCCAATACCATGCTGTTTTGATTACTATAGATTTATATTAATTCTTGAAATCAAGGAGTGTAAGTTCTTCAACTTTAGTATCAGTTTTTTCAGAATTGTTTGGCTATTATAGGTCTTTAACATTTTTATACATAATTTAGAATTAGCTTGTCAATTTCTACAAGAAAGTCTTGCTGAGATTTTGATTGGGAAGAATTGACATCTTAACAATATTGCGCTTTTGGAACTATGAACAAGGCATATCTCTTCATTTATTTAGGTCTTCTTTGATTCTCTCATAAATATATTGTTTCTAATCCCGGGGCCTTGGAATTTAAGGACTGCACCTATCGCAGTGCTAAGTGAGAGCATACGAGCTCTTTTTTTTTTTTGCGGTATGCGGGCCTCTCACTGTTGTGGCCTCTCCCATTGCGGAGCACAGGCTCTGGACGCGCAGGCTCAGCGGCCATGGCTCACGGGCCCAGCCGCTCCGCGGCATGTGGGATCTTCCCGGACCGGGGCACGAACCCATCTCCCCTGCATCAGCAGGCGGACTCTCAGCCACTGTGCCACCAGGGAAGCCCCACATACGACCTCTTGACTCTTAGGCCAGGTTGCCTGCTTTTTCATTCTAGCTAGCTGTGTGATCTTGGGGAACTCACTGACCCCACTTTGCTTCAGCTTACCATTTATAAAACAGGAAGGGGGACGATAGTACTTATTCATAGGATTAATATGAGTTAATATATATAAATTGTTTAGAAGACTTTCTGGCAGAGTACTATGTAAAGGCCAGCTTTCGAATGCTGTGATAAGAAACTCATGAATACATAATTTAACTAATACTCTTAATACTGAGGGATGAGTATGCCTAAAACCTTCTTACTGTATAAGGGTAAGTAAAAATGAAATATATATAGCAAGTGGCAATAACTGCAAAAAATTTTTGTGTCAGCACAATCTTTAAATTCACAGGGTGGTAATGAGTCTAAGTGACAGTAAAGTCCTTTGAGGCTTGTGAATAAAAACAGTTTTATAATAATAATAGTTTACATTTGTAAAGAGCTTTTAGCCTTTAACTACTTTCATGTGTATTATTTGAGCACATGATGACTGTGAACAGCTTTTAAACTACAGAAGAGAAACTCTAGATTGCTAGCCAAAAAACATGAGTTAGACTATTTCTTATTTTGATTTTAAAATAAGCACACAAAAATCCTTAACTTTAATGAATGAATGCTTTGTATATAACAATAGACAAACAGACTGTGATTTATAGTATATGTAGCATGATGGTTAAGAGTATAGGACTCTGAAGCCTGACTGACTGGGTTCAAATATCTGCCTCATCACTTTCTAGATGTATATGTACAGGCAAGTTACTTAACTGCTTCATGTCTTGGTTTCCTCATCTGAAACTAAGGATGAATAAATAGTACTAACTTCATAAGGTTATATTATGATTAAATGAATTAATATATGTAAGATATGTTTATATACTCATAGTTACATACTGTTATTTATTGTTAGTATAATAGTAGCAATCATAGTAGCATTTTGTTGTTATTGCTGTTTATTAATTTTTTATTAATTTTTTTTGCCCAACCCTATCCGCACTGGTTACAGATTTTGCTGTTTCAGTTGTATAGGATCCTATGAAGTTGTCATCTTTGTAAATGAGAAATGGTTGAATATCAGAAATTTCAAAAGGTTCAACCTCATACATAATAGCATCTAACACTGTAGCACAGCTACAATTGTAGAGAGGGTTGTGTGTGTGTGTGTGTGTGTGTGTGTGTGAGAAAGGTGGGAGAGAGAAAATGGAAAATTGTGAGCATTTTATACTCCTTGGGGAACCCCAGCTGAAAACCTTTATTCTAGCTTGTGGTTTTAGGCATTCAAAATCAAATACAATTGCCCTAGTGTGCTTTCCTATTTCCAGTTAATACAGAAAACAACACTTTTTTCTGATTATAAAAGTGATGCCTGTTACTGATGGAAAACAGGAACAGTTCTCAAAAAGGAAAAGAAAATCATTTATAGTCCTACCTTCTGAGATAATTGCAACTAACCCATTAGTATATATGCATCCAAACTTTTTTCATTATTATAGTAGGGTTTACTTTCTTAAAAATAAAATATGTGGGATTGCACTATATATTTTCATTTTGTATTATTTTTTTATTCAGGTTTAAACTTTTGGGAGAAAATAAATTTTGGTCTCCTGAGGTTCTCAGCTTCATATGTTAGTAATTACATGGCCAAAAGCAAGTTTACTACCTTTCTATGCCTCAGTTTCCACATGTGCAAAATAGGGTAATCATTAAAAGAAATTAAATGATATTGTACATGTAAGGTCTTAGCATACACCTGGCATAGCGTACACCTGGTATATTGCTGATATCATTAGATAAAAACTGGGAAATAACTTGGAAATATAAGGTATAGTAAAGGCTGGTGGTAGATACGTTTTCCATGGATAACAAACAGGGCCAAGGAATTACAAAACATATCCTTTTCTCTAAAAATGAGAGTTTTACCCTAAATGGGAAAGGAATTTGAGAAAGAATAGATACTTGTATATGTATAACTGAATCACTTTGCTGTACACCTGAAACTAACACAACATTGTTAATCAAGTATACTCCATTATAAAATAAAAATTTAAAATAGAAATAAATAAATTGGAAACA
Organism: Lagenorhynchus albirostris; assembly: GCF_949774975.1. Classification (NCBI taxonomy): domain Eukaryota; kingdom Metazoa; phylum Chordata; class Mammalia; order Artiodactyla; family Delphinidae; genus Lagenorhynchus; species Lagenorhynchus albirostris. Next base: position 15,221,261 of record NC_083111.1, read on the forward strand.
TAAAAAATCAATAAAATGAGAGTTTTTATATAGTAGCTGAACCTAACATGTAATTACCTAGCAAATTATACCAGTATAGAAGCTAAGTCCATTGGTTAGTCAAATAACAGGCATTAGTTTTTTCAATTTGAGCAACTAGAGAATAGTGACAGAGATACTCCTTTAAAAACGTTTGGTGAAGGAAAAGTATAGGAGCAAAGTCTATTGGGACACCCTTGAAATGGAATTGAAAATGTGACTGGGAGGTCTGTACCAGGTGATCACAGTGGTGAGGGAAGGCTGCATGTTGAGAGGAAGGAAGGAGGCGTGTGGATGGGACAGATCTTTCTCAAGATATCAATAGATTCAGAGGCCTTTGTTTCTCTCAAAGGGTGGATACAAGTCTGGTTCTATGCAAGGTTATCTTCTGTACATTCAAATCCCAGGCCAGATATTTGGGTAGAGGAGAGGTGTTTGTGATAGAAAGGTAGATGGTTAATAGATATCCACCCTAGAAACCAGTTGGTCTTAAAAAACATGAAGAATTTCTAAGAGAATAATAATGACCAATATTTACTGAGTGCTTCCTTTGTACAATGCACCATTCTAACTCATTAGAATATACTTAAGAAGTATTAATTTATTTAATCTTCACTTCAATCCTATGAGATAGCTATTATTGTTGTCCTTATTTTCAGAAGAAACTAAAGAACATATAGGTTAATCCACTTGCCCAAAGACACACAGAAATTTTAAAAGCTTCAGTAGAAACCATGTAGTTTGGCTCCTTAACACATTCCTTCTATTTTCAGGGTCACCTCATAGTGCAAGATATCTGCTGGAGCTCCAGCCATCTCATGTATTTCAAGAGAGCAGTAAGAGGAAAGGGAGAAAGACACTAAGAGCATACCCCCTCCCTTTTAATGACTCTTCTCACAAGTCTCATACAGGACTTCCACTTGTATTTATTTGGCTTAGAAGCTAGTCAATATGGCTACACCTAGCTTCAAGGTAAGGATTTTTCATTTAGTTCTGTTTTTTACATCTGGGCAGAAATAGACTCAGTTAATAATGGCTTACTATTACTGAGGAAAAAGAGAAGGGCTGGGCAACTAGTAGAGTCTGTAATACCCATCATCCTCAAACCATATTGAAACATATCTTCCCTATACCCTCCTTTAGAGGACCCCTGAAACTCTTGAAAGGCAGTGTGCACAATAGTTAGGAGTGTGGCTCTGGAGCCAAACTACAACAGTGGCATCAAACTGGTGTTTTTCTTCTTGTCTCATTCCTTCCAATCCATTTCCACATACCAGTGAGGAGAGCAAGTGGTCTTTTAAAATGTAAATAGATTTATGTTAGTCTTCAGTTTAAAATACTTGACCGATTTCCCATTGGGTTTATAAATAAAATCAAAACTTTGTGTTGTGGATTATGAGGTCTAACATGTTCTACTTACCTTTCTAATCTCAATGTTCTTCTCTTTGCTTATTATACTCCATCCACAGTGGTCTCCTCTCAGGTCTTTATTACCATTCTGTTTTATGCTTTGGCACTTTTATTCAGGTCATCTGCTTGGAATGTTTTTAATGTAATTTTTACAAGATTATCTCTTTTTCAGCTTAAATCCTCAGAAAGTCCTTCCATGGTCAACCTAAAAATCATTCCCCATCCAGGCACTGTTACTTCTTGTTACAGTGCCTTATTTATTTATTTATCTTTTGGAGCACTTTTCTTACCTTATAATTACATTCTTTTAATTTAACAATGTACCTGTTTATTGACTATCTCTTACCTAGACCATAACCTTCATGAGTGTAGAGATTATGACTTTTATTTATTGTGATAAACCAACACAAACTATGACTATTTACCACAGTATAACTAGTGTCTGGCACTGTTTGTTAAATGAATGAATGAATCTATCTGAAGATCCTCAGAGATTCTGGAGAAATCTATGAAATCTGGGGGCAAATGGCCATATGTATTGGTAGCATTAGACAACATTTGTGCTGGGTCGTGCAGAATACATTTGATGGTCTGGGACCTCTGTGTGCACTAAATTGCTATAGGGAAATGTAAATGGGGCTTGAGTGGTCTTAGAGACTGTGCCATTTTGACATACCTCTGCTAAGTCATTAAGAGAGAATTGGGTTACACACTGGTGTATTGACAGTGTGGTTGCAGTTTGGCAAGGCCAAGTCCATGGCCGGCCATCTGTGTCTTAGGTCCTTCTTTAGCTCTGGAATGGTGAGACAAAAACACTCCTGTCTTTCTGAAGCTGATGAAGAACAGACTTCTTCCCTGGCATGGGGCCGAATGGTAATGTGCCTCTAAGGACTGCACTGAGTAAACCTTTAGAGCAAGGTACAGTCAAAACTGATTAAAATCACACTATTTCATAACACTGCTCACAGGCAAAGACATACACCAGGAAGCTGTGAAGAAAGAGAGCTGACTGCCCAATCAACAGCAGCCTGGATCTGTTCTCTCACCACTTGAGCAGTTTGTTTAGCACTGCATGGAAACAGATTTCCTGGTTTGTCTATTACACCTCCAGCTTCCCTCCCTGTCTGACTTATTGATAAGATGCCTGTAGGTGTCTAAGAGTTTTCTACCTTGAGATTGAAAGTTGAGATAACACTCTTGTTTCTCTGTTGCTTCCTTGAAAGAAAATATTTAGTGATATCTTAGGAAAATTGAGAAAAAGAATCATACCTCTTAGAAGTCTTCAGTATGTTACTAATATATAAAAAGTTGCCATTCTTTCTTTGAGAAACTGGACTATGTTTCCAGGAAGCCATCCACTGGTTTTCTAGTATTCCGTCTTTTTCTGAGTGGTGATGAAAAGAGTGTTGTTCCTGGAATTTAAAGAAGGGTTCAAATTATGACTCTGTCACTTAACAATTTGAGGACTTTAGGAAAGTCTCTTAACATCTCTGAGCCTTAATTTCCTTTAAGTAAAATAGAAATAACAGCTGCTCTACCTAGCTCATAGAGTTGTTTTAAGAATCAAAATAATGGATGTGAAGGTACTTTGTATCCTGTAAAGCTCTTTGCAAATGTAAAGTACCATTGTCCTTGCCAAGGCTTTTTTTCTCTCCGTTCATTAAAGAGAATGTTGACATTCTCCAACCATTAGTTAATCATTCCTCTAGGGCCCCACTTTTTTGCAGACAGAACAGGTGTCAGGCTCTATGATGAGATTTGGAGGAAAGTAGAGAAGAAACCCCAGAGTCTTTTAAGTGACCTTCCAGCCTTCAAAGAAAGGAAGGCTGGTTCGTATAAAACCCTTTTCCTTGTCATGTCTCTTCTACCGAGGCCCCTAAGGAAATACAAATTCCAATAGAAACCATACACTTGGAAGAATATCGTTAGTATGTATTTATTAAAGCGGAATTATAAATGCATTAATTTAATTGACTTAACCCATGACTTCATTGTAAAGGAAAACATATATCAACCTGATTAAAAATCAGTTTAATTCACTGTATTGTGTAACATTTTAATGTTTTTTTTCCCCCAAGCAACAGTATGTTGATTAAAAGCAATCTTATTTTCCTTCTCTAAATTTCATCAGGACAGTTTTAATGGTTTAATTATAAGTCTTGTCCCTTTATCATAACTGTCATAGAAGATCTTGTCAAAATTATTTCATATAGTTTGGGAAGAACAGGAATACTTGTGGCCATGAGTAATACAAGTAGGAGATGAAGGACTCTTTTCTTTATATTTGAATCTGCTAGTTTCCCCCAAGCTATTACACTATTTAAATTTGCCTCAAAAGTTAGGAACATAATTTAGTGATTATATTTTTATAATAATTTAGTAATAAATAATATAATAATTTATATTAAGAAAAGAAAAGAGGAATAGATTAAAATTCTGGCAGCAGGAATATAGGTTAGATAATCGCTTTAACTTAAGGACCGCCCAGGACAGTGAAATGAGCACTTTCAGTACTCAGTGGTTGGTTCTGAGTAGGAAGTTTAGCTTTAGCAGCAAACATGACTTGTTTCCATTCATCCCTGCTCCCCACCCCAGACTTAAGATTTTACCTACTCTTAAAATGCAAACAGAGTAGACCCCCCCATCCACCCCACAGTCCCAAAACACACACACGCAGTCCCACACACATGCACCCCCCCAACACACACATTGAGAGGGCCAAGTTCCTGAAAATCTCTTTGACAGGAAAATTCACACTTAAAGAACATAAGACATTACCAGATAAATTGAATTAGAAAGATTGAAGTTTTTAGTACATGAAATAAAGAGAACAGTCAGCGTTTCAACCCTTTGATATGAATAATGGATACTTTACAATTAATTCCATTAGTCACTGCTTGCTGCTGGAACATTTTCAGGATCTCTATCTGCTAGAGTTTCAACGAGAGGTAAAAGAATATTCAATTTGCCTTATAGGAGATAACACATATACTAAAGGGCTGTTTCTTTTGTGTCTGATGCCCTGTCTGGATCCAGAATTGTTGACTCCAGTTTCCCAGACAGTGGTCCCAGAAATGCAGCATAACGTAGAGACTTGACATTTATCAAACTTTGGGTAGCCTTTATCTTACATATTTGACCTAACTAAATAGATATTTCCTAAATTATGGATCAAATTAAAGATTCTATACCTTGGCTCTAATCACTGCAATTTGCATGAAAACACACCACCAGCTCTTATGTGTAACTCAAATTCCTCCCTCCTGACAGAAGTAGAGTGCAGTTTCAAAGCTCAAGGGTACTTTTCCTCAGCTGCCTTTATCTCTGGAGAGGGGTCAGTGCAAAAAGTTCTATACCTGCTCTGCCATCCACTCAATCTTTTCTATTCCTAATCACTGGTTCCTTCTTTTTCTACTTATCACTGATGGGAATGATTCATAATCTAAGTATTCAGGAAATCCAATTCTAAAAAATGGTTGCTAATAAAAAGTGTACAGGAGACTAGAATTTCTTGTAAGAGAATATTGCTGCTGGGAAAAGATTCTTGTGCTTGGGTGAGATATTTTTATTTAGTATTTTAAAATATTTTTGTAGCTCAGTGAGGTAGGTTTATGAGATTGTCCCTTGAAAGAAGTTTTGGACGGCGATGGGGAGAAAGGTTGAGTCCTTGGCCAAGTGGACAGGGGTTTATATGAAGGACTTGGGGTGATGCTGAAGGAAGGGCACTAGCAATGCTGAAAATCGACTTTGCCCATCTCACTACTTTGCCTAAAATAGAAATAAAGTCTCCATTCTCCAAGAACTTGAAATCCAGTTTCTATAGCAAGAATTTCTTGCCGTGGAATTGTGAATTACTAGAATATATTATCAAAATAATTTGTAGTCGTTTGAAAATTTTTTTAATGAAAAAAGTTAGAGCACAATATTTTTAGAGGTAGATTGGATTAAATATAATACTGCAGAGAATACTGGAAAAAATGAGCTTATATACACTATGACTCTGAGATAGTGACTAAAGAAATACAAAAGATCATTTTCATTTAGGAAAAAAGAGACCATTTCCAGCCATGGTGTATTTTAGAGAAGGAATATCTGAATACTTCGTTAATTTTATCCTCTATTTTTTTCCTGTTTTAAATGTCAGCATGGTGTCTGGCACATAGCAAGTACACAACAATTATATGTTGTTTTTAGCACAACTATAAGGACAAGATTTTTGTTTTCAGTCTAGAATCTGGAGAAGTTAAGGCCTATGCCTGCTTTTCTCTTTTTTTCATTAGGTTTTATAGCTCTGTCCTTTATTTAGGGCTAACCCTTCTTATTTGGCTCTCTGTTTCCTAGCTTAATAATTTTATTCTCAAATTTTTTCATTAGCATTGTCTTAGTTTGTTAAGGCTGCCATAACAAAATACCACAAACTGAGTGGTTTAAACAACAGAAATTTATTTTCTCACAGCTCTGGAGGCTAGAAATCCATGATTCAGGTGTCGGCATATTTGGTTTCTTCTGAAGCTTGTCTCCTTGCCTTGCAGATGGCCGCCTTCTGGCTGTGTCCTCACATGGTCCTCCCTTGGTGTGCATGTATGTTGTTTGTATGCTAATCTTTCCTTCTTATAAGGACGCCAGTCATATTGGATTAGTGCCCACTCCTATGATCTCATTTTACCTTAGCTACCTCTTTAAAGGCCCAATACAGTTTGGGGTATGGGGGATGAGGACTTTAACATATGAATTTTGGGAGGACACAATTTGGTTCATAATAACCACCTTGAGCAATGCCTTTTATTGCTTCAGGAGTTCAGATAGACGCCCCCCCCCGCCCCCAAATCGGCCTATGTAAAAGACCAAGATGAGGACTTTGTAGATTTGAAAATCTTCTGTTAAGATGATCATATCCTCTTGCCAACTACATACCAAGAACCAAAAGAAATTGAGCACCAAGTCTAAATAAAGTTATATATTCTCGTTCTCTCTCTCATTCTATATAGTAGCCATGGGCAGACATTTATACCTTAGAATATTAGGAAGGACCAAAAATGGTGTCTGGTGAATATCTATGATTACATGAAGAAAGCTATTTTATAGTCTTGAATTGTGGTGTGTGGTCTTAGATTTTGGCGGGCTTGATTTAAATGAAAGAAGCACTTCTTGAGAGACGTAACTCTCAGGTACAAGGACTCATTAGGGCAACAAATACTAACTAGTATTAATAGAGATGTTAATCATAATTGCAGAGGTCCTGCAAGATATCACTGCTTTCTCAACCCTCAAAGGAAGATTAAAATGTTCAGTATGCATGGTTTCAGTGGCAAGAGGATTTAATTTTGAGTTGAATCAAGTTCCACATTCATCATGATTCTCTGAGTTCTTCTTTTTGTGGCTCTCTGAAACATGGAGTTCTGATCTTTGAAGTTTTTCTAAGTTCTCTTTCCTCTGTTTGAGTTATCTGGTGAATGATAAATTGTTACTCTATAGCTCTTCCCGTGTACCCCTCCCACCTTGACCCACTCCATTACTGATCATAACCTCAGGCTTTTTCCTGCTGGAGTTCTCAGCTGGACTTGGTCGACTATCTTATCCTTACCTTATTGAGTGGCCTGCTCAGATACCTTGAAAATTTGTTAGCTGGCATTCTTCTCTGAGTCCCTTGCCTGGGAGATTTATTTCTTCCTTTTATGCCTTCCCTCAAAGTTTTCCTGGAATAGAATGTTTTAAATTCATATAAGTCTCTCACAGAATCCTGACAAGATATCTTACCTTGAAAAAATTATCTTCAGGTTCTAGTAAAAAGGACATTTCCTTGAAGACTGACTTACTGGTTCTGTCTTCAGCTTCTGAAAATACCAAGTTTCTATAGTTCTTTCATGGGACCACCCTGAAGAGCTTCTTTTGTTGAAGATTCAGTCACTTCTGTGTCTCCCAAAGAAATTGCACTGCCATGTCTGTGAATGTCATTGCTGTCCTCTAGAATTTTAATAGATAAGCCATGGGGAAATCTACTAGACACCTGGAAAGTTAAGGACCCTTTGAAAATTGATCATTCATTTGTGGGATCTATGGACACGCTCTATTAACTATCCACTTCCTTCCTCTTTCCTCCTCTCCTGCAATGACCATGCTAGAAAATGGAATTTGCTGCAAAAAGATTTAAAAATGAATTATACTTCCTTCAGAAAGGTCCAGTTTGTTCTTTTAGAGATATATATATATATAATTTATCTTGTAATTGACTTTTAAATTAGAGGATGTAGTAGAATAAATAATTCATCAGGAAAAAATTGACCTCAGAATGGTAGATAAATGTATGTTGATAAAAGTGAGTTTCTATTACAGCTTGTTTTGGTCTTTGTTTTCTAAGGGAAGACTATTAGCTGTGTGTTGGGCTCAGGCATTTGTATAATAAATGCTCAGATGTTAAATTTTATTCTCATTTCCCAAGTTTTGACTGAGTCTTGAGTCAAAACTGAGTTGGACTGCAGAAATCAGATGAAATTTGGACTCATCAGTTTTGTGTTGTATCAGAGCTTTGTAAAAGGTCTATTTGTCTTCTATTATTAGCAGAATCAAACACTGACTTCTTTTGGTTTGTTTACTATTTTTTTTCATTGTTGAGCATTCTTCATCCAACAATATAATTAGATAACAAAAATTTTGCCTTTTTTTTTTTTTTGGTTAGAAGATATCAGTTTAGCCTAATTTAAGTCAGACAAAATGGCTTAAATGGTTCTTATATTTAAATTATGAGAAATTTAGAGGCATGGAAACCTGCTTTCTTCTACCCATATAAAGTCTTTTATATTGATTTATGTTATTTCCTTTAAGAATTATGATAGCTCAGGCTGGTTGATTTTGCAGGCTTTCTATTGCCCGTACATATAGAGAAGATCTTTTTCTGTTATAGCTAATTTGATAAACTCTTCAGGTAACGTTGCTGTTCTAGTCTCAAATATTTTATAAGTAGAAATGGAACTTAGCTGCTTAATATGTTGATATAAGTAAAGGATTATTAACTTCTTTTAAAATAAAAGTGCTCATGTTGTAACACTAAAATGAATAAGTTTGTAGTGATACATTTGTATCCTATTCTAAGTGTAGTTTAAGAAGAAAAATAATTCCTTGAAGCTTTTTTTTGAGACCATTAAAAAAAAAGAGGTTAACAAGTAAAACACAATGCAGTCTACAGGCTCATAATATGTAGCTTCTCTAATGATCCCTCAACTTTTAAAATTTGTTGGACATAAAAGCGGTGCTAATCTGATTAGTAACTGTGATTGAGTAAATCTACTGTAAAAATGGACCGTGTTCTGGTTTTTAACATGATACCATGAAAGTCATTTGAGAACTGCCTCTGTGGAACATAAAAGTCTCTTTGATGGAATATTTATTCCATGATTAAAAACTATATTTATACATACATATACACATAAATACATATATGTGTGTATATATATGATTTGTGTTATTTGTGTGCATAAATAGTTATAAAATTTAGTTCTTAGAAACTGATAGGCAGAAAAGAAAAATAGTATGACACAAACAAACATCAGTCAAGCCTGGATGTGAATGTGGTTACCAAAAATTAAGACCCAAGATTATCCAGATTATCCAGTACTCTTTTTAACTTCCATCCTGCCCTTCTCCAGACGTATGTAGAGAGAAGAGAACTAATATCTGAGAGACAGTTGTGCGTAGGCATTTTACATATGGTAACTCATTTAATTAGGAGAGTAAGAAGGACATTTGGAGATCCTGTGATGTTGAAAAAAATCTGTTAGCTATATTGTGAGACATTGGAAATATTCCTCAGGCCATCTACCTAGTTTGTAGCATATTTTCACATGTCACTTTAGCAGTCACGGATACTTCTTTTAAAGCAAAGAAGTTCATTCCTTGGCCTCCACATACACTACAATTAGACCTTTTGCAAATGCCAAAAATCTCTGACGGTTTAAGCAAAGTCCACAGAAATGTCAGCACTGCTTATTAAAGTATTTATTGGAAAAAAAGGAGTTCATTTTCAAATTGTTAATATGTATGAATATATACCAAGAGAGGAAGGTTTTAAGGAAGTAAAATAAAATTGCTTAATTCATAGTTAATCTGGAATTTAAACTGAACCTTCCATTTTTATCACAGTAGATTATCTATTAAAATGTCAAATTCTGTGATCCCATTTTAATATTTTTTTTCCATTTTAATATTTTTTATAAATCCAGTGAATACCTTATTTATAAATAAAATCACTTTATGCTTTTATAAGGCTTTTTACACAGGAATTTTGTTATTAACAATGTTATAAAGCATGAGTGCAGACATCATGAAAGACACTTTATAATATGTGAGATGGGAGCAATTGGCTGAACAAAGTTAGGGTTTTGTTTCAACTTGGCCATTCGGCATTTTTCCTTAGTTGTGTGGCAATTTTTGAAAGAATTGATCAAGTTTGCTCCTATTTTAAGGATTGCAAACAGCACACTTTGTTTTGTGCTGGAGTCTTCCATCTTCAAAGAAGATGAAGATTAATGAAAAGTTTTCTGAGAATAAAAAAGTAAATTCCAGGAAGATTTGCATTTTTAGATGCATTTTACTGTGAAATCAGCAATTTCTATATCCCTTAGTTCACAGTTATACAAACACACGAATTGTCTCCCTTCTGTAGCTTATGTATATATAAGGAAGAATGGAGTAGTGGGGACACTGTATGGAGATTGGGACAAGAGCTTTCAGTTTGGGTGGGGCCTTTGGGTTGACTACCTAAACATTTGATTTAATGTGTAGGGAGGACTGGTGGCCGCTGGGGATAGTGGTTAGGAGAATAGAGTATATAACAACCATCATGGTTAAATTATCCTTAATTATATTACCCATTGGGTCACTAAAGAGTCCTGAGCGTGAAGTCCAAGTTCCTATTCTAAGATCTTTACATGCATTAATTTTTCCATCTCTACCTGTTACTTCCCCGAGGAAGGATAATTTTCAGTTATCACCTTTTAGAAGAAATAAACTGTTTTCATTGCCAATGAAATTCAATCTGTTTCTATCCAAGAAGGAGAAATTCTCCTATTGAAGACCACCATAACTTTTACCAACAAAATAAATGGCACATATGATATTTCTTTGGCATTTATTGTCACAAATTCTTGAGTTGTGGTTTGGCTTTTAAATAAAAAGAGAGGAATTTATTGTCCAAGTGTGAACTAAATCCTAGCTCTTCTACTTACCAAATGTGTGACGTTTCGTAAATTACTTAATCTTACTCTGCCTCAATATCTTATTTGGGATAAGAAAATAATAGGGCTTCTGTATAGATTAAACAAGAAAATACAAGTAAGTCACTTCAAACAATGAAAACTAGTTAAGTGCTGGCTACAACTACTATTGTTGTTTGTTATTGCATACTTTAATTTCCAGGAATTTCTGGGGGTCCTTAGGACTGATCTCTGGGTTAGGAAGTAGAATTTTTGGACCAAGGAGTTTATTTCTAAGCCTCTTCATAGGTATTACTGAACTGCTTTTCTAAAAAGATTCTACTAATTTATGTTCCCTACGTACCTGTGCAAGTTTCCATTTCACCTGTACCAACACACCATTATATGTAATTTTGAATCTTTGCTAAGTAATGCTCAAACATGATACCACACTATGGCTTTAATTTTCATTTCCTTGATGATTAAATAGGTTGAATTTAAAATGAGTTTATTTATTTGTAAAAGGTTGTTGTTCTGTTTTTCTTTGCAGTCTGATTGTTTTGCTCATCTATTTTTATGAGGCCTTTGTTTAAGGATATTAGCCCTGTGTCATATTTGTTGTAAATATTTCTTCCTTTTAATTTTATATTTCATGTATATGGAAATTTTGTGCTTATATTGTGAAATCTGTTGATCTTTTTCGTTTGTGATTTCTTCCACTGAAAATCTACCATTCTTAAGATTTATGAAACCTGCTGGTTCAGACTAAGTCCTGATTAGAGTAGTATAGAGAATTGTTTGCTCATCAGTTTCAAGGACTTGGAGTCATTTATTTCTGTGAGCTTAGGAAGTCACTTACTCTTACTGTAATTAAAACTTATCATCAGTCATCATAGCAAACATTTCCTACTAAATATAAATTTATATTTATATAAACCAATTAGATACCCAGTTTATGTTGATACAGCACATTATAGTTTACAAAACACTTCTAACGTGCATTTTGTAATTTTATTTCACTCTTCATGACAACTTTATGAAATAGAATAAGATGGGTATTATTACATTATTATATTTCCATATCTCAGAAATGGTTGGCTTTTCTAAGGTTATGCAACTAATAAATGGCAGAGTTTGGACTTGAATAATCTACCGAGTAACTTTTTAAGGACTTAACTTCTTTGGATTTTAAAATTCCAAATTTTTACTGTTCCAGATACCTTGCTAGAGAAGAGGAAAGGAAACATTTGTTGAGCTAATATTTATATTTAAAATATTTACATTTGAGCCTCTACCTTGATTAAAGTAACCTTTAATTTGTTTTAATATTCCCTTTGGCAGGAACTATATAATTTCCTATTAGTAAAGACTTCTTTTCATTAATCTCATTTCCATGTTAGAAACTGTCATTTTTTTCTTTTAAATCATCTTTCGGTAAGGCTCTGCATTTTTACTTCTGTAGCAATTAGTGCTCATTTTTGCCAAATTAATCAGACTTCTTTTCCTTTCTTTCCAAAGATGAAGCTGATTTTTGGCTCTTATAAATGTTTAGTCACAGGATGCTTTACATAATCATTATCTCCTTTAATTTTCAAAATAGTATATAAGGTTGATATTATGATTAAGTTTTCCACTTTACTGGTAACGAACAAACTTAGACAGATTACCTAACTTGCCCAAGGCCTCACACCTAGGAAATATCCATGCTTGAAACCCAGGTATTTCCCTGCTGCATCCTACCACCTCCCTGGCAGGGATGACTGAAATTCTTTTCACCTGTTATGATCCTAGAAGCAGTTTTTCTTATGTGAATGAGCAGCTGTAAATGCACTTCTTGGTTCCCATCCCATAAACCTAATTCCATCTCAGGGTCATTCTGCACAGCTTGACTTACACATAAAAGTTAACTTTTAAGAGGTTTACTTTAGCTTGATAGCCATCTATTCACTGATCTAGAAAGCAGGTATCCTGAGTGCAATTTCCTTTCTATAAATGAATACATTGCCCCACTCTTCTGTGAGCTCATTCTTATAGAGTATCACATTTGCATTATTGTTCCAGACTAGATGAGGGCATACAGACCTACAGTTCTCAAACCCTCTTGGTCTTCAAATTTCCACAAACAACTGGGCCTGGACATTCCTGGGACCCGGACATTGAATTTTTTTCTCTTTTGGAGAAAAGTGAAAGAAAAGAGAAATGGAAAGTACTTGGCAAAAACAGCCACAAATTGATCTTGGAGTGGGAGAAAAGATTTATAAAAAAGATGAAAAGGGCTGAATTCCCACAACACAGACAAAAGATGATTGAGTGGGGAAGTCTTTACTTACATGGTTGACATTAAAAAGGAATTCTGCTGAGGAAGTTTAGTTGTAGCAGCGTGTTTAATGTGAAACATACATATTTATATATATATATAAACTTGGAACGCTGTGTAATCACTGGATTATTCATATTAATATTACTAGCTAACCCCTATACAGTGTTCCTGTGTGCTAGACAGTTAACTTATTTAATCCTCAAAATCATCTTGTGAGTAAGGTATACTTTTATCTCTGCTTTATAGATGAGATTTAGAGAGGTTAATAACTTGCTCAAGGTCACAGAACTGGCAAGTTGTAGAACTGCTGAACAAACCCTTAGTAGCACTTACCATGCTCTGTAATTATTTATGTGCTTACTCTTCATCTCCTCCACTAGAATGTAAGCTCCGTGAGGGGAATCCAATGTTTATCTTTTCACTACTTCTCAAAGTGCAATCTAAAAATAAGAAAAAAATCATATAATACTTAAGACATACAAACGATTTAAAGAATAATGCAATGGGTATCCGCAGACTCACCACCAGATTAAAAATATGGCATATCACCAAATTACAGTTGAAACTCTCTGCATAGTTCCCCCAAATGAGCTCACTTCCCCAAAGTAATCATGTATTTCTGTCTTTTTAAAAATTATATACTTATGTATTTCTAAGCAATATATAATATCATTTTGCATTAAAAATTTTGAACTTTTATAAAAACGTTCATATGTATATATTGTTCTGCAACTCACTGTTATGTTTGTGAGATTCAACTAGGTTGATATATGACACTTTAGTTCATTCATTTTCATTGTTACATTGTATTCTATTATAATAACTATAACTCTGTTTATCATTTCTCTGCTGGTGGACATTTAGGTTGCTTCCATTTATTTTAATGTAGTCCAAATTCATATTAGCTTTTGAATAACCAACTCATAATGTTAATTTTTATATGTGCTGTCGCTAATCTATGATTTTCCTGTCTTGTTTCAGTTTATTTTCTGAAAAATTTTAATGCAAGGCTCTGTATTTTGCCCCATTATATTTTACATTTCAATTTTTGAGGTAAATTTTTCACTTAAAAATCGGTCTTGTTAGCTTCACATAATTTTTCGGCTTGTTAATTTTGGGGGGATTGTGGTTTGATCACCTAGTTATTTTAACTCTCCTTCCATCTGAATGTTATTCACAAATTTGATAAGAAATCCTTCTATATGTTCATTCAAGCCATTGATAAGAATTATGTTGAGTAGGATAGGAACTGTTACAAAATGAAGCAGAGTCTATAATTTACCATGCTATTGTCTGGATTTAGCACAGACCAAAGCAAAGCAAAACTGGTGAATTTATTGTTTAGGACTCAATTTGAGGAAGTAAAACATATGCTACTTTAAACTACCACAGATTCAAGAAAGATCCTGAGACAATATTGTGCTCTGGATTCTCTCCCAGGTATGATCGTTGAGTTGGATTAATTGATCAGATGAATGAGTGAGAATACAGGGAAATGGAGTTAAACAAAGTCAGGCTGTTGCTTTTCACCTAAGAGCTAATCCTAATATGATCACATCATTTTGTTTCTCCTTTTTTAACTGTTTCTGCGGTTTGAATTTAAGGCTCTTACAGCTGTCAACCACGAGGAGGAGCTATGGTCTAATAAGGAAGACGCTTGCTTCTTCAGGTTGGGAGGGGCAGCTCAAAAGATGATTTTTTCAGAAAAGAGGCCATAGCTTGGAAAATTATCTTTATCAAAATGACGTTTATATAAGAAAATCTAAATGTGTAATCTAGTCTTTATTTTCAAAAGGAAAAGAAACAAGACAATTATATATGATTAAAATAAAGCCCCTTCCACTAAGAAATAAGTGTTTTCTTTTCTTTTTCAATTGGTTAGGTATATGGGACAGATCAATTGGCTCATTCTTTGATTCTTCACCCAGAACCGTAGGCTTTAGAGTGGACAGGGATCTCAGCGTCACCTGGTTCAATTCTTTGCTTTCAGGCATTCAGGTACTAAGGTTTTAAGAAATATAGTATGGGCTCAATAATCGTTTATTGAATGAATGAATGACCATTCATTAATGTAGGCCAGGTAGGTTAATTAAGTTGACCATGGGCAAACAAGTAGTAGTCAGCCAACGGGGATAAGGATTTAGGAAGAGGAGAGATATCACACCAAATCCCAGGTTTCTAATTCCTTGGATTATACTTCATATTCAAAATCATGCTATCCCTTCTGCATCCCCTGCTTAAGTATAGTCTAAATGTAAGTTAACAAACTATTTTTAGCCATGTTCAAAGATGCAGTAGTCTGCCTTGGGGTATAGTGATCTTCCAGCCACTGTGCATAAACAAATGGAGGCTGGTACAATCTACTTGTTCTGGGAGCTTGTAGAGGAGAGTCTTGCATTAGATGTAACTTTACAATAGCTGACCGCAAAGATTCTTTTCACTTCTAATATTTTATTTTATTTTATTCTATTTTATCCATTAATTTAAAGAAAACATTTTATTATGGATAATTTAAACATACAGAAAAGTAGAAAGAATTTTACAGTGAATACCCATGTACTTACCACGCAGATTCTACTATTAACATTTTGGTACAGTTGTCCTGTATCTATTCATTTCTTTTTTTTTTTTTTTTATTCTTTTTTTTTATTCATTTCTTTATCCATCTTATTTTTTGGTACATTTCAAAGTAAATTGTTGACATCAGTATACTTCTCCTTCACCACTTCAGCATGTATAATTTATAAGTAGAGTTCAATATTTGTTTCATGTTTTTAGGTAAAATTTTCACCAAAAAAGGCAGAAATCTTAACTGAACATTTGCTGAATTTTGATAAGTGAATACACCAGTGTAACCTAAACTCCCCTCAGATATAGAGCATTACTGTCACTCTAGAAGTTTCTGTCCTGTCCCTTCCCAGTGAATCCCTGTTCCTCACCAAGAGGTAACCACTGTTCCTTTTTTTTTTAAGATTAGTTTTCCTGTGGTAGAACTTCATATAAATGGAAGTACACTATGTACTTCTTTGTGACTGGTGTCTTTTACTCAGCATACTATTTTGAGATTCATCAGTCTTGTTGCCTGTATCAGTAGTTTTTTCCTTTTATTTCTGACCAGTATTCCATTGTATACATACACTACAGGTGTTTTTTTTTAAAATGCATTCTCCTATTGATGGATACTTGGTTTTTTCCAGCCCTTAGTTATTACAAATAAAGTTGCTATAAACTTTTTTTGTACCAGTATTTTTTATTCAGGAAACAAGCACTTACTGAATACCTTGTATCAGTCATTCTGTTAAATGTATTCCCATCATTTTTTCATTTCATAGCCTCATGACAACCTGCCAGATAGTTATGATTATCCCTACATTACAAATGAGAACACTGACGTTCAGGGACTTTAAGTAATTGGTTCAAATTCATGCATTCAGTGAACAAAACCAAACAACCCAGGAGTCAAAAGCAGTCACATCTTTCCTTGAAGCCCATGTGACCTCAAAGATATGGTGTTCCCTCTCTGATATTAATTTGTCCAGGTCACATAGTTAGAAGTAGAGTGAAGTTTCTGACTCTAAGTTTGGCTGTTCTTTCTGCTACATCCTGCTGCTGCCGCTGTGTGGTTTTAGTTTGTCTCTTCATTATGTCCTCTGCAAAGGTAGGGAAAACAGCTGAAGGGTTTGCTCTTTATGAGACATTTTCAAATCCATGTGATTAAGCGACCTTGTGTACTCCTTGCTGCTAGACTAAATACCGTGACAGCAAATCCTTTAACCTTCACCTTATAGATCATATTTTCAGCCTCTAATATTTTTGCTTATCCTTTTTTATTGCGATAAAATAAAACATATGACATAAAATTTACCAGCTTAACCATTTTAAGTGTACAGTTCAGTAATATTAAGTATATTCACATTGTTGTGAAAAAGATCTCCAGAACTTTTTCATCTTGCAAAACTGAAAGTCTATACCCATTAAATTCTAATTCCCCCTGCCCCCAAGCTCTTGGCCACCACCTTTCTACTTTCTGTTTCTATGAATTTGACTGTACATTTGAAACCTCATATAAGTGGAATCATACAGTATTTGCATTGTTATAACTGGCTTATTTCACTTACCATAATGCCCTTAAGGTTTATCCACGTTGTAGCATGTGTCAGGAGTTCCTCCCTTTTAAAGGCTGCTTATTATTTAATTTTTTCCCCTCCTGCTACTGTACGTTAAAGAAAAAAGCACAAACTGGTATATTCTGAAAGGCTATTTCCCGATATAGAGGTCCTGCAATATTCTCAAAGAGAAGAGTGTTGCTCTGAAGAATGAAATGTGGGTGAAAAAATATGACCTAATTCCATATTCATTAAATCCTATGACTTGAAGATACACTGGGCAGATAGTGAGAGAAATTTCATAGTCTAAAACCCATATTCTGTGTCCTGAAGGACTAAATTTTGCCTGCACAGCTCTACCTACAATATAAAGAAGTATGCTTCCAAGGAATGTCACTAAAAAAGGGAATTTTAGCCTCTGTTTTGAAGGCTAAATTTACAGCTTTGTGCTTGGAAGCTAGTGTTGCTTTCTCTTTTCTTTTTATATACCACATGGAAAATATATTCCCTGAGAGATTAGGGCTCTCAGGAGATTTTAGGACTTGGTCTTTAAATATATGCTCAGATGAGCCAATGTACTGCATTTATGTCTACTTTTCCCAGGAATAGGAGTCATCATCCCTTTTATAAAATTTTGTTAGTACTTGCTTAAACATGAAGACTATTTTATCTGTAGGATTTTAGTGTGACCACTTGGACAAAAACTGATATTCCTGCAAAATGTGTTTGTCATCTATTTTGTTTCTTTTCTATTTGTATTTTGAGATACCCTGTTCAGCTTCCTCTGGAGAATTTTATATCCATCTAATCCACAGAGAAGAGAGTCTATTTTTAATCATGAAAAAGAAACTACCACTGGCTAAATAATTGCCTGTGGGTGGGGGGTAAGGCACAGTCCCTAAATTTCAAGGGTCTCTGTCCCTAAGAAGAGAGCCACCAGCAGATGGCAATCCCCCTACATGGAATCTCCTTCCAGACAAATGGCAAGTACCTAAGTAATTTGATACTCCAGTGAAGTCACATGCCATTTCAGAGAAACCTGATAGCTTTGGCTGGGTTGGAACCCATTTAAAATTTTCTCTCAGCTATTATCTCATCTCTTCCTTCCTTCTGACAGTTCTCCAACTCAGCATTTTGTGTATACCATCCGAAAGGTCAAGCATGGCTACTAGGATGGGTGCTTTGAACATGGTCCCTGGGTTTCATACTTGGAGCAGACATTTTTAATAGGCATCTTATGTTGAGTGCTCTCCACTGCGACCTTGATGGGGCTATTTGCTGTACTCACTTCTGTGATCTCCTGGGCTTGGCTAACCCATGTTTGGGGTTGCTAAGCATTGAAATACAGGAACTTAGGAGCAAACCCTGAGGCAGAGAATGTTGACGTTTTATTTAAATAAGAAATGTGGAGCTTCCCCGGCTCCCCACAAGAAAAGCTGTGCTTTTGAATTTGATTGGTTGGTTTAGCTCTTTCTATGCCCCTCCTTTCCTCTGTGGATTGGGTCTGCTGGTGGGCTTCTACAATAATTCCCCACTCTTTCGCTTACAAAAATCCACCTGCATCATACTGTAACCTTCCAGAAACTGGTTGAGATCTGGAAACTCTTAAGAAATTTGAGGCCTATGGCTGATACTTTATTTTATTTTTATGCATATTTTAAGATTTATTCTATTTGCAGGAAATTTTCTCTGCTCTTATACC
Source organism: Lagenorhynchus albirostris (assembly GCF_949774975.1). Classification (NCBI taxonomy): domain Eukaryota; kingdom Metazoa; phylum Chordata; class Mammalia; order Artiodactyla; family Delphinidae; genus Lagenorhynchus; species Lagenorhynchus albirostris. The sequence continues at coordinate 15,240,005 of NC_083111.1, forward strand.
TTTTCATTGGTGTATATGTAAGAAGATGCTTTTGGCTGCAACAGAAAACCCATCTTAAATTGATTTAAATATTAAGGATATTTGTTATTTTCTATAATAGAAACTCCTGAGATAAAGCAGTCTGCAGGGTTGGTTAATTCAGTGGATAAACAATGTTATTGGACACCGAGATTCTTCTGTATCTCCACTTTGTCATTCTTAGCTTTGGCTCCATCCTTAGGTTCCTTCTTATGAACATAATATGGTTTCTAGCAGTTCAGCATCATCCAGGAGAAAAAGACTCACTTTTTTTTTAATTTTTATTTTTTGTTGGGGTATAGTTGTTTTACAATGTTGTGTTAATTTCTAATGTACAGTGAAGTGGCGTTCCCTGTGCTATACAGTAGGTTCTCATTCGTTTCCTATTTTATACATATTAGTGTATATATGTCAATCCCAATCCATCCCATCCCTCCTTCCCCCTCTTGGTATCTATAGTTTGTTCTCTACATCTGTGTCTCTATTTCTGCCTTGCAAACTAATTCATCTGTACCATTTTTCTAGATTCCACATATATGTGTCAATATATGATATTTGTTTTTCTCTTTCTGAGTTACTTCACTCTGTATGACAGTCTCTAGGTCCAACCACATCTCTACAAAAATGACCCAATTTCATTCCTTTTTATGGCTGAGTAATATTCCATTATATATATATATATGTACCACATCTTCTTTATCCATTCGTCTATCGATGGACATTTAGGTTGCTTCCATGACCTGGCTATTGTAAACAGTGCTGCAATGAACATTGGGGTGCAAGTGTCTTTTTGAATTATGGTTTTGTCTGTGTATATGCCCAGTAGTGGGATTGCTGGATCATATGGTAATTCTAGTTTTAGTTTTTTCAGGAACCTCCATACTGTTCTCCATAGTGTCTCTATCATCTATGACAAAGGAGGCAAGGATATACAATGGAGAAAAGACAGCCTCTTCAATAAGTGGTGCTGGGAAAACTGGACAGCTACATGTGAAAGAATGAAATTAGAACACGCCCTAACACCATACACAAAAATAAACTCAAAATGGATTAAAGACCTAAGTGTAAGACCAGACACTATAAAACTCTTAGAGGAAAACATAGGAAGAACACTCTTTGACCTAAATCACAGCAAGATCTTTTTTGACCCACCTCCTAGAGAAATGGAAATAAAAACAAAAATAAACAAGTGGGACCTAATGAAACTGAAAAAAGACTCACTTCTATACCCCAAACCCTGAGAGGCCTATGCATCTTTGAACCAACTACTGGCAAGGGTATAGGAATCAGTATACTTGACTGGAATCATTTAGACTGGAAGGAAGGTTAAGGAGAAATTCCCAATGTTTACTGAAGTATCTATGGAACCCATTTGTACCTCAAATCTGTTTTTAAGTTCATCTATAAGCTCTTTCAATCTCTGTGAAATTTGAGGAACAAAGTCTTAAAAGAACAGTCATTTCTAATGAAAGATTAATTAAAAGACTTTTTTTTTTTTTTTTTTTTCTCTGTATGCGGGCCTCTCACTGTTGTGGCCTCTCCTGTTGCGGAGCACAGGCTCCGGACGCACAGGCTCAGTGGCCATGGCTCACGGGCCCAGCCGCTCCGTGGCATGTGGGATCTTCCCAGACCGGGGCACGAACCCGTGTCCCCTGCATCGGCAGGCGGACTCTGAACCACTGCGCCACCAGGGAAGCCCAAAAGACTTTTATATGAGTAAAAAAATTTGAGTCTAAATTCACAGAGTTTTGGGCAGGTCAGTAACTGAAAAATGTGTATCATTATGTCTATCCTTTACAAAAATTACTCAAGGTATTATTTGATCTGTGAAAAGCAGGCTTTTACTTTAATAATCTTAAGATATAAAAGAACAACCTCAGATTTTTTAAAAAGGAAATGTTATCTAGGTATAATATTCTGTAAGCCTGATAAAATCATATCATTCAGTCTTTATTTTCTGGGCCTTAGTTTCCAGCTGTGTAAGGAAGGACTGGGTGATTTTTCAACTTTTTATTTATTTATTTATTTATTATGTGAGAAAAGTGGCATTGCTTTACATTAAGTTCTTTTTACATAAATTTACATCACTTTTTTTTATTCAAACAGAAAGTCACAATAATTATAATCATTCTCATCAGTTCACTCACTCAATTTTTCAACTTTTAATAAGGATATAATTAAAAATAAATATTTTTGCATATTGAAGCATTTACTTAAAAAAATGAAGTATAGTTGATTTGCAATATTTCAATATATGTATATTCTTTTTCAGATTCTTTTCCATTATAGGTTATTAAGCATTTACTTTAATAAAGAAATACTTCATCAGATTTCCATTAACTTTCTGGTTAAAGTACAAATCACAATATGGTTTTATGCTCTATCATATTCAACATTATTTCATCATCTATTTGAGATTTTTAAGAAACAATTTATTTGGTAATAATTTCAAACTTAAAGAAAAATTGCAAGAAAAGCACAAAAAGTCTCCTGTATACTCTTCACCTAGGGACCCCATTCAAGTGTCACCAACTGTCCCCTTGATGTCCTTTATAGCATAAGGATCCAGGATCACTCCCTGCAACCAGTGGTCACCTCTCTCTGGATTCTTTCAGTCTGAAACAGTTCCTCAGTCTTCCTTTGAGTTTCATATCCTTGACTATTTTATGGTCACAGATCAGTCACTTTGTAGACTGTCCCTGAATTTCAGTTTTTCAAAAGTTTCCTCATGGTCAGATTGTGCAGTTTTTGGCAATAATATTACAGAAGTGATGATGTGTTTTATCACTGCATTCCAATTGGATGGCACACGATGTTGATTTGCCCTCTTGCTGGTGGTGTAAACTCTGATCACTTGATTGTCATAGTATCTCCACTGTAAAGTTGTTTTGTTATCTTTGCAATTAAGTGTCTTATGTGAAAATACTTCAAAACTATATAAATACCAGGACCTGCTGTATAGCACAGGGAACTATACTCAATATTTTGTAATAACCTATAAGGGAAAAGAATCTGAAAAAATATATATATATGTATATATAACTGGATCACTCTGCTGTACAACTGAAACTAACACAACATTGTAAATCAACTATACTTCAATGAAACATAAATAAAAAAGATACTATATAAATACCCATTCCTCACCTCACCTTCACTCACTAGTTTTAGCATGCACTGATGTATTATGCTTGATATAATTATTACTATGATGGTTTCTAAGTGATGTTTTTTCTAATCCTGTCATTTTTCTACATTTATTAGTCAGTGGTATACTATAAGCAGAGCTTCCTTTCTCCCATTTTTTATTCATTTATTTATGTCAGTGTAGACTCATCGATTCCTATTTTATTCAATGGTTTATAATGTTATTGTCATTATTATTATTATTATTTTTGGCCACACCACGTGGCTTGTGGGATCTTAGTTCCCCAACCAGGGATGGAACCCACACTCCCTGCAGTGGAAGCGTGGAGTCTTAACCACTAGACTGCCAGAGAGGTCCCTATAATTATTTTGATGTTCAAATTGCCCAGATTTGGCCTAAGGTGCCCCTTCAAGCTAACTTCCGTGTCTTTTTGAAGTGTCTTTTTTGCTGTTTTAGCATTTCCTTATCTCTTGGTGCCAAAATACGTTTCAGGCCCATCTTGTATTTTCCTTGCCCAGCCCTGGATTCCGCCATTACTTCAAGAATCCCTAGTCCCTTTTCGTATACAGTAGAATTTAGAAACCAAGAACTGGGTGCTAGGTGTGCTCATTACTATTGGGATACTGCTGATCCTAGGCCAGAACTAAAAAAAATATGCAGAAGTACACACATTCCTTTACATCTATATTTATGTATTCTGAAACTATATTTTCACACTGTTAACACCAATTCCAATCCAGTACCATAGGGTTCTTCTCAATCATTGAGAAAAATGGCTCCCATTGTCATGAATATATTTACTCATTTGCTCAGTCTTTTGTATGTAGCCAGCTACTGACCTTGTAAGACTATCCCTGCTTCTCTTCCCCAATACCATCTTCACATGGGCTGTCATTACCAGGTGTAACCAGACTGCCCCTGCCACCTGGTTCTAACACCATCTTCAAGGGGCACCTTTTCTGAGCTGTTCAGGCTGCCTTTTCTCCCCATCTCTGATATCATCCTTCTACAGGCCACAATTACTGTCCTCATGGGGTCTGCCCCATGAGTTTTGGACTAAAGAAGGAGAGCAAAAAGGAAGGAAGAAGGAAAGAAGAATGGAGAGCTAAGAAATTATGGGTTAAAATAAATAACAGGGATTTGAACTATCATTAGAGTTAGGATCTATGCCCATGGTTTGCTATTTATTCTTCACTAGTTTTTTAAAGTTTCACACTAAAATGTACTTTAACAGAAAATTAGCATAATCCCTTCTTCAAAAAGAAATATACAGATTTAAAATACTATTAAAAAAGCACAGGGAAAATGATTGCACATAACCTGAATTTGGCATATGGTGTCACAAATACAAGTCATACACACACCTAATACAACAGATTAATTCAGGCTTACACTATGAATATAGTGGAATTATAGTAAGTATAGTAAGTATAGCATGGGTTCTGGCTTAAATTGCCTGAGTTGCTTCATATATGACTTTGGTTAAGTTACTTAAACATTTTGTTCCTTAGTTTCCTCACCTGTAATATGTGAATCATAACAGTACTTATCTTTCAGAATGATTTTGAGGATTAAATGAGTTGATAAATGTAAAGTCCTTAGATTAGTATCTGATACTTAGCAAACAGTATCATAATCGGTGCTGCTATTATTTTATTATCATTATTTGTATTGCTATATCCCTTTTTTCCCACAAATATTTGTCATTTGAGTGTTTACTATCATATCTCTAACTTCTTTAAAAGTTGCCCTAACTAACCTTTTGTAGACTTTATTTACAATATTTCCCTTTTCCTTTGAGCTGGTGATCAAAATTTTCTCCTCCTTTTCCTTTCTGCATAGGCATCCTCTTGGCAGTTACTCAATCTAGCCTCCTCACCTCTATAACTCTGCTTTGTTTTCACCTTTTTTTCCTCCTGCTTGTGAATAAATGCCTTAGCCAAGTTCTGAGGGCTTTGCAGAACTTTAGAAGATTAAATTGTTCTTTTGTTGTGGGTCCTGGACTTGGCTGTGTGACCTTGTGAAAGTTGCTCAACTATCCTGAGCTCCAGGTTTCTTCAACTATAAAATGAAACTACACAGTTTTCCCTCTTTGGGCTACTGTATGGTTGGTTGGTTGGTTGACTGATTGATTTAAAAAATTAGATCCAATTGATATATAACATTATATTAGTTTCAGGTATAAAACATAATGGTTCAATATTTGTGTATATTGTGAAATGATCACTACAATAAGTCCAGTTAACATCCACACCATACATTGTTACAAAGATTTTTCTTGTGATAAAAACTTTCAAGACTTATTCTCTTAGCAACTTTCAAAGGTGCAATACAGTATTATTAACTGTAGTCACCATGCTGTACATTATATCTCCATGACTTATTTATTTTATAACTGAAAGTTTGTACCTTTTGACCACCTTCACCTATTTCACCCACCCCCCATCCCCACCTCTTGCTATCTTTTCTCTATGTCCATGAGCTCTGTTTCTATTTGTTTGTTTGTTTTTAGATTCCATATAAGAGAGATCATATGGTATTTGTCTTCCTCTGTCTGACATTTCACTTAGCATAGTGCCCTCCAGTTCTAACCATGTTGTTGCAATAGCAATATTTCATTCTTTTTTATGGCTGAATAATATCCCATTGAAAATATATACCACATTTTCTTTATCCATTCATCCATCAATGGACATTTAGGTTGGCTCCATATCTTGGATATTATAAATAATGCTGCAAATTAGTGTTTCATTTTCTTTGGATAAGTGGCCAGGAGTGGAATTCCTGGATTGTATGGTAGTTCTACTTTTAATTTTTTAAGAATCTCTATACTGTTTTCTACAGTTTATATTCCCACCAACAGTGCATAGGGTTCGATTTTCTCCCAACACCTGCTATTTCTTGACTTTTTGATAATAGCCATTCTAACAGGTGTGAAGTGATATCTCATTGTGGTTTTGATTTGCACTTCTCTGATGATTAGTGCTGTTGAATACTTCTCATGTTGGCCATCTGTATGTCTTCTTTGCAAAAATGTCTACTCAGATTCTCTGCCCATTTTTTAATTGGACTTTTCCTTTTGGCTATTGAGTTGTATGAGTTCTCTATGTACTTTGAATATTACCCCCTTATCAGATATATGATTTACACATATTTTCTCCCATTCAGTAGGTTGCATTTTTATTTGTTGATTGTTTCCTTTGCTGTGCATAAGCTTTTTAGTCTGATGTAGTCTCACTTATTAATTTTTGTTTTTTGTTGCCTTTGCTTCTGGTGTCAAATCCAAAAAATCATTGCTAAGTCTAATGTCAAGGAGCTTACTGCCTATGTTTTCTTCCAGGAGTTTTATGGCTTCACATCTTACATTCAAGTCTTTAATCCATTTTGAGTTACTTTTTGTGTATGGTGTAAGATAAGAGTCCAGTTTCATTCTTTGCATGTGGCTGTCTAGTTTTCCCAATGCCATTTATTGAAGAGATATACATTCCTGTTTTTTTTTTGCCAAATTAGTCTTTATTGATTAGAAATGAATGAAACATGCAGCAAAGTACAAAATCATAAAAAGGGGAGGATGGATGTCAAATGTTTTTACATCTTTCATAATCTAGCATACGTCGTAAGAAGGAACCTCCATTTATTGATATGCCATTATTCTGTCCTCCAGATTATTAGGGTATCCGCTGGCTCTAGGATCTGATTGAAAACTTAAGCAAAAACTCAAACAAATCCATTAGTCATTTAGAAACACCATACATTTCACAAATAGCCTTGGCACATGTTACCTTGTGCTAAGTTAGTCCTTACCTCAGGGACCAGAGGTATATCCCCATTATATATTCTTGGCTCCTTTGTCATAAATTAATTAACCATATGTACATGAGTTTGTTTCTGGGCTGAATATTCTGTTCTATTGATCTATGTGTGTTACTGTGTGGTTTAAATGGGACAATTTGATAAAGCACTTAGCACAGTGCTCAAAAAATGTTAGCTATGATTATGATTATGATACTAAATTGGAGGAGTTAATTCTGGTCTTCTCCACTTTGGCTTTCTTCTCTTTTCTTGGATGCCTTTCTTCCACATCTTAAATATTTGCTGTAATGCTGAAAAAAATGGATATGTGCAGCTTCAAACTGTTGTTGGTTAGTTGTATCTGAAAAAACCTGAAATTTTGGATGTTTTAGAGTGATATGATGAATTTAGGATTGTGGAATCCAAGATGAACAACTACTGAGAGGCAGTATAATGATTTTAAGGGCATAGACTCTGGAGCCAGGTGGCCGGGTTTCAACCCTAGTTCTTCCACTCACTAGGTGTGTCATCTCGGGCAAGTTACTTAACCTCCCTGTGCATCAGCTGCTTCACCTGTAAAGCGGGGTTGATGATAAAATACTTATTTCATAAGACTGTTGAGAGAATTCGCCAAGTTAAAATATATGAAAGTACTTAGACTGGTGTCTAGCACTTAGTAAGCACTGTAAACACGTAAGCCATTCAACTACTGATGGATCTGTAATGGCCTTTCCAGGAGCATGGGTGGTTTCCTGGGACCAAAACCAAATCATTCTTATTTCCCATTGTTTAGATGTTGTTTTCCTTTGTATGTAGGAAGGTGAATTTTTGTAGTAATCATAGTACATATATATTACAATTACATACAGATTGCAACTATGTTAGGTATATAATTTAGTTTTCTTACTTATCCATTCTACTGATACGATATGATGGATTGATTGTGGTGTGGGAGAGATATTTTCTCTTTAGCCTCTATCCACATGACCAAGTGAGAAGGGAGTGGAGGCAAAGCACATCAATGATGTGATTCACTGGAGGATGTCTGGATGGCTGAGAAGCAGTGACAGATGCCTCTCCTTTCTTCCATGAGACTCAGTTGCTTAAAGAGCCGTGGAGAACTGAGTCAGCCGAATGTTTTGGCTCAGTCCATCTTGTTTGTGGCGTAAAACCCCATAAAGTCTCTTAAATGCCTGGTGCTTCTTTTCCTGCCTAGCTGATTAGTGCACCTGAGGTTAAAGTTTTGTATTTTAGACTTGAAGTCACTAGCAAAAGAGATGTTTTTTTTGAAGGGGTATTGCAATATTTTGGTATAATACCTGGTTTTTGAAAAGTTTTTATTTTTTTCGGTTTATTTGTTTCAGATAAATTGGGCAAGTACAGATTAGGCTTTGAATATGATTGTTCTTTAAAACATAGATGGTGATTAATATCTGTTTAGATTTTTCTTAAAGGCAGCCTATGATAAAAAGGACATTCATTCATTAAACAAATATCCATTAAGCTTCTAATAAATGCAGCCGACTGCTAACTGGTATTGTGAAACTGTTTTGTGTATGTTACAGGATAGAGCAAATAAGTTCAGTGTAAGAAATAATAAAACTGTAAAATTAAATATGTTAAAAAAAACAAATAAATGTAGCCAGCTGTGCTGGGTGAAGAGAAAATATGTGTACACATACACATTGCCTCCCCCACTCACCAGATGAAAAGATATTTCTTCTCTTACAACTTCCGTCTGGTGGGGAGACAGATATTAATCTAAGAATCATGTAAGTAAAAGAATAACTGTAACTGATGTAAGAACATGGTCTTGAGAGTATGTGTATTAGGAGAAATCTATCTACTAAGAGAAGCCATGGAAGCCTTCCTGGAGGCAGTGGCACTTGAGCTGTGATCTGAAGGATGAGCAGGAGATAACACTGCAGGGGCATTGGGGAGTGAAGGAAGGTGAATATTCCAGTCAGGGGCATAGAGGATGCAAAGGCAGGTAGCAGGAGGGAGCATGGATTGTCTGAAGAGCATAAGGAAGGTCAGAGTTGCCCGAATTCGAGGTAAGGAGGAGTGTGGTTGGGTCTTGTGGGCCATGTTAAGTACTTGTGTTATCCCAAGTTTGTTGGAAAGGACCTCTCAGCTGTTGAGAGAAGCTTAAGCCAGGGCTTATGGTACATGAAAAAAAGAAGAAATGTGAAAAAAAGCTAATAATTAGGGATCTCATTTTAATTCTCTCAGTATATAAAAATACAATTTAGTATAAGTAGGCTGTTTACAAGATAATTACAGAACTTACAAAAGATCAGTTAAAAGCATACTGTAGGTGGTAGAGGGTGGTAATGGGACACCACTTTGAAGTGGTATGTTGAGCACCTTCTCCCAGCCCTGGCAGTGTGTCTCTGTGACTGTATATACATATGTCCTCATTTGAAGGTAGCGTCAAACTTGAAGTTTGTGGCTTTTCATGAATACGAGGCTGCGCGGCCTGCCTTTATTCAGACATGGTCTGAATAAGGAACTATTGAAATGTTACAAGCAGGGGAAAGTGACGTAGTCAGACCTGCATACTGGAAAAACAACAACAACAACACTCAATGTAAACTGAGCAGATTTTAAAGGGGACAGTGAGAATTTGGAAAGATCAGTTAGGAGACTACTGCAGGAGTCCTGACAGGAGATGCTAGAGGCAGGTACTAGGGTGATAGCTGTGGAGCTGGAAAAAAAAAAAAAAGGATTGTTTTAGTCTTTGTTTAGTTTGAAATGTATGGAACAACCATAATTTTGGACTTTATAGAATAATGTGCCCATATTGGTGCTAGAATTAGGTAACGAGTAAAAGTTAAGCAGAAATCTCTAAATTACACCAATACAGTGATTCTTTTTTTTCACATAATAATGTCTTTTCATGTTCATGGATCTAGATGTACTTTAAACTTTTCACTTTCCAAACAGCTATTTGCATCTATAAACAGTCACTTGGGTATGGAAATAACACAATTTGCCCATGTTAATACTTACACTTTGGCTTTGTTTTTAATGCAGAAATGCCAACCAACATTTATTGAGCGCCTACTATGTTTCAGGTAATAAAGGATTTTCGTTTATGATCTGTAAATTTGTATTTTTCCCCTACACTCTTATGACATTTTGATAATTAGGAAAAAATTTTAAACTAGTTCAACTTAGTTTTAAATAGCTTGGAGGTTAATAGTATGAAAATGTAAAAGGAAAAAGAAGTTGAGTCCTTTAGTTCTTGAATATTGTGTGGAAGATGCCCTGTTTTAAGAATCCTCTTAGCCTTTTCACCCCGCTTTCCCACTGTGTGCCCAGAATAATTGATTATCCATGAGTGATCCTACAAGCATTGCAGCAAAAAGGGGCAGAAAACAATGGACAAAGATAATGAAATTTCACATTTTGCCTTGCCTACCTTTTCTTTCCAACTAACCTAAGTTAATAAAACTTCACATAAAAGCCTTTGAAATTTCATCACGGGTTTTGTGAAAGAGGTGAAAGTTGACCTAGAAGCCTTGACCTATAACTTGGCGGCTACTGAAAGTCTAGCCTCATAATTCAGAGGTCCAGTGACAGCTTCGCCTATAAACTCCAGTCTTCATTTCACTGACATTTTCAGGTTTAGTCTCCTTGAAAATGCGGACAAAAGTGAAGCATATCATTCCTCTGCTTGGGATAGCAATGGTGATGTTTATGGAGCCATTTGCTGTCTCAGGGGTAATCTCCCGGATAATTTGGATTAACCTTATCGGGTCTCCAGATACCACATTACCCAGGGTGGATGATCTCCAGAATAACCTTTCCAGATCTTAAAGTTTTAACCCCAGCACCATGTTTGATCACAAAACTTTCAACAAACATGCATTGAAAACTATGCAAGTAGACTTAATTATTTCAACCCTTCTGGTCTGAAGTGGCCTTCATCCAGTCAAGAAAACTTAGCTCTGTGAATAATTCTAATTGGAAAGCGGGACACCCTGGTATCTTCTTCTGTAGTTTTTTCCCTAAGACAGTTGTTACGTATCAAAGTGTCTCGCTCCTCGTATTTGTTTAGGTTTTGAAACTGATTACCTGGAATAAAAGGAGGAGTGCTTTTGTTAGTCTATTTGCTGGTAGAAAGGGTTTGCTTAAAGGAGTGAAGAATTTTCCCCAAGGAAGAATTTGTCTTTTGGGCTGACAGCAGAAAGATTGTTTCATTTGTAGTGATCGAAAGTCATTCTGTGTTTGTGTGTGTGTGTATCTGTTGTGTGTGTGTGTGTGTGTGTGTACGTGTGTGTGTTTGTAGGAAAGAGGGAAGTCAAATGCCCTCCCAATCTGGGATCAACCCTGACATTCTGTCCCACTCAGGATGTCTACATCCTAATAAAGCTTGCTCTTTTTAGATCTAATTTTAATTAGATTAATAAATCTAATAATAAATTAATAATAATAAATTGTTAATAATAAATTACTTCTTAGTAGTATAAGGCTAGAGCTTACAGTTCAGTGTAAGGCTATGAATTTCACTGTCTCAAAACTAAAAAGTAGAAAAATAAAATAAATTAGCAGTTGTGATTGTAATGGGGTGAGAAGGTGAGCCCAGGTGGTTCACTGCAGTTTATGTGGAAAATCTTCATCCGATTTGAGTGAGTTTAAAGTGGTGGAGCAGCGTGGGGTGGTTGGTAAATCTAATGTCCTATCTGTAATGGTTGGGATACTTCATGGTGTCAATCAAAAAGGATAACAGAAGAAAAATTCACTTTGCATTCTTCATCTTGAAATCTGGCCTGTACTTCTGAAAGTGAGCTGTCTGTAAACTTTTACCCAATGTGCATCCATTTGTTTCTAAAAATGAGAGTCTGAAAGTAAGCACTTGAGATTGACCGTGAGAAAATGTTGGCTGCAGTTGAAGTTCTGTGAAGTCAGTGACGCTAGTTAGGGTATTTTTTACATGTATGGTCAAGTCAAAGAAAGTGTTGAGGTTGTCTTGTTCAAAAAACAAGATCCTATTGTTGATTTACTTTATAAAATAGCCTCAAAGTAGCTGTGTGGTTTTAGACAAGTCATGTAACTTCTCTGGCCTCCAATATTCATGTTTTTCTTATTTTATCCTCAGGTACTAGTGCAGTACTTGGCAGATAATAGGAATAAAAATGATATATGATATAAATGAGGAAGCTCGGATTGCTAATTTTTAGAATTAGAATTTAGAGTTCTTATTTTTAGAATTTCTTTTCAGTTCTAAATTCTGTGATTCAGGCATAGTAATTTTGGTTTCTTTATTCTTTCAATGAGGAAAATCATGCCAATATCTTTGGCAAGGCTATCATGAGAATTAACTAATGTGACATTTTCCAAGATGTGGAGGTCCTACAGAAAAAGATAACAAGACCACATCCTCTTTCCTTTCAAATAGTTATACTTTTTATTAATATTTTGCAAAGAAATAAGAAAAATATTTTGCATTGATCAAATGTCACAGTTATGTCAGGTACCTTCTTAGCAAGTTCATAATCTGAATACAATTTCAAGGCACTAGTATTAGTCACTGAGCTTAGAAACGACTGCATGCCAATGTCTGAGAGAGTCTGGTCACAAATATCGTAGCACAGGAAAGAATCAGACTGTCATGAGCCCAGACATGGCCAGAGGGTAGAGAGTTCTCTAAACACCTATTCTATTAGTGGGGCTTTTGCACTGCTTTTTATCTTTGTGGTTTGGAATGGCAGCCACCATTTTGTGGTCTCAAAAAATATGGAAGCCAGTTGCTTTGTGCTCCAGGCCATGAGTGGATTAATAATCCATCTTGGTTCTCGGTTAATCCACTTTTGAAAAGTTGATAGTAGCATTTACACCATCAGTTTATTATGGATTCGTAATGAATGGCTGTAGAATAATCTGAGAAAGTTCTATTTCTATGACAACTATGTGCATATTACCTATTTTCCAAGTCTGTGAAAAGATCGAAATAATTTAGAAGCTCATATTTACTAAAATATTCCAAGTTGCACTTGGGCCCTGTGATTTTGTCACTCACTTTCCTTTGCTAAAAGCCTTACTAACAAAAGAAAAGAAAAGAAAAGGAAAATAAGGGGGAGACAGTCTGTTTATCTACTGGCAATGGGAAGTGTATCATTTGCAAAATCTCCCAAAATCATGGTATTTTCTTCAGCCATAAAAGGGACTATCTGAAAAAGTGTTAGTGTATGTCCCAGATTTGTACTAATTACACATAGGGATTCCAAATAGCAATTTATACCTTACACTTTACACCTTACACTTTACTTATAGAGAAACTGAATCAACAAAGAAATAGTGTTATATGGGAAAAATCCAAGAGTCAGATGTTGGGTAATGGTTTACATTAATTTTTTTTCATTCATTTATTCATCTCCTTATTCATTCAACCAATATTATTAAGTTCCAGGTACTGAGCTGGGTGATGAGGATAAAAAGATAACTAGTCTCATGTTTTAAAATTTAATTTCTTCCTTATTAATATTTATAACTTTACTTCAGTAAATAACTTAGGAGGGTTTATAATGAGTTATTCTGATATTTCTGTTAATATGTACATTTCTCTTTATTTATGAAGTTTATTCTCTACCAGAAATCCCTATGAATGGAGAAGGCCTTGAATACTCTAATATATCTATAACTAGTAGAACTATAAACACATTAAGAAATAAACATAAGATATTAACACAAAGCATGGTGCTTGCAGGAGACTCTCCCTATTGCAAACAGAAGAATTTTTAAGATTGAAACAGAAGTTATGTGACTGTAGTACTGACTCTTCTCAAATATTTAAAAGTGTGAACCATGAGTGTACCTTAGACTAATCCTTTAGAGAGTATTTTCTTTTATTTGATAACTGGCCTAAGGGAAAAAAAAAAAGGAATGTATTGATTCCATATCTGAAAAGCCTAGGGCTTCAGGCATTGTCTAATCCAGGGACTCAAATTATATCAATAAGGTTAAGTCTCTCTTGGCTCTGCTTTTCTCTGTATTGGTTCCATTTTTTGAGCAGGCTCTTACCTCGTAGTGATAAAATGACTGTTAGTAGTTCTAGAATTATGTCCTATTTTGCCAAGAATTCAAGTGGAAGAGCATGCCTTTTCCCCAATAGTTCCAACCAAAATATAAAATTGAGTTTCATTGACTCTGGTTGGTGTGCCTTGGATCACATACTCAGTCTTGGAGCTGTGTTGGTGGCAGTCTCACCCAAACCACATGGACTGGGAATGAGGAAAATCAGGCTTCTATTAGAAAGAGAGGGTGTGAATACAGCTGTCCATTACATTACTTTTAGCAACATCTAATATCTAGAAAGGTCCTGTCTGTCCTCTGGCTTATATCATAGTGGAGGGCTCCATTTCGACCTCATCTCTCTTACCCCAGAGTACACATATTTTCCCCTATCTCACACATTTAATTTTGCTCATTAGTCTCTTTATGAGAGCATAGTTTACAACCAGGGATTTTTAGGACTGTGAAATCCTTAAGTGGAGAATGTTTCCATTTATAGCAGAAGAATTGGTCTGTGCTGTTTGGCCATATGGCCTGCCTTGGTGTGAAGACATGTATTCTTATGTCATCAAAATCTCTTGATATTAAAATAAAATCAAATTTTATAGAACAGGATATGTATTTCGTGTCCTGTTCACAGGAATTTTTAATACTGCATGTCTCCTCAAAGAAAAAGCAGCGTGAATTTACATAAATTATATTAGAAATCCTTTTTCCTTTGAAAATTAAAGTTTGCATCCAACTGGATGGTTATACTTAATCTAACGGATTTCTGAGTGTTCAAAAATAGTTAACATCTGCTGATGAACCCATAAGGGAATCAGTACATCATAACAATCGGAAAAAGTATGAAACTTTTAAATATAACTTTCCATGAGGATGCAAGATCAGTATACTCCATTAAAAACATCTATGGGGTTATTTAGTAAAGTTTCATTGTACTGCTGCCCACCCTTCAGTAATTTATTTCTGTATGAGATTCTGCATTCCCAAAGACTAAAACTCTTTGGCTAAACTAGCCCTTGTCATAGTTTGAGATAATTAAGATAAAAAATATATTATTTAATTTTAATTTAAAAACTCTTATTGGGGGGGTGATCAAAACTGAGCTAGATTTCTAGTATATCAGTAAACCATAAATGTAAGGGAAGAAAGACTCAGAAGGTCTTAAGTAGAACAAAACAGCCTCACAAATACCCAACAATATTTAACACAAATAATTACAACACAGTATAAAAATAATACTCTTAGAGCTGTATGAATTCCATACTCTGAAACAAAGCATAAAGTATCAGAAGTGTTCATGCTATCTGGACTTTTAGAATCACTGAGAAGGCTATTAAGTCTTGGATGAAAGAAGTAGGAACCTCAGAAAGTTTACTTTTATTTATCAGAAGATTTATTCTTAGCATGTGGGTGTGTGGGCAAGCACCCCTTTTCTTCCTCGACTCTCACATAGATTTGGCTCTTGGTTTAATCTCTCCAGCATGAAAAATGGTCCTTAGTTTATATCAGTAAAAATCCTTGCTTTGAAAAAATCTGGACAATGTTACTATGTAAACTCCCTAAAGGAAATAAATCCATAAATGACACAAATTCCAAGACTGGTTGAAACTTTCATGAATGAGAACTCTGATTTGAGAAAAACCACAAGAGTAACACCTTCACTAGGAAACTCCTATTTTTTGAGTCTTTTTTTCTTCTTTTTTTAAAGAAGATGTTGGGGGTAGGAGTTTAGTAATTTATTTATTTATTTTTGCTGTGTTGGGTCTTCGTTTCTGTGCGAGGGCTTTCTCTGGTTGCGATGAGCAGGGGCCACTCTTCATCGCGGCGCACGGGCCTCTCACTATTGTGGCCTCTGTTGTTGCGGAGCACAGGCTCCAGACGCGCAGGCTCAGTAGTTGTGGCTCACGGGCCTAGATGCTCCGCGGCATGTGGGATCCTCCCGTGTCCTCTGCATTAGCAGGCAGATTCTCAACCACTGCACCACCAGGGAAACCCTGATTTTTTGAGTCTTAACCGTGAGTCGTGCATTGGATTCTCTTACAAGGACAACTGTGTGAGCAGGTTTCTTCTCAAATCCGTTGCAATGGTTTCCATTTTGTTTTTCAGTTGAGTCGATTTTAGGAAGTGACTGCTAATACTTTTTACTATAGGATATTATTTTCCTTTTCCATTTTCATTTCCTTTCTGTTTGATTTTTTTTTAAATCACTTTATGTTTTTTACAACTTGTGCTTTTTTTTTTGTGGTGTGTGGGACTCTCACTGTTGCGGCCTCTCCCATTGCAGAGCACAGGCTCCGGACGCGCAGGCTCAGCGGCCACGGCTCACAGGCCCAGCCGCTCCGCAGCATGTGGGACCTTCCCAGACTGGGGCACGAACCCATGTCCCCTGCATCGGCAGGCAGACTCTCAACCACTGCGCCACCAGGGAAGCCCACAACTTGTGCTTTTTTTTTTGTAATAAATACTGGAAGCATTTTGAGATCTGGATTATGCAACATTCCAACTAATAATGCAGTACTGACGTGTGATTTACACAAATTTTATTATTATTGCATATATAATGAGTTACCATTTTCACCATTTTAATGTGCTAGGCATAATGCTAACAACTTTATCTTTCCTAACAAGTCCAAGAGGCGAATAGTTCTATCCTCATTTTACAGATTAGATGACTAAGGTTTAGGTAATTTAACCATTTTGATGTTAGCTACAGATTTTTTGTAGATGCCCTTTATCAGGTTAAGGGAGTTCCCTTCTATTCTTACTTTGCAGAGATATTTTTATCATGAATGTTGAGATTTATCAAAGGCATTTTTCCTTCATCAATTGACATAATCTGTGATTTAAAAAAATTTCTTAATGGCAAATTATACAAATATTTGATTTATTTTCAAATATTGAACCAGCTTTACATTCCTTGGATAAGCCCCAGTTTGCGCATAGTGTTGTTTTCTATGTTTCTGGATACAAGTTGCTAATATTTTGTTGAGGATTTATGCATCTGTGTTCATAAGGGCACTGGTTTGTAGCTTCCTTATAATGTCTTATTTCTATTTTTGGTATCAGTGTTATCCTAACTCATAAAATGAATTGAGAAGTGTTATTTCAACTCATTTTCTGGAAGAGATGGTGTAGAATTGATATTATTTCTTCCAAAATATTTGGTAGAAATCTCTAGTGGAACCATCGGGGCCTGGAGTTTTCTTTGTGGGAAGATTTTCAACTTCTTTCATAGACATTTTGTTAATTTCTGTCTTTCAAAGTACTGGCCCATTTGATCTCAGTTGTTCAATTTATGGGCATAGAATTATTTGTAGTAGTTCCTTATTATCCTTTTAACATCTGTAATCTCTCATTCCTGCTAGAGGTAATTTATGTCTTTTCTTTTTTCTTGATCGGTCTGTCTAGAGGTTTAGAAATATTATTGATCTTTTCAAAAAACCAGCTTTTGCTTTCACCAAATTTCTTTAAAAATTTTATGATTTCTTTTCTTAGATTTGTCTTTTCCTTCCTTCTGTTTGGTTTGGGTGTACTTTGCTCTTACTCTTCTACTTTCTTTCCTTCTTTCTTTCTTTTCTAACATAAGCATTAACTGCTATGATTTACCCTTTAAGAACTCTTTTAGCTGCATTCTGCAAATTTTGATATCTTGTATTTTCATTTTCATTCAGTCAAAATATTTTCTACTTTTCCCTGAGACTTCCTCTTTGACCCATTTAGAAGTGTTGCCTACATTCCAAATATATGATGGATTTTCCATATATATATATATATATATATATATATATATATATATATATATGAAGGATATTTTCACTGGATGTAGAACTCAACAGTACTTTTCTTTCAACACTTTAAAGAGGTCCCAGTCTGCTGGCTTCCGTGTTTTCTGATGAGAATTCTGCAGTCAAAATTTTGTTCTCCTATATGTAATATGTTATTTTTCTGTGGCTGCTTTCAAGATTTATAAAATTTATCTTTGTTGCACAGCAATTTGGTTGTTATATGCCTGTGCATGCTTTTCTTTGAGTTTATCCTGTTTGGAGTTTGCTGAGCTTCATGAATCTCTGAATTTATGACAAATTTCTTCAAATATTTCTTTCTGCATGAGTCTTTCTTCTACCCTTCAGGGATTTCAATAACAAAAAACAACAGGAGAGACAAACAAGAAAAAGTGGGTGTCTATCATTCTCTTTAGCTCACTGGGATCTCTTTCCTCAGTCCTCTCCCCAGAAAGCCAGGGTTTTTTCAGGGGTTTTGCTTCCTGTATCCACTGCTCAGTTTTGCATTGGGGTCACACTTGGGTCTAAGCTGGATGATACTGGAGAAAATAAAACAGCAAAACTCACTTTTACTATAGATCATTCTTTAAGCTTTGGCTCCCTTGTGCAATTGGCTCCAATGATTAATTCTTCATGATTCCCTTCTAATTGCTTTTTAATTTGCTGAGAGTTTTTAGCTGCAATAGTGGGAGAGAGGGGCTGTAGTAGGCTTGCTCCTACTGGAGCAAGTGGCAAGTCTGAAAGTATCATCTTTGATTTCATAAAAAAAAATTAATAATGTGTCATGCACGTGCTTCCATATCAACAATGCAGACTTGCTTTGTTCCTTTTAAAGTGACAGAGCACTCCATTTTTTTTTTTTTTTTTTTGTGGTACGCGGGCCTCTCACTATTGTGGCTTCTCCCGTTGCGGAGCACAGGCGCCGGACGCGCAGGCTCAGCGGCCATGGCTCACGGGCCCAGCCGCTCCGCGGCATGTGGGATCTTCCCAGACCGGGGCACGAACCCGCGTCCCCTGCATCGGCAGGCGGACTCTCAACCACTGCGCCACCAGGGAAGCCCAGAGCACTCCATTTTATGGATGTATTGTAGTTTACTCAATAAGCTGTCTGTATATTTTTTTGCTATAAACAAAGCTGAAACAAAGTTTTATGCATATATCTTGGCATTTTTTTGTATGTGTATCTGTAAGGTAAATTTCTAACTAGGGAATAATAGTTCAAAGGATATGTACACACACCTCCACAAACAGTGCCTAAGAATGCCCATTTCTCTACACCCATGCTTGACTAGAAACCTAAAAATGTTTGCAGTCTGATAAGTGAAAAATGTGTCTTGTTTTGATTTACGTTTCTTTCTATAGTGGTCAAGGACGGCTGAGCATTTTTTCATAACTTATTGACCGTTGTGTTCCTTCTTCTGATAATTGCTTAAGGTTTGTATTTAGTTAGAAATACAAACCCACCCCTACCCCACCCAGATTTTAAATAAATTCAACCAAATCTTCCACTGGTTTCTTTATGATTTTATTCAGTCTACATTCTTTACCACTGGCAGTCAATGCAAAATGGTGAATTAAAAAGAAACTCCAACATTTAGCAAAGTTGGCTCATGTACCCTTAGGTAGATTTTTCATATATGTCTTACAGGTCTAAGTCAAATTTTGTAATTGAAAGAATTTGATTCTTTGATTTTCAGACTTGAGTTTTGAATAGTGTTAAACTAAGGGTAGCCTATGAAGGCTGACAAAGTGGAGAGAAAAACATGCAACCCATTAGCTTCTGTCCATGTATGTGGCCCTTTTGGCCGAAGGGCTAGAAGAAAGGGCATTGGTGGGTTGTATTCTTAAGGCCAAGTTGCCCTGCTTCATCTGCTGACCTGAGGGGATTTCTGCATCTACTTGATGGCTATAGTGAATACCAACCACACAAGCCATTGGCTTTGAAGGTAAACACTTATCTGCATAAATGATCTGCCACTGAGCTTGAATGGTGAATTGAGGAAAGTAATAGAAATGGGTTTTCTATCCTTTCTCTGTTCTTTCTGTGTTCGTTGCCTTAAGAGATATGCGGAGAATAAATGTGTTACTTTTAATGGAAATTCTTTTTCACATTGATGTCAATATAAGTGATATGTCTTTCCTCCAATGAATGAATGAAACATTTTCCCATGATAATTACATTTACATGTAAATAATAGGCAGCATTTTTTTATTTTAAAATTTACATACAGTAAAAGTCACTTTTTTTGGTACACAGGTCTATGAACCTTGACAAATGTGTAATTTGTAGAACTACCACCACCAGCAGGGTATAGGTCTATCACCCACCAAATTTCCCTGTGTTGCCCCTTAGTTGTCAACCCTTTTCCCATTTTCTTTTTTTTTTTTAATGTATATTTTTATTTCTGACTGTCCTCTTTTTTTTTTTTTTGCGGTACGCGGACCTCTCACTGTTGTGGCCTCTCCCGCTGCGGAGCACAGGCTCCGGACGCGCAGGCTCAGTGGCCATGGCCCACGGGCCCAGCCGCTCCGCGGCACGCGGGATCCTCCCGGACTGGGGCACGAACCCGCGTCCCCTGCATCGGCAGGTGGACTCTCAACCACTGCGCCACCAGGGAAGCCCCCTTTCCCCATTCTCAATCTTAGCAACCAATGATCTGTTAGCCGTCTTATAGCTTTGCCTTTTCCGGAATCTTATACAACATTTAAAAACGGAAATGGGAAACATGCTAACACATTTCAGTCACCATTTCCCACGACAGTCACTGTGCTCTGCCTGCTAGAGACCTAGGAGGATTCTATTTGAAATTCCATGGACCGTTTCATCTCTGCCCAATCTCTGTGGACTCACTCATAAATCTTTTCTCACAGAGTTAGTAATGTTAGATCTTTGGTCAAAACATTGTTATGTTGTTTTGTATAAAAGTTTGTTCAGTTAAAAACAGTTAATAGTGATAGAATAGATGATACTTCCTATTTTTGCCTTTTCAAAAAGTAGACATGCCTTTAATGACAGTCTGGACTGAAACCATAGCTGCTGTCATGACTAAGGACTTTCTATAGATTGACGTACCTGTGTATTTAGAATCCCTCCCTCCCTCTCACCTTCTCTTTCTCTTCCTGTCTCCACACAGCACATGTACACTGAAGAAAGGTAAAAAATATTTATGAGCATAGCAGGGAGGGAGACATAATTTAACTAGTATCAATTCTTGCACAGTATAGAAATGGTTAATTGTCTGTGATTATTATCTAGACTTACTATGGACACCACAATAATTTCTGAAAGGTTGTTACTTTTTATTATACTCAAACATGACTTTTAATTCTGTTTTGATCTTTATTTATTTACAATATCACATCACATTTATTCTTTGCTTTGTAAGTTTTGCAAAGGCCCTTGGCCAAAATCAGTAATATTCTGATAAAACCTGATCTGATTTGCCGATTTGAATTAGTTTAAATACTAAAACTAGAAAATAATAGAAATAATTTGTGCCAGTTAAAAGGAAATTGTTTCAGAAAATTGAGTAACTTCAAATTAACTTTTTATGATGACTGTCTTGTAATTTTATGCATAATTTTCTCTTAATTCTCTGGAACACTACTAAATTAGTCTCTGGAGGTCTTGTTCAAGTTCATCCTATTTTTTTGTGTAAATGGACAAGGTCCATTTTTCAAAAATTTTCTGTGGCATTGAAGTAAACATAAGCTATGTCCCTAGTGCCTTGGATGGAGACTGCTTCAATGACAAGTAATTAACTCCTGCATCCCTACAGTAAACTTGTATGTACTAAAAGGTACAAATATTACCTTCACTACATCAGATTCAATGTTAGGTACTGGGGATATAGAAAGAAGATTTCATTCTTTGCCTTCAGGGAGCTCATAATAACAATGGCAATCCTCAAAAATATCTTTTTTTCCCTTGGTGAACAGTTTTATTTTTACTTTATTTTTTATTGAAGTATAGTTGATTTACAATGTTTTGTTGCTTTCAGGTGTACAGCAAAGCGATTCAGATATACGTACATATATATCTATTTTTTCCAGCTTCTTTCCCCTTATATGTTATTATAAAATATTGAGTATAGTTCCCTGTGCTATACATTAGGTCCTTCTTGGTTATCTATTTTATATATAGTACTGTGTGTATGTTAATCCCAAATTCCTATTTATCTCTTCCTCCCCTTTCCCCTTTGGTAATCTAAGTTTTTTTTTCTATGTCTGTAAGTCTATTTCTGTTTTGTATATAAGCTCATTTGTATCTTTTTTTTTTTTTAGATTCCACATATAAGCAATATCATATGGTATTTGTCTTTCTCTGTCTGACTCACTTCACTTAGTATGGTAACCTCCAGGGCCACCCATGTTGCTGCAAATGGCATTGTTTCATTCTTTTTTTATGGCTGAGTAATATTCCATTGTATATATGGACCACATCTTCTTTATCCATTCCTCTGTGGATGGATGCTTAGTTTGTTTCTATGTCTTGGGTATTGTGAATAGTGCTGCAATGAATGTTGGAATGCATGTATCTTTTTGAATTATAGTTTTGTCTGGATATATGCCCAGAAGTGGGATTGCTGGATCATATAGCAACTTTAGTTTTTTGAGGAACCTCTGTACTGTTTTCCATACTGACTGCACCAATTTACATTCCCACCAACAGTGTAAGAGGGTCCCTTTTCTCCACACCCTCTCCAGCGTTTATTGTTTGTAGACAGTGTGAGGTGGCACTTCATTGTACTTTGATCTGCGTTTCTCTAATAATTAGAGATGTTGAGCATCTTTTCATGTGCCCTTTGGCCATCTGTATGTGTTCTTCGGAGAAATATCTATTAAGGTCTTCTGCCCATTTTTTAATTGGGTAAAAATGTCTTTTAGATCCCTATAATCTTTCTTTCTTTTCCCCATCACATCTAATCAATCACTAAGTTCTGTCAATATAACTCTCTATCGGTGGTTCTTAACATCAGCTGCACAGGTTAAATCTCACCAGGGAGCTTTAAAAAAAATACCATTGCCTGGGTTCCACCCCCAGAGATCTGACTTGGAAAATGCAGATGATTCCAACGTGCATCCTAGAATGAGAACCGCTGCTCTAGATCAGGAGTTGGCAACTTTTCCTGTAAGGGACTAGATAGTAAGTATTTTAAGCTTTGGGGTCATGTTGTCCATTTTGCTACTCTGCTATTGTAGCACAGAAGTAGTGAGAGAAAATATAATTTTCTGTGTCATGAAATATTCTTCTTGATTTTTTCAACCATTTAAAAATGTAAAAACGATTCTTAGCTTATGGGCTGTATAAAAAGAGGCAGTGGGTCAGATTTGGTCCACGGCTATAGCTTGCTAACCTCTGCTCTAGAACAGCTCAGAAACCTAGGTGCTCATCAGAATCATCTGTGACTTCTAGAAAAGGGTCTGGTCTTGCCCCTGGAGATTCTGATTTAGGAGGTCTGTGTGGCAGCAGGGGAATCTATTGTGCAAGGAGGGTTTAAGAATCCCTGTTCTGAATTTATTGAATCTTTCTTCTCTTCCAAATCCTCACCCCCATTTCCCCCTTTCAGGCCTTCATTATCTTGCACCTGCACCTTGGTGATCACCTCTACCTATGTTTCTAGTATAGACTCACTAACCAATCTTCTACACTTCCACATTTCTTACCTTGCTTCAAACCTTCCAATGGCTTCCATTGCCTACAGGACAAAGTTCATATCCTCTAGCAAGTCAGACAATGGTTTTTATTATCTGGCTTTTGCCTGTGAACTAGTCTCCTCACACTCTTGGTTCATGGCAAAACAGGCTACTTGCAGTCCACACTACGCTCTCTCTTGTTTGCATACTTGGACTCATGTTGGTCTCCCCCTCTGGAAAGCCCTTTTCTGCTGGCAAATGTCCACTTGTCCTTCAAGATACAGGAGGATTCTTTCCCTCCTCTCTTTTCACAGCTGGGTTAGCTATCTGGATTAGATGACCCTCTGATGAGTTCCCATAGCCCATCAGCTTACCTTTTGCATGACATGTATCATATGACATTGAAATCATCTGTTTATAAGTGAATTATTTGAAATCAGGAACCCAGGTTTATCTTTATAACATAGCACTTAGTGCAATACTTGATACGTAGTAGGTGCTCAATAAATGCTTATTGACTGGAACCCTGTAAAGAAAGCAGGGCAGGAAATATTTTTCCCATTGTACAAACAAGAGAACTGAGGCTCTGAGGCAATGATGACTTCCTCAGGGTTTGCCCAGCTACTAAGTCGGGGAGCCAAAACAAATTTCTAGTTTCTTATTGGCAGCTTCAAGCTTTCTCCCTCACACCCCAGATTCCTCTGAAGCACAGCTGCAAGCCATCTGTGAGCGCTCTAGCTGCATGTTGTTACATGTTGTTGTGGAAGGTACACTAAACTGGGAGTTATGAAATCTGACCCCAACGCTCAGCTTTTCTAGTAATTGGGGATATGGACCCCAGCTTTCTAGTCTGCAAATGAGGAGATTCAATTGGATTCTTAGGATTTTTCTTAATTCTTAAAGAAAAAGTTCTGTCAAGTAGTTATTTTTACTTAATTTGTTTATTTTCAATTCCATTTATTAGTAGAACCTGATACCAAACTAAAACACAGAAACGTGAAATAATTTGTTCAGAGCCTCCCTGCAAACTGGTGGTAGAATAGGAAACAAGCCTCTGTTACTTTTCTACTGCTGCTGTAATAGGTTGCCACAAATTTAGTAGCTTAAAACAACACAAGTTTATTATCTCACAGTTCTGGAGGTCAGAAGTCTGGGTGGCTCAGCTGGCTTCTCTGTTTAGTCTCTCACAAAGCTGAATAAAACTGTCAGCTGGCCTGGGCTCTTATCTGGAAGCTCTAGGAAAGAATCGGCCTTCAGGCTCATACAGATTGTTGGCAGAGTCCAGTTCCCTGTGGTTGTAGGACTGATGTTCCCGTTTTCTTGCTGGCTACTAGCTGGAGGCTGTTTTCAGCTTCTAGAGGCTGCTCATATTCTTTGGCTTGTGGCTTCCTTTCTTCACCTTTGTAACCAGTAACTGGGGTATACTCACTGACCTTCCTCCCATTGCTTCTCTTCTGACTCTCTGCTTTCTTCTTTTGCTTTTAAGGGCTCATGTGATTATATTGTGCCTGCCTGGGTAATCCATGATAGTTTCCCTCTATTAAGGTCAGGTGTTCAGTAACCTTAATTACAATTGCAGTGTCTTTTCATAGTACTACCTAGATTAGTGTTTGATTGAATAGCCAGGGGATGGGAATCTTGGGGAACATCTTTAGAATTATGCCTAACACAAAGCCCAAACTACCTGATTTTTAAGAAAAGTTGCTGGCCCTCATTGCATATTTCCTAATACAAGTTTGTTTTTCTTGGTACTTAGTAATTTTTAGCACCTCCTTTATTCATGTAACCTAGTTACAGACATACCCTCCCACCCCCACTAACACACCTCATATGTGACATAACACAAATTTAATATAATTTTTGGTAGAGCAATTATTAGAGCCATCTATCTGTTAATTCATCAGTTATTTATTAAATATATACTTTGTGTCAGTAACACTAGTTTTAAGTGCTGAGGATACAACGGTGTAAAAGTTGGAAACTACATACAAAGAACACATTCTTTTATTTGCTCATCAATTATCTATCTAGCACTTATGTGTCAAGGACCCTTCTAAGTTCTGGGAATATAGTGGTGAAATAAGATATTGCTCTCATGCAGTGTATATCCTAAGTGAGAAGTCTGAAACTAAACAGATGAACAGGGACTTCCCTGGTGGCGCAGTGGTTAAGAATCCACCTGCCAGTGCAGGAGACATGGGTTTGAGCCCTGGTCTGGGAAGATCCCGCATGCCGCGGAGCAACTAAGCCCATGTGCCACAACTACTGAGCCCATGTGCCACAACTACTGAAGCCCGTGCGCTTAGAACCCATGTCCGCAACAAGAGAAGCCACTGCAATGAAAAGCCCGCGCACCGCAACAAACAGTAGCTCCTGCTCGTTCTGCAACTAGAGAAAGCCCATGCATAGCAGCGAAGACCCAATGCAGCCAAAAATAAATAAATTAATTAAAAAAGAATAAACAGATGAACAAATGAATAGATATTACATTGTTGGGTGGTTTATTAGTGCCATGAGGAAGATGAAAGCAGGATAAGGGGGTAGAGAGTAATAAGGTGGGGAAGTGGGGAAGTGGGGGCATTGTTGGGTGTTGTTTCAGGTTGGATAGTCAGGGAAGGCTTCTTTTAGGTAGAGACTTGAGTAAAATTTGAAAACTCTAGTTGGGAAGACAGAAAAATAGGCCAACAGTGATTACAGTGAAGTAAATGCTATGAGAGAAGTGAACATGCATATGAGAGGATAAGAGCATACAGAGGACTAGCATCCAAGTCAGAGGCCAGGGAAGCCTGAAGGAGTTGATACCTAAGTCAACACTTGAAAGATAGGTATGAATAAAATAGTCAGTTGGAGAAGGTTGTTGAAGGCAGAGTGAGCAGCACATGGGAAAACATGCATGTTATGAGAGGCAGAAAGAAAATTGCATGTGGTTCAGATTGGCTGTGCTTTGAGTTTGGTGAGGGGAGAAATAATGGGAGATATGGCTAGTGGTGAAGGCTGGGTTAAATATTAGAGGCTGTTGTTTACTATGTTTAGAAGTTTTATATAGAAGACTACGTGGAAGCATTTTGAGCCCAAATATGACATGATCAGATTTATAGTTTTATAACATCACTAGAAGTAGTGTGAAATATGAATATGAAAAGGGCATGAATAGAGGAAGAGAGAAGAGCTATAGCCGTACTACATGAAAAGTAGACCAAGGTGGCTCTGGTGAGGACAAAAGGAAGGGGCAGAATCTAGAGATAATATAGGTGAAACTCTTCTGGATGTGGATGGTGAGAGGGACAGAATCAAGTGTCTGCCATAGTTGATTGGGTATGGCAAATTCATGGAGATAGGAAATACTGGAGGAGGAATAGATTTGAGGTACAAGTTGAGGTGTTCAGTTTTTGATGTATTGAATCTGGGTTCCCAAGGGATAGTTAAACGGGCATTTTCAACAGGCAATTTAAAATTCTTGTTTGGAGCTCAGACTGGAGAAATTAAAGACCGTATTGATGGTAGTCATAACCACAGAAATGAAGGAGACCACACAGGGAAAATGAATAAGATGGAAAGAGAAAATGGGCTTAAAAGAGTGGGGAAAAGAGCCTGCAAAGGAAACTAAGAAGAATTGGCTTCAGGTAAGTAATGTCACAGAAGCCAAGAGAGTTTCAAGAATTCTTTCTCTTTAGTATCTGAAAAAATCACTACATCTTTTGAAATGACAAAATAATTAAACAACAAAGATTAAACAGTTAAATTCCAGTAACAAGGAACACCAACCTTGCCCTGACGCCTCATTCCATTTCCCCTAAGTAATATAGACCAGTGGAAAGTTTTGTCGCTCAAGAAAAAAAAAGTAAGAAACCATGGAAAATTTAAAATCACCAAAATGAATGGTCTATAAAAGTGTTTTCCAAACAGTCATGGAGGACACTTTGCATTACAACCAGTTGAGGTATGTGTGAAAAATGAAAATTCCTAGTCTCCATCCCAAATACTACTGAGTTAGAATTTCTGCAGAGTACAAGAAACATGCATTTTAAACAAGTTCCCCAGGTGATTTTTATGTACATTATCAACTGAGAACTACTCAGGTTCAAGAAACACCACAATTTTTTAAGTGTTGAAAATCTATTCTCTGATAGACAAACAAAATATATATTTATGTCAGCTTGAATAAAATAAAAAATATTACTAAATAGTGAAAACTGCCATTGATAATTATTGGAAATGCTGAAGAAGATCAGTAAAGTAGATTATAGATCGATATAATAATATACCCATCAGGTTTATATAATAATACATAATAATAACATATTTCTAGAAGAAGAAAAATGGCATGGAATTTATGACCAAGTAAAATGTAATAGAAGAAAATTTCCAGTAATTAAAAAATTATTAACTAGAAATAGAAAGGGGTGATAGAGTCTTAGTCATTATTTTTTAATGCATATTTATTGGGTTCACTTTTATTGTACGTAAAGGTACGCTAATCATAAACACACAGCTTGATGAATTGTTACAAAGTGAGCATACCTGTGTCACTATGGCCCAGATCAAGAAAGAGAATATTACCAGTCCCTCAAAAGTCCTACCCAGGTCCCTCTCTAGTCA
The DNA here is from genome assembly GCF_949774975.1 of Lagenorhynchus albirostris. Classification (NCBI taxonomy): domain Eukaryota; kingdom Metazoa; phylum Chordata; class Mammalia; order Artiodactyla; family Delphinidae; genus Lagenorhynchus; species Lagenorhynchus albirostris. The sequence continues at coordinate 15,268,004 of NC_083111.1, forward strand.
TTAGCCTCTCTCCTCCCCAAAGGTAATTGCCTTGACTTCTAATACCATGGGTTACTATATTCCATTGTTACTTTCACTCAGATGCATGGTTAGAGAGATAGTAGGGCATTCGCTGATGTCCTGATTAAGGCTTAGTCTTAGGCAGGCTCTGTGAACCTGGAGTCATGGGTATGGCCTTCACAAGTGTTCTTGCCTGTTCTGTAGGTGTGATACTGGACCTAATTCTTTCCCCTCCCCTAAGGGTAGAGCTTCTGCCTCACCCCCCTCCCCACGTCCTATCCTCAGAGGCAGTGGGCTTCTACCAATGCTCTCAGGCTACAGTTTTGATGTTCTTTTCCCTGAAGTTTAAAGCTTTTCTTCCATAGGAGAGATCAGGGCGATAGGCCTGGATGGAGTTTTGGCAGTGGCTGCCGTTTTTCTCCTTCAGAGATCATCGTGGAGGAAGATTTCTCAGGATTCTCTCTCATCTTCTCTGTAAGTCCCTGGAAGCATTTCTGGAGGATCTGCAGAAGATGCAAACCCTTCTTATGTCTGTGACCCCCAGGGGCTTCGTACTCTTGTACCAGCCCACACTCAGCCTTTAGCAATTTGTTAAAAATTTCTAGCTTAATCTTCTTACTGGCTGCTATGGACTGAATTGTGTCCCTGCAAAATTTATATGGTTGCAGCCCTATCCTCCAATGTAATAGTATTTGGAAGGTAATTAGGTTTAGATGAGGTCATGAGGGTGGGGTCCTCATTTAGGATTAGTGCCCTTATAAGAGACCAGAGAGCTTTATCTCTCTCTCTGTTTCTCTCTGCCATGTGATAACACAGTAAGAAGGCAGTCATCTGCATGCCAGGAAGAGTGCTCTCACTGGAATCCAACCAAACTGGCACCCTGATTTCTGACTTCCAGTCTCCAGAACAGTAAGAAAATAACTTTCTGCTGTTTAAGCTACTCAGTCTATGGTATTTTGTTATGGAAGCCCAAGCTGACTAATACTCTGGCTCATATGCTGTTTGCCTGTATCTACTCCAGCTAAGCAAATGCTAAGGTCCTGTTTCTCCCTACAGGTGCCAATCTCTCTCTCAATTTGGGATTAGTAGTTTTGTGACCTCAGTTCTCTGGCAGCTTCAAGATAAAGAATTATTTTCAATTTGTTCAGCTTGTTCTTATTCTGAAGGTGGGAGTGATGCTCTTTCCATCTCTTTATTCTCTGAGCTGAACTATGAAGGTTCATTAGTGACCTCTTGGCCACGTTGCCCTAACCCACTTCAGCGACAGGCTGCAATAGAAATTTACTTCAGATTCAGCATTCAGAATAGTAATGTTATGTACAATAGATCTGCTATGGGGCAACCATTAACAGAGAGATAAATAGGGACTCAACTGGCTTTCTCTCTCCTCTTCAAGTATATGTACCACAAACATATTTTCTGAATTAATAATGGGGACATATTGTCTGAAACATGGTCTGGAATGTTACCAAATGCTCATAAATGGGGCTGTCTTGGAAAATCTGTAAGTACACAAGACATAAAGTAGCCTTGTGGTGGATGTACCACTTAGATTCCCTTTTAAGGAAGCACTTGTTGCTCAGCTGTGGAGAATGCCATCAGTAGGTAGCATCTAGTCATCAGTTTCCAAAGGGTCTACCTCAGCTTCTGAGGGCTGCCTGGCTTGAGGTCACACCCTTCCCAGGCAGCTCACATCCTGTGACTGAGAGATATGGGTTATTCTGACGGGCAATGCTCACCCCAGGGCTCCCCACCAGGTTCATCAAGAATTTGTCATCCTTGAATTGCAGTTCAACTTCTTCGTTTGCCCAGTCCTGCTTCCCCCTCTTTCCTTTCATGGTGTGGATCCCTAATAAGTAACCAGCACTCTAATCTCCTATCAGTACTGGTGTCCAGAGAACCCAACCTGAAACAAGCACTGTACTTTAATTTTTTCTTTTGTAGTTCTTATCCTCATATTGTTCATAGTAGCCATCACGTTTTAAGTGCCAAAAAAATGTGTTGATTGATTGTTGACTGATTTGGTTGATTAGAATCAATGAGAAATGGGGTGGATACCACAATCTTAGTTTACTGTGGGATGCACTGCCTTACATTTTTTCAGCCTTGACTTCATTCTGGATTACTCTCTTTCTCTCATTCCTCACATCCAAGCCTCCAGATGTGATTGAAGTCCTACAGTCAAATACTTCCATTCTTTCCCACCCTCAGCCAATCCATTTTTCACAAAGAAACCAGAGTGACCTTTTAAAACATATAAGTCAGATCATATCCCTTACAAAAAATCCTTTGATGGCTTCCCACTGCACTTAGGATAAAGTCCAAATTCCTCAATGTGGCCAGTAAAGCTTTGCATGAACTGGCTGGGGCTCGCTTCTCTGGTTTCACCTTCTATTCCTTTCCCCTTTGCTCCATGTCTGCCTGTGCTTTGACCTCACCTGTTCATACCTCACAGGGCCTTTTCCTCACAGTTTTTTTTTTAAACGTTTAATTTTATATTGGAGTATAGTTGATTAACAATGTTGTGTTAGTTTCAGGTGTACAGCAATGAACTTATTTTCCTCACAGTTTAACTAGAAGGCCTTGCCAAATCATTAGCTGGGGCAGTCTCACCTTCCAGTTGAAAAACACCTTTTCTGAAAGACCTTCCCTGATCATACTACCAAAAGTAGCTTTCCTCTTTTCTTCACATTTTTCCTACATCACTTTTTAAAAAATTGTATTGGAGTATAGTTGATTTACAATGTTGTGTTAGTTTCAGGTGTACAGCAAAGTGATTTAGTTATACATATACATATATTCATTCTTTTTCAGATATTTTTCTCATATAGGTTATCACAGAATATTTAGTAGAGTTCCCTATGCTATACATTAGGTCCCTGTTGGTTATCTATCTTATATATAGTAGTGTGTTAATCCCAAGCTTCTGATTTATCCCTTCCCCCCACATTTCCCCTTTGAGAACCATGTTTGTTTTTGATATCTGTAAGTCAGTTTCTGTTTTTACATCACTTTTCACTATTTGAAATTACCTTATTTGTTATTTACTTATGCTCTGTCTCACTCTAGTAGAATATAAGCTGTAGGAGGTCAGATCCCTTATCTATCTTGTTTACTTTTGTGTTCAGTTCCTATAATAATATAGTTCCTGGCTTTATAAATACTTCTTCAAGGAATGAATAACTGCCATGGTTGAATTTACTCAAATTCCTTCAAATTTTGGCACCATGTAAATGCAGATTCTCATAATCTTTAGAACTATAGCAGTTAAGCATATGTTTTTTGTTTGTTTGTTTGTTTTAAACTAGATTGCTTGGGTTCAAATACCAGTTTTACAGGTTGCTAAATGGTGTGACACTGAGCAAGTTACACATCTCTGCAAGACTCTTTCCTCCCCTTCCTGCCCCCATGGGGTTAATACTAATTAGTATCTACCACAAGAGTTATGATGAGGAATATATGAGATAATCCATGCAACACAATTAGAACAAAGTATACTTAGAACAGGTACATAGTACTCCATAAATATTAGTTATTAATTGTGGTACAGGGTGTTTTATGGAGATATTGCCATAAATGTGGGTAGAATCCACAGTCATCTGAGTGCTAAGCTTACAGAGACAGTGGGAAAGTTCTCCTGCTTCAAAATCTTCTATACATCTGCTAAACCGCTTGACATTTTACCTTTAGGTTTTTTTTTTTTAACATCTTTATTGGAGTATTATTGCTTTACAGTGGTGTGTTAGTTTCTGCTTTATAACAAAGTGAATCAGCTATATGTATACATATCTCCCCATATCTCCTCCCTCTTGTGTCTCCCTCCCTATCCCACCCCTCTAGGTGGTCACAAAGCACTGAGCTGATCTCCCTGTGCTATGCGGCTGCTTCCCACTAGCTATCTATTTTACATTTGGTAGTGTATATATGTCTATGCCACTCTTTCACTTCGTCCCAGCTTACCCTTCCTCCTCCCCATGTCCTCAAGTCCATTCTCTATGTCTGCGTCTTTATTCCTGTCTTGCCCCTAGGTTTATCAGAACCATTTTTTTTTTAGATTCCATATATATGTGTTAGCATATAGTATTTGTTTTACTCTTTCTGACTTACTTCACTCTGTATGACAGTCTCTAGGTCCATCCACCTCACTACAAATAACTCAATTTCGTTTCTTTTTATGGCTGAGTAATATTCCATTGAATATATGTGCCACATCTTCTTTATCCATTCATCTGTCGATGGACACTTAGGTTGCTTCCATGTCCTGGCTATTGTAAATAGAGCTGCAATGAACATTGTGGTACATGACTCTTTTTGAATTATGGTTTTCTCAGGGTATATGCCCAGTAGTGGGATTGCTGGGTCATATGGTAGTTCTATTTTTAGTTTTTTAAGAAACCTCCAAACTGTTCTCCATAGTGGCTGTACCAATTTACATTCCCACCAACAGTGCAAGAGGGTTCCCTATTCTCCACACCCTCTCTAGAATTTATTGTTTGTAGATTTTTTGATTATGGCCATTCTGATCAGTGTGAGGTGATACCTCATGGTAGTTTTGATTTGCATTTCTCTAATGATTAATGATGTTGAGCATCCTTTCATGTGTTTGTTGGCAATCTGTACATCTTCTTTGGAGAAATGTCTACTTAAGTCTTCTGCCCATTTTTGGATTGGATTGTTTGGGGTTTTTTTGATATTGAGCTGCATGAGCTGCTTGTAAATTTTGGAGATTAATCCTTTGTCAGTTGCTTCATTTGCAAATATTTTCTCCCATTCTGAGGGTTGTTTTTTGTCTTGTTTATGGTTTCCTTTGCTGTGCAAAAGCTTTTAAGTTTCATTAGGTCCCATTTGTTTATTTTTGTTTTTATTTCCATTTCTCTAGGAAGTGGGTCAAAAAGGATCTTGCTGTGATTTATGTCATGGAGTGTTCTGCCTATGTTTTCCTCTAAGAGTTTTACAGTGTCTAGGCTTACATTTAGGTCTTTAATCTATTTTGAGTTTATTTTTGTGTATGGTGTTAGGGAGTGTTCTAATTTCATTCTTTTACATGTAGCTGTCCAATTTTCCCAGCACCACTTGTTGAAGAGGCTGTCTTTTCTCCATTGTATATTCTTGTCTCCTTTATCAAAAATAAGGTGACCATATGTGCATGGGTTTATCTCTGAGCTTTCTATTCTGTTCCATTGATCTATATTTCTGTTTTTATGCCAGTACCATACTGGCTTGATTACTGTAGCTTTGTAGTATAGTCTGAAGTCAGGGAGCCTGATTCCTCCAGCTCCGTTTTTCTTTCTCAAGATTGCTTTGGCTATTTGGGGTCTTTTGTGTTTCCATACAACTTGTGAAGTTTTTTTTTCTAGTTCTGTGAAAAATGCCATTGGTAGTTTGATAGGGATTGCATTGAATCTGTAGATTGCTTTGGGTAGTATAGTCATTTTCACATTGTTAATTCTTCTAATCCAAGAACATGGTATATCTCTCCATCTGTTTGTTTCACCTTTAATTTCTTTCATCAGTGTCTTATAGTTTTCTGCATACAGATCTTGTGTCTCCTTAGGTAGGTTCTTTAGGTATTTTTTTTCTTTCGATTTAGTCATGGTTTATCCTCACCAAGCAGCTATGCAGGTTGGATGAGGAATGATCAGAGTAGAAGGAGAGAAGAGAGAGTACCCAAAGATTGGGGAATACCGATGTAGAAGGAAACCAGCAAAGATGGGTGCAGGTAGCAGATAGACTGTGTCAGGGAGATCCAGAGAGGGTGAGAACATAAGTGAGGCTGGACATAACGAGGGCTCCTAACCTTGGAAGGATTGGAGGAAATAAAGCCCTCGGACACAAAGGAACTGGATCTGGGAACCAAGCCAGAGATTAAGGAATAGATAACATCTAGTTCCCAGACTGGAATATAAGATAGTTAATGCAGCTGGGGAACAGAGCTCCTGTAAAGGGAACAATATTGGTCTCAGATTTGGTCATTTGGTTATAATATAACTAGAGATATTTAAGAGCTGGAATCCAAAGAGTTCTTGAGATCTTTACAGTGGAGGCATGGTTGGTACAGTAACAAGGACTTGGGCTAGAGTCAGACACTTAGGTTTCAGCTCTGCTGTTGCAATCTGTCTTACTTTGGGTAGGTTACTTAACTCCTCTGAACTTCATTTTCTCTATCTGATGAAAATGAAAATTATATATATATATGGTAGTTTTTCGGGGAAGATTAAGTGAGCTAGCTCGTGGAAGCATTCCACTGAGTTCCAGGCATGGCATAGAAGCTCAATAAATGATAGTTTCTTTCCCTGCTATTGGTCTTTCATGTGTTTGCGTGAGTGTTTTTGCATTTGCTCTATTAATAATAGTTCTTTTTGCCTGCAAAGGGCAAAACATTGTAGCAGTGAACAGTTTGATTAAGGGAAGGTGGGAAAGAAAAGGAAGAAGAAATAATAGTGTCAGGCTTGGATGAAGTATCCAGTGGGGTATCACTGATATGCTCTAGGGCAGGGGTCCCCAACCCCTGGGCCATGGACCAGTACCAGTCCATGGCCTGCTAGGAACTGGGCTGCACAGCAGGAGGTGAGTGGCGGTGAGCGAGTGAAGCTGCATCTGTATTTACAGCTGCTCCCCATCGCTTGCATTACCACCTGAGCTCCACCTCCTGTCAGATCAGTGGTGGCATTAGATTCTCATAGGAGTGCGAACCCTACTGTGAACTGCACGTGCGAGGGATCTAGGTTGCAAGCTCCTTATGGGAATTGAATGCCTGATGATCTGAGGTGGAGCTGAGGTGGTGATGCTAACGCTGGGGAGTGGCTGCAAATACAGATTATCATTAGCAGAGAGGTTTGATTGCACAGAGACCAAAATAAATCAACTGCTTGCAAACTCATATCAAAACCCTGTCAGTGAGTGGCAAGTGAAAACAAGCTCAGGGCTCCCGCTGATTCTGCATTATGGTGAGTTGTATAATTATTTCATTATATATTACAATGAAATAATAATAGAAATAAAGTGCACAATAAATGTAATGTGCTTGAATCATCCCCAAACCATCTCCCTCTCCCCTCCCCCTGGTCTGTGGAAAAATCGTCTTCCACGAAACTCCCTGGTGCCAGAAACATTGGGGACCGCTTCTCTAGAGTATTCCAGGGTTGTCCTCTGACAACTGGGAAGAGGGCTTGCACATGCCCAGTTAACTGCTCCTCGTCTTTCCTTTCGCTTACTCAGGGAAGTAATTTCTTTCCTTATTTCCCTGCCATATCATAGTGACTACGGAGTGTGCCTTTATTCTTGTGATTATTTGATTACTAGCTGTCTACCTCACTGGGCTGCCAGCTCTGTGAGGGTAGGGGACATATCTGTACGCATTGTGTTCACAGTATGCAAAGTAACCACAACAGCACCTCGCACATAGTAAGAGGGCACCAGGATCGGGAAGGGGAGCACTAAAAAAATTGAAGTATTGAGATCATTTAAAACAAACTTTTCTTCCTTTATAGTTTTGCCTAGGGCCTTCAGAATTGTTAATTGCTGCACAGATATTAAGATTCATTTGAGAGATCTTGGAGATTTATAAACACTTATTATCTACATCATGGGCAAAATTTTCTTTCTGGAAGGTCTTGATATAGTTACTTATAAAATCTGCTGGTATCAGCAGCAGTGCATGTAAGACCTATGAAGCAACAACTGTACTTTATGGCTGCTGTAGGTGTGTGTGTGTGTGTGTGTGTGTGTTTTAATAAGTTTATTTATTTATTTATTTATTTATTTATTTATGGCTGCGTTGGGCCTTCGTTGCTGCGCATGAGCTTTCCCTAGTTGCAGTGAGCAGGGGCTACTCTTTGTTGTGGTGGCTTCTCTTGTTGCAGAGCACAGGCTCTAGGCACACAGGCTTCAGCGGTTGTGGCACGCGGACTCTACAGCAAGGCTCAGTAGTTGTGGCGCATGGGCTTAGTTGCTCTGCGGCATGAGGGATCTTCTCGGACCAGGGCTCAGAACCCGTGTCCCCTGCGTTGGCAGGAGGACTCTTAACCACTGTGCCACCAGGGAAGCCCGCTGTAGGAGTTTTAAAGAAAATGAATATAAAGATTTTCTATACCTTGGTAAATTTCAGAAAAATACGATATCTTAATAATAATTATTCCATTCCACCTATTTTTAGGAATACGTGGGTTTTTCTTTTTTACAAATAAAATTATATTCATCAGAGTACCTAAGAGTGGAATCTTACTGTGAAAGTTGAATACATATTACATTAGTGATAAACAAAATTTTTGTCTGAAAGTATTGTGTGAAGTATGAGACTTACTGAAGAGTGAAAAGATAAATTTCATCTTAAAAGTATACTTACCATAAATTAAGTTCCTCTATTAACTTTTATTAAGATTTTTTTGTTCAATCATGGAAAATAATCTGAAAATTAAACAACACTTTACTTATTAGAACTTTTTTGGGGGCATTGGCACAAAAATGAAGATTGTTAAACTTGAGCTAGAGATTTTTCTTGAAGAGTGGATATGAAATATGACATCTTCTTTTTTGATAAAATAGCAAAAATAATGATGTAGAATTAAGTGAGTTAACCAGTTTTCAAGTGAAAACAGTTCAGAAAAAAGAATGCATAAAAGGTGGGCACTAAAGGGAAAAATTTGTATTTACCTATCTCAGATTGTTAGGACGTGATTGTGATGTTTTTCTAGGAAACTGTCTACATTTTTGACTAATTGTTTCCATTATTTTGAAATGAAGGAAGCAAAAAAAAAATATTTGAACTCACTAGAGTAAGTGAAATCAGCACTTTCTACATTCTTTCCTTCCTTTCTACATTCTTTTCCATTTATTGACACTCTACTGTACATGAGGCACTGGCCAAGGCCTTTAAATATGTTCTCATTGTCTTCACAACAGTTTTATAGATGCAGAAACTGCTGCTTGCCCAAGGTCACAGATTGAGTAGGAACAGCCTGAATTTTCACTCCGATCTGTCTGAGTTTCCATTAAAATATGTTGCAGCCTCCAAATTGAAATTCTAAAAATATGAACATGATAAATATGATTTCAAATACTAAACAGAATTCAAAGAATCCAATAAAACAAAGTAGCTTCTTTTCCAAAGTGTTCAATTAATGATAGCATATATGAAAAGATTTTTATATAAACCTTTTGACAAATCTCTTAGATAATGGGTCTCTACAGATAATGTCACTGATTTCCAATGCCCTTATTGGGAATAATTACCTATTGAGCTAATTATAGTGGTGACATTTTTCTTAAATAGAAAGGAGAATGAATACATTTTTATCTGTGTAAACATTCATCTGTTCAAAATCTTTTCCCAACTGATTACGGGCTATTATCATTGTTAATAATAAGAAGAGGCTGAGATACATACGTTAAAAAAAAACTCCCTAAATTGGCTACTGGGAAAATAGCTTCTCCAACAGAGAGAGGATAAGCAGTTCCTCAAACCAACAATGGCAGGATGCTCTACGGGACAGCGGGATCTCTCTCTGCCCTTGCCTTCTGTGGCACATGACAAACAGTAGTGAAAATTAGCAATTATTGGCATTTGTCAACTCTCTGGTTCCGCGGCAGGAAAACGGAAACAGCAGCAATCATGCTCAATTTAAGTCTCTCGTGATGTCAGGCTTTTCACAGACTCACACGGACATCAGAAGAGACCCAAAAAGGTTTACAGATGTGCAGTCAGCTATGACAGTGATGCTGCCAGCGTGGCTCACGGATCAGCTCACGATTAAGATATCAAAAGCTATCCCTGTAGCTTGCTGACAGCTGGTTCAATTGTTTGCACCTGTTTCCCCGGCATTACACATGTGTCTGGAATGGATTATTCTGGCTTGTGCTAGACACATTTCACCTTTTCTCACTGCGACATCCTCCAGCAGCATCACTGCCGAAGACTAGGCAGCTCTCTATAAGGGCCCACGAGGGAAGAAGCCGGTGTGCTTTTGGAAGTGGCTCTGGGATGTCGGGGCTGACAACGTTATCAGTTAAGGTTGGTTCTTGATAGAAGTTAACAGTGATATATGAATAGTGCTTGCATTCTCCCCGAATCAGGGAGAGCTCTGAGATCTGACATCTCATAGGGATGCTCTGTTCTCTTCAGATACTAGTGTCACCCTTCAGCTAGCCATCTTAAGTCTGTTGTGGAACCAGACAGGACTATAGGAGCTATGCTCAGTCTCCTGAACCTTCGTGTTGCCCTGGATACCTCTCTCACGCTCATGGGCAAATTCACCGTGAAGCTGACCAAGGTCAGGCTTCAGATTCTTGCAGTTGCACGGGCCCTTCCCCAGGTTCTGAGAGCTGCCCTTGCAAGGGGTTCACATGGTTGTATGTTTTTGTAAAATGTGCAAAAGTAAGACGTTTTAACCGCAGTGGGTTAGGACTGCTGTTTCTTTCCACGTTGACTTCTCTGACATCCTTCCCATCATGTGGTGTGGTGCTGGTGTTGTTGTGGGCACTTTAATGTCTGGCTGGGGGAAGCTGAGTTGGGGACACATTTATTTTGGGTTTAGTGGAATATTTTTTTGCGGTTTTGCAGTCACTTCCGTGTATATTTAAGTTATTGCTGGCTTCCAGGAATACTCCTACTCTCCATTATGTGTGCCTAATTTTGAATTCATAATCTATATTCTTTTTCTTAAGGAGGGTCCCCTAAGTTAGAAAAGTTTAATTCCGCACAATATCTGATATCTCCTGCTTGCTCTTTGTATCCGGTCACCGAATCTTGTCAATTCCATGTAGGACCCTGGTACACTGGCTCTTGAAAAACAAAACGCCCTGATTTATAGTGTTTGCTAATTTCTGTGGCCGATTTCCATTGCTGATTCCAAGCTACCAATGGTTTAACAACCAGCTAACCAAATTTCTGAATATATAATGATTGACCCTTGCAAACTGGTAGAAGATGGCTCCAGTATGCCACAAATTCTTCCTCAGCAGTAGTTCTACGAACTGGCCTCTTTTCTTGTCTTCATTCCTAACCTTAATTCAGACTTTCTTCTCTCTTCAATCCCATCCTCCCAAGACCGTTGTAACAGCTCCTCTTTGTGTTTCCAGTTACCTGGCTGTTTTGAGCTCAGTCTACCTTCTAAAATATCACCAGATTTACTTCTTAAAATGCAAATTTGACCGTGGGAGCCTCTTGCTTTAATCCTCTTCTGGCTTCCCTATTATCCATAGGGGAAAATGTAAACTTCTGACCTGGTTTACAAGCTCCTTCATGTTCTGGCTCTTACCCGTCACCTGGCCTCATCTCCCTCCATAGCACTGGGGCTTCCTGAGTGAATGCAATCTTTCCCAAACATGCTGAAACCATCACTTTTCTGTGCCTTTGCTCACGCTGTGCCTCTGCTTGAATTCTGCTTCTTCTCTTTCTCAACTTGGCAAACTCCTTTGTACACGTCTATGCAGTGGTCTGTTTTACAGACTGTAGAAAAGTTCCCCTCCACTAAGGCCACCTCAAGGATGTCTTCTGAGGGGACTCGCTGAATTCACAAAAGTCCACTTGAAAACCCAGGACAAAAAGAGGGACAAAAGAATGAAATATCTCCATAATAGTAGCCAATAAGATGTTGTCCCACATCTTATTTGAGATTAAAGTGAGTCAGTCACTATTGCAGGATTAAAGAAACCGTGCTTAAGTATGGGCTCCTCAAGCTAGGAGTCTGAAATTTTAACCTCAGGTTTTCTATCCACATCAGATGTCAGGGGTACTCATTATAATAATGCTCTCTGCTTGCTGGACCTATAACCTGTATCACATTGTCACATTCAAAAACCATCTGTGTCTCTTGTACTTTCAGTTACATTTTCTGTGAAGATTACTCACCTTCATAAGGTTCTTGGGTCCTCCAGCAGGATTCTTTCCATACTTTTTATACCACCCTTGATAACCTGAGTAGTCATCAGTTTATGTGCCTGTCTCCTATTACTAGACTATATGCTCTTCAAGAATATAAACGATGTCTTGTTATTCTTGGTATTTTCAATGCCTGAGGAAAGGGGCCCTCAGTAGCATATAGAAACCCTCCATCAGTATGTAGAATAAAGAATGGATGGGTGGGTATATGAAGGAAAGGATGTGGTAGGCAAGGCAGTGGTCAAGGTAGGTGGTATAAGTTTTTCAATGTCCATACACATAGCAATCAGAATACTCCATTGCAAGATGATAACATTGAACCACAGTTCAGGAAGTAACAGTGGAAGCTCTTGGTTTTGTCACTTTTAACGTTTACAAGCGTAATGTCTTTATGAAATTAATCCTTATTCTTGATATGGTAATATTTAAACATTAAAAAAGAGATATAGTTGAGAATAATAGGAGAAACTTTACTAGAATACAAGCCTGGTTTATGCATGTCGTGGTTAAACCATGAGCACCTAATGCATACTTAGTGTTATTTGAGAAAAGGGGATGAACAGGGCCAACTAGGGGAAGAGGTGGTAAGCTAACAGAGGAGAAAAGGAAAAGCAGTGTGCCAAAGAAATGCAGAAGAACACACTGTTGTAATAATAAAGAAACACTTGCTACTAGGAAGAAACTGGGATGGAGCACAGGAATGAGGGAAGGAATGAATATTTAGAACAGAAAGGCAGTAAACTAAGTGAAAAAATGATAGGAATTTCTGAAATGGATGAGAAGATATTGCAGGCCCTAACTGCAGACTGATTTACAGAGCACTTTCTTATACATTGTAAATATACATTATATGTTGATGTTTCTGAACTTTATGACAGTGTTTCCCAAACTATGTTCTGTGGAACACTAATGTCTTCAAGATGGTAATAGTTGTTTCACTGGAAAAATATTCCACATACCTTATAACCAAACTTGTTGCAAATTCATTTACTCAGAGATTAAAGTATCTGAGAATTTTAAAAACATTTCCCGCTTTTTTAACCCAAATTTCCCCAAACTGATCTTTCGTCACTTCTTTCATGAAACATCTACTGAGACATCAAAGGATGAGAGTTTTCCCCAGAACACAGTTTGATATATTTATTTATGTATTTCATTTAATACACTTTAAGGAAAACCCCAAGTGTGACATGGAGGTTAACTGTTTATTTCAACCATTCTTAATTTTTAATAATTATGGAGACAAAATATGCACAAGCAACTTACTATTCGAAGCTCAATTTTCTTCTCTTTGGTATGATGATGGATGACTGCCTCACCATCTTGTGAGGATGAAGGGGAATAGCACCTGTGAAAATGCTTGGAAAAATTTAGAACAGCTGCTGGAAGGCAACCTGGCCAGACCACCAGACATGTGTCAGGAGACCTGGGATGCCTGGGTTTGACAACTAATCTTGCCATTAAGGGTGTGGATTTAGGAAAGTTATATGTACTTTCAGAATTTCACTTTCATTCATGTATATGTATATGAATATCTCATACATATACAAGGGACTTGGTCTTAAAGAGTTATAATGTCCTGAGTTGGAATTATTTGACAATAAGTGGAACACAAGATGGGATACAAGATAAGTGTCCAGGGGTGAGAAGTAGAAAGCAGCTGGGAGGGCTACAAAGTAGAAAGGAGAGCTCACAGAGGAGAGAGGAGGGCATTGTTGACCGACTCTTGCTGGGCGAAGAACCTCTTTGGTGCTGGGCAATGAAACCGGGATTGGAGGGCCTTGGGGTGGTGTCTCCTTTCCTGTCACCACCCGCATACTTATCATCCCTGTGTCAGCTTGCCCCTACATTGGCTGCCTGTGATGAAGTCTATCCCTCCTGGCTTAGGTCATGGGCCAGTAGCTACTGGCTCTGTGGCACATAGGAAACCCTCTCCACTTCTTTTTAAGGAGAATGGTCTGGAACTGGTCTTCTATCTCTCACTTATCTCAATAAGATTGCACTGAGCTCCAGGGCCAACTGAGCCTGGAGCTGTAGACTTTCTGACGATTAAAACATGTCTGTGGCCTGATCAGTGATTTGCATTAGTGTAGGGCCATCTGACTGGGTCTTTTGTGCCTACTTTCCCAATTTTCTCCATCTTCCCAGGGCCCTGGTATCTAGTTCTTCCTTCCCTCTTTCTGGAATGACTCGAGAGATTTGGACTTTCATCTAATTCCTGTATTTTCTTTTTCTGCTAGGACTTAAACCAAAATCTGATTTTCAGGGGTTTTTTTAGGACACTTGGCATTTGACTGTGTGGTCTTGCCATAGCCTAAGGGATACTCCTAAGCACACCCCATGGGATGGAGATATCTGTTGCAAAGTAAAAAAAGGCTTAAAATGTTATTCTTTTTTTTTTTTTATGTTCATGAAATATGTGCAAATGACAAAAATTCCTGATACAACTGGTCAAAATTTATTGCCTTTCAGGAAAGCAATTTTGTGGCCTACCACCTATACTTTAATTGACGCCTAGAATCACTGTCACCTTCAAACCTGGGTGCTCTTCCTTGGTTTGTTCCTTTACATTATCCCTACACTATTAGCCAGGGTCAAACTTCCCTGCACTTAGTATTGAAAGACCAGAGTATCCTTTTGCCGAATTGTCAGACTCCAAAGTTAGTTCCAGCTTGTTCTCTTCTCCTAGATGGCCCACATGTATGATTGCTAGCCTTCTGCAAAGAAGTATGGAGGGTACAGAGGAATCACACCATATTCACATTTAAGTGAAACAAGTCCAACTCTAGGAGTTCAGAATGATAGGGTGGAAATATCATAGATTCTGCCCACCATTCCACAAATTGTTTATGCATCTGCGTATGAGCAGGAAATGGAAGGGAGAAATCTGTTTCCCTTGGTCAGTCTTAGTTCCCTTTTGTTTCTCCATGGTGTGGGCATCTCACAGGGCTGAGTGTGATTACTGTATTAAAGATTTAAATTTTACTTACCACATGGTCCTTAAGTGTAATCCAATTTAATATTTGCTGCTCAACCAAAGAAATAGTCACCTGGGCCAAAGCTGCAGGAAAACTGATTCTTGTGAGAGCATTCTCTGAGCATTCCAGAGCATTCTGTCCAATAGAACATTTTGTGATGATGGAAAATTTCTGTAGTCTATAGCGTCCAGCATGGTAGCAAGTGGCTACATGTGACTATGGCGTACTTGATGTGTGGCTAGTGTGACGGAGGAATTTAAATTAATAAAAATTAATTTAAACAGCACAACCTCATGCTACTATATTGAACAATATTAGTTTTCTATTTCTGTTTGGCAGATTACCACAAACTCAGCAGTTTACACACACACCCATTTATTAGCTCACAGTACTTTAGGTCAGAAGTCTGGGCTACCTTGGCTGGGTTCTCTGCTGAGTCTCAAAAGACTGAAATCAAGGTGTTGGCTGGCCTGTGTTCTTGTCTGCAGGCTTGGGAAGAATCTGCTTCCAGGCTCAATTCACATTATTGACAGAATTCAGTTTCTTGTGGTTGTGAGACTAAGGTCCTTGTTTCCTTGCTGGCTGTTGGCCAGGGGTCACTTTCAGCAGTTAGTGGCCAATCTCTGGTCCTCCCACATGTCCCTTCCATCTGCAAGCCAGCAATGGCTTAGCAAATCCTTGTGGTGCTTTCAGTCTCTGTGACTTCCCCTTCTGCTTCCAGACTGAGTAAACACTCTGCTTTCAAAGGGTTCACTTGATTGGGTTAGGCCCACCCAGATAATCTGTGTATTTAAAGGCTAACTGACTAGGGGTTTTGCAGATGCAATGGTAGATTCATGTTGGACTGAATAACCAGGAATGGGGCTCTCAGGAGGCCATCTTCCGAATTCTGCCTATCACAGCCACCTTCTTAAGATTCCCAATGACAATTTTGACCAGGCTTGATTTTTGTAGCTCACACTAATTTTAGAACCCAACTCCCAAGTAAATTATGACCTCACAGTACATAGAGTAGCTTCATTGCTTTGGTTTTAAATCCTTTTCTGTTCTCAAGAATCATATTAAAATGTAGAAATTAAAAATGTAGAATCACATTAAAAATGTAGAAACCTAGGAGTTGGTGGGTAGGGGATGTAGGTTGTGTGGAGTAGGAGAGTGTAAGCCTATGTCTACTAAGGCTTTAACTCTTCACACCTAGTTAAGATTAGGTAACATATAGATGAGACAGGCTGGCTGAATTGTGGGGAAGGAGGATGGAGAGCCACCTGAGAGGCTTGGGAGGGAGGAGTCTAAGGGGAGGACATCATGGCTACCAAAGGATGCCTTAATCCGTCTCTCTCAAAGTTATCTACCACTTCGTCGTTTGGGCCATAAGTTGCTGCTCCATGCCTTCGCATATTTTGAGAGCTATTAAGGTCAACATAAAAACCATGACTTGTTAAAAGAGAGAGATCCCTCAAATCCCTTCGAAGTGATATAGGTCTGTGTTAATGGAAGCATTATGTTCTGAACCAGAAAAAAAAAATTATTTCCAGTGACTTGGCACTAGTCTTGCCTGAACATATTGCAACTGCTTTTAGTTTGGGATACCACATGTTGAAAAAGAGACAAATTAGAGAAAATGTAGAGAGCGGCAACCAACATGATAAAATGTCTAGTTGAAGGTTCATGGCGTGGCTCAGGGGATTGGTAATGGGATATAAATCCTCTCTCGTCAGCACTTCATTTTTAGCAGTGTCTATCTAATGGCTGTCATCACTGCTTAGACTCAGAGACCTGCCTGGGTGGAACTGACAGTCAGGGTATGTTGTTCAGAATGTTGTAGTTCATATTTTGAGAGCATCATCATCAGAGCCTTTTTAACCTTTCCGGTGAAGAAGTGAAGGGTTAAACACAGAGGGTAAGTCAGGTATTCACTTTGACCTGAGCTGGTTAGTTCCAAGTTCAACTGGGTATATGCTAATTACTCAGCATAGTGGACTTTGCTATATTTGAATTAAGATTGAGAGAAATTCTTTTTCTCAAGTTTAAATAAATATCCACAGTCATTGAACTAGTTCAAGAAGTTTGCAATCTGCTTCAAAGTTAAGTTAAAACAATTAGAATGCCAATTTATTTAACTCCAATGAGAAATACAATGATAATCTAAACGTCAATGCTTGTGTTGATGAGATCTGTACATTCAGTCCCTATGGGAAGATCTCCAGTGGAAGCCAGATCATGATCAGGATGTTGCTCTGTCCTGGCACTGTGTTCTTTAAATGATTCTAAAATAGCTGGATGTGTCCATCTACATTTTTGATCGAGTCCGGATGACTGGCCAGCTTGCTTGGTGGAATGAGGATGAGGCCTAGGGTTCACAAGGCATTGGTTTTAGTCTGTTATTTCATCTGTTATTAACTCACTAGGTGATGCTTGGTAAATAGGTAAAATAAAAACAAAAACTGGTAATAAGTGGTGTCTAAGACCTTTTTCATATAAAATTGTTTGATTTTATGTATATGCTCTAAAGGCAGCTACATAGATAATTAACTGTCTTAGTTCTATTTGCTAAAGTCCTTAAGGCTTTTTACAAATATCAGTCAATTCAATAAACAATTGTTCATGGCTTCCTATGTACAAATTATTGGAAGTAGGCATGGTCTCTTCCCACAAGGAATTTAAATGACTAATTAAAATATGAATATTGTCATTGTGAATTAATGCAAATATTACTAGCTATGAATGATAACAAATATGATAGTATAATGTAAATAATGACTGATGACAATATAAGACAGAATTAAATAAACCAGCAATAGGGGTGCAGATGTCTGTGGGATAGGATACGGAGTAGGGAAAAATATATTTCATTTAGGGCAATTAGAGGAGAATTCATAGAGTATATCTGAGCTGGACTTTTAAGGATGGGTATGTTTAGCAAACCTGGAGAACCACTGTTCTAGGATCAAAGTTGGTGTTGCTGTAATGGGATGGGAAATTCAGCTTGCCTGGTAGGAGAGGAGGATATAGGAAGAAGCTAGTGATACAGCAGATTTAGGGCCCTCAGTCAGTCACATGGACCACTTCTGCAGTCTTCTATTTGGGCTGCTGTAACGAAATTCCACAGGCTGGTGGCTTAAACAACAGAAATTTATTTTCTCACAGTTTGGGAGGCTGGCAATCCAAGATCAAGATGCCACCCTGGTTAGTGTCTCTGGAGGCCTGTCTCCTCGGCTTGTGGATGGCCACCTTCTCTCTGTGTCCTTTCATGGCCTTTTGTCTGTGCATGTGTATCCCTGGTATGTCTGTCTCTTCTCGTAAGGACACCAGTAGTATTAGATCAGGGCCTCACCCTTATGACCTCATTTGACCTTAATTACCTCCATAGAAGCCCTATCTCCAAATACAGTCACACTGGGGGTTAGGGCTTCAACATATGAATGGAGGGGGTGCATAATACAGTTTATAACAACTTCTAAGGCTCTGAGAGGAGCCCTAACCTTGAATTCACATGATCATATTTTTTCTTGGTGAAAAGTGAGTTTTTTGGTATTCTTTAAGAGCACCCTCTAAATGGGATATGTTTCAAGGCCCATAAAACCTGGGTCCTGGGGCTTCCCTGGTGGCGCAGCGGTTGAGAGTCCGCCTGCCGATGCAGGGGACGCGGGTTCGTGCCCCGGTCTGGCAAGATCCCACATGCCGCGGAGCGGCTGGGCCCGTGAGCCATGACCGCTGAGCCTGTGCGTCCGGAGCCTGTGCTCCGCAACGGGAGAGGCCACAACAGTGAGAGGCCCGCGTACCGCAAAAAACAAAAAACTAAAAAAACAAAAACCCTGGGTCATCCTTCTGCCTGGGAGCAAGATATTCATTTCGTCCCTTGTTCAGCAGGAGAGGTAGCCCTGAGTAGGTATGCTGTATGGGGGGAGTGGGCAAGTGAGAGGTTCCCCCATCATCTGACACGGGGGACATCGGGGCTGATGTGAATCCCAAGTTCTGATGAAGCTATGAATACTTTTAGATTGGGGGAACAATATATAGGAGTTAAATGTGTGGGTCCACAGCAATCATCCCAATTTCTTGATCCTACACCACTAGTGTCAAAAGGAACCAACACTAATGGAAATCCAAAGGGAACAAGACATAATGGAGCAACACTAAGGGTATTTAGGGCATAATACTGTTATCAGAGTTGGAGGAGAGTGTGGTCAGAGTTGGTTGGAGATGAAGTTGGAGAACCATTCTGATTCTTTTTTTCCTGACATAACATAAATATAAGTTAGATTTAGGAGAAGATTTCTTGGCCTCAGAGTCAGGAGAACAGTTTATGTTAGTAAAGGATGAAGACATTCTGGGAGCAGGGGCATGTATCCTATTTCTGTTTCTTCCTTGAAAGTCCTCTAATCTTCCTCCTGTATCACGACTTCTCTTCAGAATCACTTGGGGGACTTGTGAAAAATAAAGATTCCTATGTCTAATCCCAGACTGAAATGAATCAGAATCTTTGGCGGGTGGGACCCAGAAATCTTCATTTTGAAAGTTCAGACTTGATTTTTTTACTCTTTAGAGATTGGGATTTACTGTCCTACATCCACAGCACAGTAGAGTACAGCTCTTAATTTGTATTTCTATCATTAATATCTATTAATTATAACAACAGTACTACTCTTGAAGCACTTATTATGAGCTCCATACTGTTCTAAGCAAGGCTCACCTAATTTTCATGGTAAACCTTCATGGCAGATAGTATTACTTTCATCTTGCAGCTGAGAAACCAAGGCTCAGAAAAGTTAAATTTCTCAAGGCTGCATAAGTAGTATTGGTCAAAAAGTGAAGGGGATAAAGGAGAAGGAAAATTTGATACAATATATTAATTTGCAAATATTTCTGTTATGTAAAAAGTACATGAGATTTATATATTGCCTGAATTGTGTGGATGTTACAATAAATATTAACTCCTAAGACCCCGACCTGCTTGGGTATTGCTGGGCTATACTGATAAACTGATATTCTGATGAAATGGAATGCCAGGAAATTCCAGCCACTTGTGGCAGAAGAAATAAGATTTCCTGCACTTTTCTTGCCAATGCTAACATCCCTCTATGCCACTTATGAGGCTATGGGGACTTGTTTGGTTGAATAATGTCCACACTTTTGGTTTGATAAGAACTTTGGGTACTTCGAGAATAAGATATATAGTTTTGGAAAATATGAACCAAAACCTATTGTGTGATAATCTATTTTATTTCGGTAGTATATGGATCAATAAGTATGATGTTTTATTTTTGTAAAGCAAAACAAAACAACTCATAGTCAAAACACATTGGGAAAACTGTAATACTCCATCCTTTAGTCCTCCACAGTTTCACTTAAAAGAAAATAATTTCCATTCAACGGACCAAACAACGTAATAAAGTTTCTTGAGGCAACTCTTGCAATTACCATGTAAGCTTATAACACAAGCAATGTGTGTATTCCTTCAACAAATTTGCATTTCAAATATACAAAAAGAAATAAAATAGCCATGTTTATTATATTTAGACTGACTGGAAACCAATTATAACAAATGGCAAAAGAAAAAGAGTGTAAGTCAATGTAACTCATTTTAACAAATGTAGTTTTCCTTAAATTAAGAGGTCAATTATTTCATAGATGTTTTATTCTGCAGATGATGAGAATAAATATTTAAAATATTTATTTTAAACTATATTATTTTAAACTATATATCTTATTCTTTTTAAAATATTTATTTAGATATAGATTTCTACTTTCTAAATGTTTTTCTAATTTTAAGATATTTCAAAATATATCGAAAAATACAAATAAATAGAATTCACCTGCCATCCCTCCATTTATGTTTGGATTTTATAAAATAAGAAGCTAGAGACTTCTTCCACCATACATTTTCTCTGCCCAGGGTTAAAAACTATTGGCTAGCTATTTGATGTATATCATTCCTCTTTCCTAGGTTTCTACTTTATATCCATATATATATTTGATACCCTAAATTAGAATATTATTAAATGTATTTAACTAGAATCAGTTTTATTTAATAAAAATATAGTATGGACATTTTCTAAGTCATTTCATGCAGGACTTTTTAGCTCTTTAATGGCTGTAAATTGTTACTATTGAACCATTTCCCCTATTTTTTTATTTTAATTTTGATTTTTTCCCCAATTTAATTTCCCCCTCTTTTTGCTATTGTAAACATTTTTTTTCAATGAATAGCCTTGCAAGGCATGCACATTTCAAATTTCAATAGATATTGACAACCAAATTACTTTCCACAAAAGTTGTATATTTTCCCCACGTATTTGTATTTGTATATTTTCCCCATGTTTGTTGGCACTGGCTATGAGCAATCTTTTTAATCACTGACAGTCGGCTGAGGGCAAATTATATTCTGTTTTACTTTGTGGTAAAGAACTGGATGATTCTAAATGTTTTCATATATTTAAATTTTTTTCTGGTATGTTTCTAAAAGGTACATGTGCTGTAGAGTTAGGAATAAGAAAAATAGATGCTTAGATAGGACTAAACAGCCCTTGAAATAACTGCCATTCACATCTTTAATCTCACATTTCATGCACCTTTTATTTGCCAGGATGGGTAATTAATTCAAAATATTGTAAACTTTAACCTCAGTTCTTGCTTCTTCTATAAAGGGAACTAGATACAAGAGAATAAGTAATTCTGCTTGTTTGAGAAATTCAAGCTGTTTTGTTTTGTTTTTACCACTTGTACTTTGTTTACTGGGAACAGTCTTCATCTTTATTGCCTCGTATTATATATTATATTTAAAATTTTGAAATCTACATGAAACACCAAAGATTATGATTTTGGACAGTTTCTGACTAGTGTTATTCATTTGAGCTTTTTCACTTGTGTTCTCATAAATTAAAACAAATTTTTTTCTTTAAAATAAGTTATTGGATGTTGGTGGATAAGAAACTGAAATGAGATGCTCTTTACTCAATCAAACCGGCAAATACCTCTGCAGGCTTAGTCATAAGACCCAGCACGGAAATAATACTTGTCTCACAATCAGGTCAGAAATGATAACTGAAACCATGGAATCCTTAAGATAAGCTACCTGTGTAATCAGGGGAAATAGCTGAAAGCCTAATAGAAGGCTTTGTGTTGGAGGACAGTGATTGAAGTTCAAAAGGCTTAGGAGAGGTCAAGTTGGCAATGTCAGGTATTTCCCCAAGTTTACTTCATTCAATTAAGTTGGAACAATCTGCTCCTGTGAAAGAGTTAGTGGCTTTCCTTACACTGGGGGGCCCAGGCAAAGGGATGCTTGGTTTCCTCTGTACCAGAAGCTATGTCTGGGATAATTTTTAAAAAGAGATTGAGTTGATTTTCATGAAGTCTCTGTGGGAAACTTACGTGCAGTACAATGACTGGAAATCTTGTGGGTTTACTAGATACATTTAAAAGGGATGGAAGATGCAGTTATTTATCTGCATGTACTAGCCAACTATCACAACTTAATTCTTTTCAAACTTTTGTTGTTTCTAAATGGGATGACCATTCATGCGTCTGCCACATTAATTGAGCTGGTTTTCTTCCTGTTTAGTCTAAACTACTGTTGATTGCTTTGACCCCTGCCCAGATGAGGGAAAAAATGCCCTGGATTGAGGGCTTTCTTAGGAGTGCCTGTATTCTCAGCTCAAGGCTGCTTGAACTGGGTGGATTTTAGGGTAGAAAAGTGCCTCCAATTGACTCCTTAAAAAGTAAGTTTCACATGCTTACAATTTTGTCTTTTTTCTTGGTATGTCACTCCTTTTTCCTTTTTGAAATGTACCATCTTATTTTTTAGTTGGAGTAATTATTTTACAAACAAGAGTGAACTTTGTGGAGGAATAGAAATGGGACATACCCTGACTGCAGCAAATGATCAGATTACAGAGATAAATTGATACATGAGAGGTTCCGGAGTGCTGGGTAATTACGGTACATACCTCCAGGAAATTCACACACACACACACACAACACACATACACCCCACCATTAACCCCCTTGCATATGTGTGTGTATGTGACTATATAGAGTTTGATTATAAGAAAGATTTAGGAGATGAAACCTATTTTTAAGTTGAATAGCATTAAATGTCATTATCAATGTGTTTATTACAGTTTAAGATATATTTCTAAAAGCCATAATTCTAATAACTTTTCACTAGTCAGATACTGGGCAAAACAAATAGGGACAAAAATGGTTTCATCCAGTGCTAATGAAATGATCTCATCCTAAACGTGGCTAATTGTTAGATTCACCTGGGCATACTCAGACCTCCTGAATCAGAATCTCCAAAACTGGGATCCAGCAATCTATAGTTTAACAAGGTCTCCAGATGATTCTGAGTCAGCCAAGTTTCTGAAGCCTAAAAAAAAGGCCAGTCTAGAATAATAAGTTAGTTTGTTCCAATTAGTTTGATGTTGAAGGAATTGCACAATTTTCTAAAGAACCATGAATGCATGGTTTTGGTAATGGACATGAACACTATAGTAAAAATTGCCTCATTGGAGCTTCCCAATATAGTCCTCTGACTTATGCATTGTGAGTTCCATTTTACAGATGAGGAAATTGATATTGTTAAAATAATTAATCATAAGGTTAATAACTAGGAAAGCCCAGATTCAGTCCCAAGCCTTCTAGCTACAAGTCCAGGGCTCCCAGCACATTGACTTGAGGCAAAAATCTTTAGAAGCCTTTTCCAGTAGGATCTCTAGTTTAGGTCTAGCATTTTGTCTTTCTGTCATCCCCCAAATAACTATTGAGGTCAGCGTTATTTCAGTTTAGAATACATTTCTTGAGTTGCTATATGCCTAACTTTGAGTTCGATGATGGGTTAGGCCTCAGGGGGATGAGTTTTTCCCTCCCCTCATTGGGGAGATGAGCTTTACCTGGGATAAGAGTAGAAAGCAACCGTTTAAAGTGACTAAATGTACATTGTGGACTTTCAGTGCA
The DNA here is from genome assembly GCF_949774975.1 of Lagenorhynchus albirostris. Taxonomy (NCBI): domain Eukaryota; kingdom Metazoa; phylum Chordata; class Mammalia; order Artiodactyla; family Delphinidae; genus Lagenorhynchus; species Lagenorhynchus albirostris. The sequence goes on from NC_083111.1 coordinate 15,291,815, forward strand.
ATAGCAGTTCAGAGAAAATTATTCTGGGCTAAAATCTGGGGGGAAGACGCCAGGAGAAGCAGCAGGGTTTCATCTGGGTCTTGAAGAGTGGGATTTGGGAAGTTCAGAAGACATTACAGGTATGGGGATAGCATGAGCACAGGAGTGTGTGTATGTGTGTATTTAGTCAAATTCACTGCTCAAGAGAGCACTGGTTCAGCTGAGAAGCAGTGAGAAAGTGGGCCCAGGGTGTAGACGACGCGGCCATACCTCATCCTTCAAGGAGGCCAGACTCCATAGGCCACTGAGATTGTCAAGTTAAAAAGTGCCTTTGGAGTCATTGCCCTCTTCTTATAGGTGTTATTTATTATTCTCTCATGAATGTGCTCTCAGCCCCCAGAAAACACCTTAACCTAATGCTCCAAAAGCCTCTGTCATTGTCCAGAATCAAATTAAGCACAGCAAATATGACCATTGCTCTGAGACACCCATGGGATTTGGGATGTCGAAAGACACAAAAGCTTCAGCATAATAGGCAGAGAAGCAGCAGGTTCCTGGGATAGGACTAATTTTTCTCCGGCTGTTTAGTAACAGGTGGTATTTATCTAAGCAGACTGCCCTGGGCAGCTGGTTGATGGGTTTTTCCAGCTGGACATCTTCTCCCATTTAGTCCAACCACACCTGCTTCAGACAGCAAACAAGAGCCTTTCTCATCTCCAGTATCTACATGTGGGGGGCTGGGGTATAGATGAACCATTCAGCTTCCAGCTGTAGTGTTTCATGATGTCCAAGGAGCCCATCTGGCCTCCGACCAGAAAAAAAAGAGGTTTTGGGTTTAGAGGTGGGCTTTTTTTTTTTTCAGGCAGTGGATTTGTCCTGTTGGGTTGCTTTCTTTTAAAGAAGAGATTTCATCATCGGCCGCTGTCATGTGATCAGATTTATCCCCCATTAAAACTTCCTTTCCTTGAAACATGCACTGACACGACTGTGGCTGTCCCTTTGAGCTTTTATTGTGCTGCATTAAGGAATAGTAGAATAGTCTCATGAAAGATTAATCACTTCCTGTAAGCATCTTGTACCTGCAGACAGGCAATTACTGAAATATGTCCGAAAGAAAACAAGGAAGGACATTAAAATGTATCGGCCAGGTATTTTTTGGCAGTGTGACTACAAAACTTGCTTGGGTGCCAGCTTTTCTGGAGCCAAAAAGAACTTCTGTGCTGAGTTAATGGATCATAGTTTGTTTTGTACATGGGTAGCAAGGTTTTCTTTGTAACGATAGCCAAAACTTTGACACTGCACGGGTATTTCTCTTGAGGCTGTACAAGTGCGTGTATTCTTATTTATTTCCCTGTCTAAACTGAATGATAAATCAACCATTTGGACTAAATTCAGTCCTGGCAAAATTCAATCCTGGCAATTTAGAGAACCCTGTGTCCCCAGTGCTGGGGCTGCCAGATAGTAGGTGCTCAATAAATATTTGGTGACCAACAATCTCTATTTTATCATTGTCAAGGGGTTTACAACAAAAGTGTGAGATTTTAGGGGATGTCATAGCCTCAGCCCTGAAAATCTCCCTAACCAATATGGTACTGGGTTTACCTTGACTCAAAACCTGCCATTTACCAACTATGTTCCAGCCTCTGTGCTAGAGGCTGGAGATAAGAAAAAAGACACTATCCTCGCTTTTGAGAAGCTGAGAATTCCTGGAAAGAAAATAGTAATACAACAACAACATCCAAAACAAAAACAGTATTTATTGAGCACTTGTGTATTGTAGACACTTAAGTCCTTTGTATATATTAATTCATTTAATCCAGAATTTTTACTATTATTCTAGTTTTTCAAATGTGTAAACCAAGGCACAGAGAGTCGCATCTTTCTGTAATTTATCCAAAGCTAGTAAGTGATGGAACTGGGAAATGAATAAAAATATAAAACCAAACACTGAATTTGTGGAGTGCTCTGATGGGGTAAGGACAAAGTGCAGAGAAGAGGCTCCCTCCACTCAGTACAATGGGGATCAGGGAGGTTTCAAGAACAGTTGATGTCCAAGCCTTTTCTTCGTTACCTCTACTTTCTGGCCCTGGGATCTGGGATCTGGGTCATCTGTTTCTCTCCAGATCTGGCCCCAGGTCTTTCCAGGTCCTTCACCACGGACAGGGAGCATTGTGCTCTATATTGTGACATCTTTCCGCTTATGGCTTAACAAATTACTTAACTTCCAGCAGCTCTAATTATGTCCTGCTGCAGTGGCAAGGATGTGGGCTCTGGAGTCAGACACACTTAGATTTGAATTCTTGTCCCTTCCATTCACAAGCTGTGCCATGCTGAGCACGTTACTTAGCTTCATAAGATTAATTATGCTCATTGCTTTGGTCTGTTTAAAGAATTAATTGACATAATATGTATAAAACATCCATCCTATAGGAGATGCTCAATAAATGCTAGTTTTATTTCTCTTGTAAGACTATGCCTTTTTTTGGACTGTTTCTTCCAGCACCTAGCATGGCTCCCACAAATAGTAGATGATGAATACATGTTTGTTAATTTGATTTTATGGGAGAGGAGAAATAATTTATGTCAGTGTGATATTGTTAAATCATCATATGCACAACATCTTCCTGGAATAATTTTCTCTTCCCCTCTCTTTCCCCCATCCACATCTGCCTTCCCTACTTAGTTTAAATCCTACTTGGCTTTCAGGTCTTGGCTTAGATATAATGTCTCCAAAACGTTTTCCCTGCTTGAGTGAGGCTCCCCTTCTTTCTGCTTCTGTAGCACCTTGGGCAATAGGAACTGTGGGTGCCAGACAAGCTTTATTATTATTGTTTTTATTGAAGTGAAATCCATACAACACAACATTAACCATTTTATTTATTTATTTTTTATTGGAGTAAAATTGCTTTACGATGTTGTGTTAGTTTCTGCCGTACAATGAAGTGTGTCAGCTTATGTATACCTATATCCCCTCCCTCTTGGACTTCCCTCTCACCCCCCCCATCCCACCCATCTAGGTCATCACAGAGCACCGAGCAGAGCTCCCTGTGCTATACAGCAGGTTCCCACTAGCTATTTTATACATGGTAGTGTATATTTATGTCAAACCTAATCTCCCAATTTGTCCCACCCTCCCCTTCCCACCCTGTGTCCACATGTCTGTTCTCTACGTCTATGTCTCTATTCCTGCCCTACAAATACATTCATCTGTACCATTTTTCTAGATTCCACATATATGCATTAATATATGATATTTGTTTTTCTCTTTCTGGCTTACTTCACTCTGTATGACAGACTCTAGGTCCATCCACATCTCTACAAATGACCCAATTTTGCTCCTTTTTATGGCTGAGTAATATTCCATTGTATATATGTACCACATCTTCTTTATCCATTCATCTATCGTTGGACATTTAGGTTGTTTCCACGTCCTGGCTATTGTAAATTGTGCTGCAATGAACATTGGGGTACATATGTCCTTCTTTTAAAAAATTTTATTTATTTATTTTTGGTTACTTTGGGTCTTCACTGCTGTGCACAGGCTTTCTCTAGTTGCAGCGAGCGGGGGCTACTCTTCGTTGAGGTGCACGGGCTTCTTATTGTGGTGGCTTCTCCTGTTGCGGAGCACAGGGTCTAGGCACGTGGGCTTCAGTAGTTGTGGCACGTGGGCTCAGTAGTTGTGGCTTGCAGGCTGTAGAGCACAGGCTCAGTAGTTGTGGCACACGGGCATAGCTGCTCTGCGGCACATGGGATCTTCCCGTAGCAGGGCTTGAATCCGTGTCCCCTGCATTGGCAGGCAGATTCTTAACCACTGTGCCACCAGGGAAGCCCCATGTGTCCTTTTTAATTATTGGTTTTCTCAGGGTATATGCCCAGTAGTGGGATTGCTGGGTCATATGGTAGTTCTATTTTTAACCATTTTAATGTGTACAATTCAATGGCATTCAGTATCTTCACAATGTTGTGTAACCACCACCTGTATATAGCTATAAAAGATTTTTCATTAGCTCAAAATAAAACTTTGTATCCATTTAGCAATCACTCCCTATCCCCCTCCCACCAGCCTTTAGCAACTACCAATCTTCTTTTCATCTCTATGGGTTTACCTACTCTGGGTATTTCATACAAATGGGATCATACAGTATGTGATCTTTTGTGAATGGCTTCTTTGGCTTAGCATAACACTTTTGAGCTTATAGCACGTATCAGTACTTCACTCATTTTTATGTCTGAGTAATATTCCATCTTAGGTACCTAATACATTTTGTTTATCATTATCCATCGGTGGACCTTTGGGTTCCTGTGAATCGTGCTGTTATGAACGTTTGTGTGCAAGTATTTGATTGTGTGCTGGTTTTTAATTTTTTGGATATATACATAAGAGTGGAATTGTTGAGTCATATGGTAAATCTATGTTTAACTTTTTGAGCAACCACCAGCTTTATTATTTTCTAATTTCAAAATGCTGCCCAAGTCCAACCTAAAGACAAGTCCAGGATCTGGAGTTAACTATACTTAGAGAAAGCCCAATGGCAGCAGATCTTGAAGATGCTGGTTCAGGGGAAAAAATACCGAAGATGGTACACATAAATCTATTTTGTAAAAATAATTTTTCTTGTGAGACAGAAAAACAATATATAACAATCTGACTGTGAAACATCATAACGAGGGAGAGAGGAGTAACCAGTCTTAACCCAGTTCCCTAGAGTTGTCCCAAGGCCCCTGGATTAGCTCTTAGCAGCTGGGCTCTCTGAGATTTCATTGTTTATCTGGATTCTTCAGGTTCCATTTTAAAGAGCATCAACCCAAGCCCAGTAACTGTAGCACAAAGACCTGTCTAGTACAGAGAACTCAGATTCTGACTTAATGAGCAGGTACCGTGTGGAAGGCACTGAAGCAGGTGCAATTTGGGGAAGATTTCGATTGATTTTGTTGTCTGTTCCTTCAGTGGAGAAAGTGATAATTTAAGTGAAATTATGATGTTTAGATATAAAAAAAATCATTAACTGTGCCAGGAAATGCATGATGATGCCACATGAGTGCTGCAGAGGGGTAGAGGCACAGGAAGAAGCAAACACCTCACATGAGAATTATCAGAGAAAGTTTCAATAGAGAAAGGGGACTTGAGCTGTTTTTAAAGATATGTAGGATTTATATCTAGAAAGGAGAAGATGAAGGTTATCTCCAGGTAAGAGGTGGTCTGAGGTAGGCTTCTGAGTTTGGCTGTGAGTTCGGTCCTGAGCAGGTTTATCATTTCAACAAAATCGAAAACAAAACACAATCATTCCAGAGCAAGTGAACAGAGACAGAGCATCTGAAGAGGGGAATAAATTTCCTTACGAAAACAAAGAACTAAATCTGGGTTGGAAACTGTGGCCAACTCAATCTGATGAGGGAGGTTTACTGCTTAGAAACCCCAAGTGAAGGAACTGAGTTTCTTGGAAACTGAGTGTCTCCTCCGATCTTAAAACTAGATGTGGAAGTGGTTCTGATTGATAAAGGTCTTAAAACTTCTGCATTCTTATTACAAGTCTTGGGAGTAATTGCAAATGCTACCCCTGCGGAAAGTTACCGCTCTCTCTCTGGACTGAGAGGTATGAATCTCCCTTTGATAAATTGTCTGTCTAACCACAAAACCAGTATTTGCTTTTGTTCTATAATTTGGCTACTTTCAGTTCGTGATTACTAAGTATTCATTTTGTTTTTCTTGGAGGGGCAACCTGGAGAAGTATAACCGTACAAGTTGTGGACTGGAAATAACAATCGATGTATCTGCTGAGAAAGGAATGATGTTTTCTCCCAAACTCTCTAACTGCCTCCTAGATAGGAACCATGGTGCTCTTAAATCATGATTTCTGTCATTGAAAAGGGTTTTATTTTTTTTCCACTTGGGTAATGTGCTTATTGAACAGTTCTACTTTCATCTATGACTTTGCCTAGTCCTTGTGTAAGTTAAGAAAGTGTCATATGCAAGCTTTTGCTGTAATAAGTGGGATCAGTCTAGTCATAGGGTAACAGAGACACAAGATGTTTCCTTGTATCCTAGAAACACATCACCTTGCAGCTAGTTAAAAACTGATCATAGGTGATAACTATATTTGATTTTGTGGTTCCCCAGGAACATCTCTATGATCTGCCTGGATAAAATCTGGATTCAGATTAGAGTCCCTTTACGGCATTATGTTTTATAGGAGCCTTGACATTAATCTCTTACTTACCTTCCTTGGTAACCTAAAAACAGCCCACAGGCAAAGGAGTGAGCAATAGTCCAAGTGGCAGGGTGGGTTGGGAAAATCCTATGGTGGCAGGGCGGGGGTGGGGCGTGGGGGGGTGGGGCGGTGACTGCTTGTTGTAGTGACAGCTGCGTTCTGTGACTTTAAAGGTCTTCCCCACTGCAGTTTCATTTAAGAATACTTAAGGGTCCCAGCTGTGGACACATAGTCCTGAGGTTCAAACCAGGGCTCACCTCACCAACGGTGTAACCTGGGATTAGTCACTCAATCTGTTTAAACTTCAGTTTTCAGATCTGCAAAATGGGGATAAAAGTATTACTGACCTCTTAGGGTTCTCATGAGGATTAAATGAAATAATGTATATGGTGCAACGAGCAAAGTGCCTGGCACATAATAAGCTCTTAGTAGATGGTAGCTGTTGTTGAGTTCTAGGTTCACATTCTGTGGTCAGCTCATAAGTCTTAGCAACTTTTTCTCTTATATTCCCAATTTAAATGGGAAGTTTCATTTTGCCAATATTTTCCATACTTTTAGTAAATATATGCATTATTTCAAAGTTTGGAGAGATTTACATTTCAAAAAATGGCTTATGTAGAGCATATGGGAATTTATAATAGAGCCTTGAAAATGAATGAAAATTGTATTTATATTGGCCAAATTAATGCTTGAAGGAAGGAAAGGTTTTCTTTGGCGCTGGGATAATATTTTCTTTTTTTCCCCATTTTTATTGAGATGTAATGGTCATAACAGCACTGTATAAGTTTAGGGTGTACAGCATGGATAAACTTTTCAATCCTTACTTACTGATAGAGTTTAGAAACCTATTTAAGTATTATCTGGATGTTTTTGAGTTGTCTCCTGCTTGTCATTGACTCATTCGTTTATTCATTCATTAAAGTGTTTAAGATCTACAGGGTTCAGGATTGCGATAAATACTGTTTTCTAAACTTATGATTTAACAATTGTTAGCCAAATACAATTTAATAATCAAATGACAAAATCTGGAAATGGATTAAGGCTTTTTGGCTGCCAGATGATCTTCCAAAACAATGCTGAAAAATTAAAAGGAATAAACTAGGAGTGTATAGATTTCATTTTTCTTAACATACGTTTTGATTCAAAAATTAAGGGAAAAACTGGGACCGTTTTTTTTTTGAAGCCAGTTTAAAAAAGGTAAATATTTGGCTGAATACAAAGTTATATCAAATTCAAATATTTACATTTTAAACAATGTCACCAACTGCCAAAAGATTTTTCCTTTTGAATAGCAACGAAAGGTTATAGGCTTTTCTTTACCAAAATCTGCTTTCTTCTTCTCTTTACCATGTGATTAACAGACCTTGAGGAAAGAAATTCTAAGTGAAGCTTCATTGTTAAAATCCTGGTCTAGGAGCTTGGAGATTTGGGTACCATATTTCTAGATAAAGACTTATGAAAATTTTCAGAGATCAGGAACTACAGAAATGACATTTTAAATTAAAGTCTAATTTTAAAACTTGATAATTTTGTTACTGTAGTAAATGCTGTTTTCAGATTTTTATTTTTTCTTATAATAGGAAAAATACTCTTAGTAAAGTTATATTCTGGTTAACTTTCTTATTAATTAGCACACATCAGTACTTTTAATAATTCGGGCTTGTACTTCTGAGTTTTTTCTGAAAAGAATAAATAAAAATGTTTCATAATTGTCTAAACTTCGGATAATTCGTGAAACCAACATGTTTCTCTGAGTCTTTGTCTTGTGCAGAATGTTCATCTTCCATGTATACATCAGGCAAACCTGTATTTCTCAGAGATTTAGAGAATTATTTCCTATCCCAAATAGTTGTATTTCATTTTAGAGAGCTACACCCAAACTAGATTTTATCTGAGGAAGGAGCTGTTACAGAAGTGTTAAAAAGAAGAAATCCAGCTTTATAATCAGATAATATCCCATAAACAGTGTAAATATAATCATCTAGCCTAAGAGAAAAACAATGGGGTTGTTCTAGAGAACAAAGAGTTTTGCCAAACACAGGAAAACTCTGTGAGTCAAAAAACCCCACAAATGATCTTTTCTAGAATATTAAGGATATAAAATTGTAAGGAAAAAGTACCCAGGAAAAAAGAGTAAATGAGAGTATTGGTCTTATTTGAGTTTTCAGTTCTTACTCCAGGCAGGGAAAATTCACCACAGCTATGGATCAGTCGCTACGAAGACCACACCTCATCTTTTTTATGATCTCAGTTCCCTGCGAGTCTCAGTTTACATCCTATAGCAGCTAGGGTTGAAGAAGGAATTTCTTTTCTCTCAGCAGCAGTTATATCTGTGCCCAGGAGCCACCTCTCTGCGAAGGGATGACCAGTTAGCAGCAGCAAGTAAGGAAGAGTTTGAGGAGAGAAGACAATCAGAGTGTTCACTTACTATGAGCTTCAGAAGAAAGGGTCTAGGTTGTCCCTTTATATCACATCCCCCTGGCATACAAGCAGATACACAGAAATCTGTCTGTAAAATTGCCCCCTGGGTCCATGTCTTCAGGCAGTCTTACAGTTAAGCCTGTCTCATAATGAAAGAGCTTCTCTGATACTACAGACAATTGCAAATGCAGGGCCACCTATGATGAATGGTCTGTTATTAAATCCTGATCTGTTGGGAATTCAACATTACATGAAACAAGCAATGCAGGAAGAGAAAATATCTGCCAGCATGGCCTTCGGTATAGATTATTCTCTTAAGAAACACTTAATGGTTAAAAAGTGTTACAGTGATGTTTTGGTATAATTTACACCATAAGACTTCATCACTGTTAATTTGCATATATTGAATTTCTCTAACTCAACTCTACATTTATTATGGATCTTAGCGTGTATCTCTCCATGTTTTATTGTTGAGTATTTACTTAACTGATAAAGGTTTGTAGTAGATAGTGCATGGGCAAATAATTTATAGCAAGACCTTGGGCATGACTCAGTGTATGCTTGATGCCTGGAAAAATGACAACCATTGGGTACTGACTTGGTCTTATAATGCTGAGTAAAGTCTCATAGAATTACATGAGAAATGAAACTTGACACTTCTGGCTTCAAAATTTAATTTTGAAGAAGGGGAATCATGGCATCCCCCAAATGGCACATGTCTGCTGACTAAGCAGTGCAAGATGCTGTAACTAAATCCTAAAAGTGAAGGCTGGAAATAGAAATAATTGGAGAAAAGGAAAGAAAATTGTGTTAGTAAATTCAGCAACCACTAATCCCTGCTTTTTGATCAAAGGCGTCTAGACACTACCTAACTCCATTCTAGCTTTTATGACTGCTGCAAAGGAGTGTGCATTCTTATTATCTTATTTACAGTGTTAGACGATGTCTGTGTAAACAAACATCTTCTGAACACTTGTGCGTTTGTCAGAGTTGCCTGTTCTCTGGGCTTATTTAGAAATCTGATTTGGTGTTAACTAGCCTTCTTTTGGAAGCTACGCTCAGCAGCCCTCAGACTTACTACAACTGAAAAACAGACATGCCATTTTGTATTTTGTGCTCTAGCTCTATCCTGTGTAAGGCATCCTCCAACTCCCAAGTAACACTTTTCCAAGAGTGTAGCAGACACTACAGACATCTTACCTTTAAGACTCAGAGTTTGGGGGGGACAATCTTTACCTCAAATATTTTTGTCCTTTTGTCCTATGTCATTTACACTTTTCATGTCCTGAATACTTAGTTTTTGAAAAAAAAAAAAGATCATCATAAATAGGTGACCCCATCTCTCCATTGGAAAGAATAACGTCAAACATTTATTTGAGAACTTATATTCCAGGTGCTTTGCATCTATAGTCCCTACAACAGTCCTTCAGAGGAAAATATCATTGTCCTTGTTTTACAAATAGGCAAACTGAGAACTCAGGATGAGAAGTTACTTCTCTGACCACAGTGCTAGTAAACCAAGAATTCAGGATTAAACTGAAGCCTAATTCTAAAGCTCTTGTTCTTATTATACGACTCTAGGAAGTGTCATTAGTTCAGGCCAGTCTTAGGAGTATGTTGAGTGGAAGACCTCTGTGATGTGATCTGCCTGCAAAGGTTCGCTTCTCAAAAGTTTTTCCTCTGTCCAGGTACATATGACACACTCCTTTGATGTAAAACGTTGCAACACTGGGGGAGGGAATGGAAATTCACATTCACAACTTATGTTAAATTAGTTAACTGAATTACCCATCAGGACGCTGAGAATGGGATGCAAGACCGATGGGTTTTAATACAGAATGGTTCAGGAAGGGAAGTTGAGAACTTCAGCTGAAAGCTGGAAGGGGTATAATTTGAAGCTCAAGAGATTGTGTAGGGTCTAGTTTCTGCCACTAGGGGACAGTGTGCAGGTGCCAGAAATAGGGGCCGGAGGCAGCACTGAGAAAACAAACTCGGATCGAAACGGAAACTCTTTTTCAGTTAGTAAGACTTGGCAAAGAGCCCCTGGCAGGTAAACCCCAAACTGAAACTATAAATCAGAAGTTACTTAAGATCAGGTCCATCTGAAGACCTGAACATATATCCTGACTAGGTGAAGGCAGAATGTACTCACCGTTATGACTGCTAACAAGTGATGCTTTTAAATGACAATGTGACGAAGTCGTCTCAAATTTATTAAAAATTCCCTTATTGATTACATTTTAGGGTGATCACATGACAAAGAGAATAGAGGAAGGTCAAAAGAAAGAGCCAGACTAAGAGGTGTATTTTATAAATTACCAAGATTTAAGTATAAGCATCTCATTTTTTTAAATGAAAGAAGTACTCTTAAATGTGTTAGATAACTGTTAAAGGTCATTTCGATCCTTTATCTCGTCATTCTTTTAGTCAAGACAAATCATACAGTGAGAGGAAGGTATCCAAGTGATGTTAAATATTTAAGAAAATATTTAACGTTCTTCAGCAAAACCTCACCTTTAGTTTTATTGCTTTCAGATACTTTAGTGTTACCTCAGCTCATCTGGGAACTCTTTGTTGCACTAGGACTTGTATTTTGCAACAAATGTTCATATTCTTTTCTGTAAACATAGCTACTTGTATATTTTTTAATATGGTTTGAAAATCAAGAGGGTTTAAAATTTTTGTAAAAATAATTACTCCAGGAGATCTAATGTACAGCATGATGACTATAGTTAATAATACTGTACTGAATACTGGAAATTTGCTAAGAGAATAGAGTTTAGGTGCTCTTATCATGCACACACACAAAAGGTAACTGTGAGGGGATGATACGTTAATTGGCTTGACTGTAGTAATCATTTCACTATGTATATGTATATCAAATCGTCATATTGTAAACCTTAAGTATACACAGTTCTTATTAAAAATAAATTCAATCGGTCTTGGTTAAAAAAAGAAAAAAAATAATTACTCCAGGAAACTGTGAGGTATTTAGATTTATTCTTATTTTCCTAAATATAAATACCTTCATTTCATGGTTGGGAAAACATATTCAAAATGGTAGTTTGCATCCTTCATGATTTAACAACAGGAGCATGCGTCTGCAAAAGAGCACAGTGAAAGTTAATTGCTGTCTACTTGGAAAGCCCGAAGCAGATTTTGCCCCTGGTGAGATAATTTTACAAAAGCGGGAACAAAAAGTGAGCCAGGCTGTCTCTCAATCATTACTGTGTCAGATGAAATCTTCTCTCTCTCCCATTCATTATCTATCTATCTATCTATATATAGACAGATAGATGATGAACTTAAGAGGCACACATTCAAAATGACTGTTTATAACCAAAGCAGGAAAAAACCCATAACAGAACACACAGTATCACAAAAGGCTTCATCTGTGCCGGTGGATTTTGAGTGATGTATTTCTAGAGTCTAAAAGTACAAATTATCTTCTGGGTAAAATACCTGCCTGTGTGAGCTTTGACTTAACTTCATGTAGGTCTTTCAGCACTGGGACTTAACATTCTGACCTAACATTTAATGTATTAATCCTAATTTTAATCCGATACCAAGGCTCTCTGTTGTATTGAATCAATTCAGGTTAATTCAGAATTATGTTGCTCCCACCCAGAATCAATAGACCCACTGTTGGTTCTCTCCAAAGCTGACCACCCACTTTTGTGAGAATCTGCAGTGAATTAGAAAATCTGTCATTGCTGGGGAGACTGGGCAGCTCAGATATGGTCTGTCATTCTCTCTGGTCTATACAATACCCACCTTTTGTCCACCGTCTCCTAAAGTAACCTGACATAACTAAGCCTGCCAGTCAATGAGATCTTTATTCTCCTGGAAGGAATGCCTTGCACACCAGCATTATTAAGAAATTTCTGGACAATGTTTAGTGGCTGAAGAATAATCCAAGGTTCTATTAAAAAGCCATCTGGGTAATTAATAGCACATTTGTTCTCAGCCTCCTCCCAATTTGTCCATTAGTGGAATAAAAGCTCAGGACAAAGGGTAATGTGGTTCAGTTATATTTTACAAGAATTCTTCAGGAAGTTGAAAACACATGATAGTTTTCCAAAGATACATATGTTTATGGGCTCCTAGAGCAGCAAATAGGAAAACCCATGAGCTTTAAACTGAAGTTTTCTGCTACCACTAGCTATTTAACTGAAGAAAACTGATATGGAATATTGACAATCCATCCTTAGAGATGACGGGCGTTGCTGCTGGTATGCCCCCCAAACATGTATAGACTAGGATGTCTCCGTCATATTTAAGTTAAAAAAATTTTCCCTGAATATTTACAAATGTGAAAAGGCAGGACTTTTATATCCTTTTACCTGATAGTTGAAGGCTTTTCTGGGCTCTCTTTTTGATGTATTTTCATGAGTAGTAGCCTCGGGCAGCATATTTCTGCACCATTGCCAAATAAACTGTTTTTCTTATTGATGCTTTCTCTGTTAGTTTGCCTTTTTTCCTAAACTGCATGTACAGAGAAACTTTGAAGTCCCAGATATTTGAAGATAAAAGTTAAAAACACCTCGGCAAAGTTAAATGAGGATTTAGTGTGTTTCTTTCTGTCTTTTAGATTTATTTTAAAGCCGTGATCAGCTAAACAGCACAGGAACCTGGAATTTGTAGGGATTACATTGCCACAGAGTATATCTGTGTGTGTGTGTGTGTGTGTGTGTGTGTGTGTGCGCGCCTGTGTGCGGGTGATGGGGGATGTGGTGGAGTGGGAAGGTGGGCAATGTCGAGGTCACAACCAGTGAATCTGCAAATATACTCCAGTAGGTTGGGAGATGATGAGACGGAGAGAGTGACAGAAAGAGAGGGAGGGGGTGGAGTAAAGCGGGGGTGGGGGGTGGGGGTCGGGGGGGGGAAGAGAGGGGGCAGGGGAAGGGGAGAAAGAGAAAGAAAATCTCTCTTAGATAAAGGTCTGTATATTTTGAAGGTCTCAGATCCTGCAAGACATTAGTTTTAGTTACTTTTTACTAGGTGCCGGGCTAAGTACTTTCATGGATTATTTTATATAATTTTTATAACAATGCTATAAAGTAGGTGTTCTCCTCATTTTTAGATGAGGCTTTGAGAGGCTGAGGTCACACAGCTAGTAAGTAGCAGAGCCTGCAGTCCCTGTGGCCTCCAGTCACACCCCCTTGCTCACTGACTGCCTTTCTGTTCCTCAAACATGCGGTTCTCTGGACTGGGTAATCCCTTCACCTTGAGTGACCTTCCCCTAACTCTTTCTGTGACTGGGCTTTCTCTTTCCAGCAAATGTCCATTTAAGAAAACATGTTTTAGAAGTGACCGACCTGAGTTGAGTCTTAGTTTCATTTATTCATTCATTTAATGCGTATTACATGTCTAGTATGCCCCAGACACTGTTGAAGGCAAGGTGCGGAGGGAAAATATTTCCATCCAGCCCTTGCCCTCAGGGGCTTACAATTTTATCATGGAAGAGAGACAATCAAATAGACAGCTGCAAAATTATAACAATTCCTGAGGAATTGACTCTTGGACCAAGATCTGAAGGATGGCATGGTATTATCTAAGCAGAGAGAAGAGGCAAAACGAGGTGCAGGCAGCTCAGACCTTGTTCTGGGTGGGTGTGTAGGGACCGCCGCTGGGTCTTAGAGAGAAAGGGAGAGGGAGTGAGTTAGAGTGATTGGGGGTGCGTCACAACACCTAGAGCACAGCCCGTGAGCAATGGGAGGCCACAAAGTGTCGTGATACAGTCAGCAGCCCTGACCCGCGGGTTCCACACTCACGGATATGGAGGGAGGGCAGGCTGTACCTTGACATTTTACATAAGGGGCTTGAGCATCCACGGATTTGGAACGAACCTTCCCTCCCCAGCCCCATACCGACGGAGCATACTTTGGTATTTCACTTGCGGAGAAGCTCTTCCCCAGACTGATGTCATTCAGGAACTTACCCCTGTCATTTCCTTTCCTTGGGAGATTTCACTGTGGCTTTTAGTGGAACCTTGACCCCAGGATGCCTTCAGCACCATGGGTTCAGGAGAGGGTCTGGAGGGCTCAGCAAACAGTGGTCACTACTACTTTAGGACAGCTTCAGGTATGGGCTGCTCTGACCCAGCCAGGACATGAAGGAAAGCACAGGTTTATTCCTAAACTAAGTTCCATTTTAGAAGCACAGACTCCGAGAGAAACCAAGGAATGAACCTGTTTAAATATCCATTTGTGACTAAGTAGTTTTTCGATTTCACTGAGTTAGGAGGTCAGCTGTCCCAGCTGCCAAAGTGTGAGGGGAACACAGAGTCAGAGCCCGGAGGCAGTTCTTGGCCAGGAGGGCTGGGTCTCTCCTCAGCAGAATAAATATTTGTTAGCACTTTACACAAGAATACTCTTGAGCTCATCGTATTTACATTGCAAATGATCTGTAAATAGCAAAGCAGTTATGTGTACCTGAAGTTTGTCATTTGTTTGAGGACATTATATAGATAGAAGACGAGAGAAGTGAGTTTTGGAAGGGAGAGGAGTGCCGTGAAAAAGCAAACACAAAGCCTCCAGCAGAACCTCTCTTTGCCAGGGTAGAGACTTAAAAGGCCACCCCAAAATGAATCCCAAGTGAACCCTCCCTCAGCATCTCCCTTGGCAGGTTAAGTGGACCTAGACTTATAAACCCAACTGTCAGAACAAGTTGTCTCTGAAAGGAGTAAATAGACAGCCCTGCCCTGGCTCTGATACAGGAGTCTCTGGAGCATCATGGGAGGTTTTCTTCCTGTAGGACCTCCCAGTGTCCAGCCCCTGTGGCCTATAACTCATTAGCAACTTCTGGAAGGGAAGAGAAGGCAACCCCTGTCTGCTAGAAACAATGCGTCTTCAACACTTTCTTTTTTTAATTAAAAAAATTTTTTTAAACAGCTTTATTGGAGTATAATTGCTTTATAATGTTGCGTTAGTTTCTGTTGTATAACAAAGTGAATCAGCTATACATATACATATATCCCCATACCCGCTCCCTCTTGCATCTCCCTCCCACCCCTCTAGGTGGTCACAAAGCACTGAGCTGATCTCCCCGTGCGATGCAGCTGCTTCCCACTAGCTATCTATTTTACGTTTGGTCGTGTATGTATGTCAGTGCTACTCTCTCACTTCATCCCAGCTTACCCTTCGCCCTCCCCATGTCCTCAAGTCCATTCTCTACGTCTGCATTTTTATTCCTGTCTTGCCCCTAGGTTCATCAGAACCATTTTTTTTTTTTAGATTCCATATATATGTGTTAGCATACGGTATTTGTTTTTCTCTTTCTGACTTACTTCACTCTGTATGACAGTCTCTAGGTCCATCCACCTCACTACAAATAACTCAATTTCGTTTCTTTTTATGGCTGAGTAATATTCCATTGTATATATGTGCCACATCTTCTTTATCCATTCATCTGTCAATAGACATTTAGGTTGCTTCCATGGCCTGGCTATTGGAAATAGTGCTGCAATGAACATTGTGGTACATGACCCTTTTTGAATTGTGGTTTTCTCAGGGTATATGCCCAGTAGTGGGATTGCTGGGTCGTTTGGTAGTTCTAGTTTTAGTCTTTTAAGGAACCTCCATACTGTTCTCCATAGTGGCTGTATCAATTTACATTCCCACCAACAGTGCAAGAGGGTTCCCTTTTCTCTACACCCTCTCTAGCATTTATTGTTTGTAGATTTTTTTTTTTTTTGCGGTACGCGGGCCTCTCACTGCTGTGGCCTCTCCCGTTGCGGAGCGCAGGCTCCGGACGCGCAGGCTCAGCGGCCATGGCTCACGGGCCCAGCCGCTCCGCGGCATGTGGGATCTTCCCGGACCAGGGCACGAACCGTGTCCCCTGCAACGGCAGGCGGACTCCCAACCACTGCGCCACCAAGGAAGCCCTCATTTGTAGATTTTCTGATACTGGCCTTTCTGACTGGTGTGAGGTGATACCTCATTGTAGTTTTGATTTGCATTTCTCTAATGATTAGTGATGTTCAACACTTTCAAGAGCTAGATTTTCATGTTAACATGAGTCAACACGTGTGGATACATTAGGGTCAGGTGTATAGAGCACTTTCCTGTCTGTTTTGGAATCATGCTTTTCCATTATAAAATGGAAAAAAAAAAAGGAGAGCATTTTAAATAAAGAAGAGTTGATGTGAGAAAAAAAAAACTTTCACAAAACAGTCACAGTGTAAGGGAAGGTACTCCAATCTTTCTGTCTATGCAATTTAAAAATTTTATTGACATGTATTCTACATAAGAGTTATCCCTACATGGTGTTAAGCTTCTGGAAGTATCTTCATCATTCTCCCAAACCTGTCCCCCAACTGAAGTATGAAATCTCATCATTACTAGATTTTTCTCAATGCTAACATTTTTAGTTGTTTGAAAAGCTTTCTTTAGATGTAATTAACAAACATATAATTCATCCATTTAAAGTGTACAATTCAATGTTTTTTACTGTATTCACAGGATTATGCAACCATCATCACAATCTAATTTTAGATCTTTTTTGTTCCCCTAAAGAAAAAAGCCCAGGGCTTCCCTGGTGGCGCAGCGATTGAGAGTCCGCCTGCCGATGCAGGGGACACGGGTTCGTGCCCCAGTCCGGGAGGATCCCACATGCCGCGGAGTGTCTGGGCCCATGAGCCATGGCTGCTGAGCCTGCGCGTCCGCAGCCTGTGCTCCGCAATGGGAGAGGCCACAACAGTGAGGCCTGCGTACCGCAAAAAAAAAAAAAAGAAAAGAAAAAAGCCCATACCCTTAGCAGTCCCTCATCATTCCTTTCTACCCCAAGCTGTAGGCAAGCACGAAGCTACTTTCCATCTCTATAGATTTGCCTGTGCTGGACATTTCATATAAATGGGATAATACGATATGTGGCCTTTTGTGACTGTCTTTTTTCACTTAGCACGTTTTCAAGTTTTATCCGTTTTGTCACATGTATCAGGACCTCATTTCTTTTCATTGCTGAATACTATTCCATTGTGTGATTATAGCACATTTTATTTTCTTATTCATCAGTGAAGGGACAGTGGGTTGTTTCTACTTTTTGGCTCTTTGTAATGCTGCTTTAAACATTTATGTACAAGTTTTTTCCTGTGTGGACATGTAGTTTTATTTCTCTTGGGTAGATACTTAAAAACAGAATTTCTAGGTAACTCTGTGTCTAAAATTTTGAAGAAATGCCAGACTGTTTTCCAGAGAGCTACACCATTTTACATTTGCACTAGCAAAAAGGTTCCAATTTCTCCGCATTCTCACCAATGCTTGCAACTGTCTGTCTGTTTCTTTATATTAAGTATTATTCTTCCTTTACTACTATTTTGCAATTCATATCCCTTTCTTAGCTCCCTCCTTCCCTTTTCCTATCACGTTCCTAATATAATAGCATGAATTAGTTTATCAAATGGCTTTCTTGTGAGAGTGGGTTTTTCTTTGCTTCAGTGCATTTCTGTGCTAGGTTGGGCTGGTGGAAAGTGTAGGGAGATAGAGGTATTAGGCACCAGAAGAAGCATGGGGCCCATGGGGACTTTGACCACTTCACAGACTGTTTAGCCAAAGGCCTGGGTTGGAGACAGGGTCATGGAATTTCGGTCGGTAAGCGCACCTCTGGTTCCTTGAAGAAATGGGTGGAGTTGTATTAGTTGTCTCTAAGGGTAAGTACCTTTTCAAAGATTTCTGGAACTCAGAGTAATCCAGCCTGGTGGAACTCTGCTTAAGAGCTCTAGCCAGTCACTGCCCACCACGACTCAAAATGGGGTCTGAGAATGCTTTCTTTACTGGTCCATGACAGAAATTGAGACCAAGTGTTTAGAAACATTTTTAACAATATGACATGGCTCTGCCACCCAAGCTGGATGAACTCAAGTTTGGTGAACTCATCTCGGTGAATAGGGTTTAACTTGCTCACTCGTTGTCAGATTCACCTAATGAGTTGCATGTGGTATGAGCTGTATTCTAGACACAGGCAGTAGAACCAGGACAGATGGGAAATTAAAAATAAAATTAGTTCTTAGCCACAGTGTGAGAACCACTGCATTACAGGAAAGTAATGCTTTTCAGCATTTTCCTTCCTTCAACGACATTAGCCTTTGATACAGGAAGGGATGGGGTCTGGGCATAGGAGAATAATGATAGGAGCAGGCATTAACTGAGCACTTACTAAACACTAGGCTCTGTGCTAAGCACTTTACTCATTGTGACTGATTTTAGTTGATACAATTACTATTTCTGTTCCAGGGAACTGTGGGGCAGGAGGCATAAGTACTAGCTCTGTGGTTAGGTTTCCATCCTGATGGGTTAGCAGGGTGGGTCCTGCTTCAGCTTCAAGCCCGCCTAGTTCAGGAGGCTCTGCCCTCTTCACTGATTTGGACTCTGGTCACCTCTCCTCCCCTTGGCTGTCCCTGTCTTGGCCTCTGTCTCTGCTGGCTGATTGACCGGATCCCAGGGATATGGGAAAGTCCTGTGAGGCAAGAGGATGGAGATGCAAATAGGAAGAATCAAGGCAGGAAAAGAAGCTGAGGAAGAGCCCAGAGGTGTGAAAGAGAGCTTGGCTGGAGGCCTTTTTTAGGGGAAGAGTTGTAGCAATTGTTGTGGAAAGTGGAAATTTGGGGAATGAAATAGGTGTTTAAAGAACCAAGTGGGAGGTAATCACGTCTCCTGTTTCTCCACAACCTTAGGGCAAAATCCACAGAATTTTGTATGCTGTTGGAGTGAGGTGGGTATCTTCCTTTTGCAAACATGGTCCTGGGTGAGAGCAGGGTAGGCTGTCTGGCCATGTTTGGCTTACATTTGAATGACCAGTGCCCTTCAATCTCACTCCCAGCTAGTGTAGCCTGGGACTTGCTGTTTACACTGGGAGAGAAGAGCCTTATAGTTCTGTCTGGTATTTTGTAAGGGTTGGGGTTAGGAATGGGAAAGGGATGGAGTCTCCCTGCCTACTCTCTTCCCAGAGAGTGATCACGTGGGTGTGGATCAGCTTCTTCCCTCCCTCCCCCACCTCTATGTCTGCAAATGTTTACCCTGCAGAAGTCGTTTTTGCAGCGGGATCGTATTTGCTCGATGCAGATTTTCTAAGGTGGACCTGTGCTAAACTACTTTGCATTGTTTCCCATCACAGTAATTATTTTAATGACTTGTAAAGTGGTCTCCTTATTTAGGGATCTGAGGTTAGTGACCCTTAGGAAAAGCAGCTGACCTTGAGCAGACTTCCACAGGCTCAACCCTCAGGTTCATTTCCCATCAGTGAGTGTCATACAGCTCCACGCAGAACAGTGCCTGGCACATAATAGGCACTCAGTAAATATTTGTTGTTTGTTGGAAAAAAAAATATTAGTCATTTACACTCACGTACCAAATCGATGCTTTCAGGGAAACAGCTTCTCCTACATAAGCCCTTACACATTTGCCAGCCAGAGAGCAGTACTCTCTGTTCTTTACTCGTCTTTCAGGTTAGTTGCTAGAGATGAGTTGTGCTTTGTAGAATGTTTAGGGGACTTTCCTGAGAGATTCTTTGAGATGCATAATTTGCCGGCTGGAGAAGACATCAGCCTTTTGTAAGTCAGATTTTTCCAATTTAAAATGAAATATTTTGCTTCTGGGGACTCTTCTCAGGGGATTGTAAAGTGCACTTGTGTCACTGTGTAATTTCTTCAACAAGAGCTTATCTCGGGAGCATCGTAGTGGCTGGGAATTAAGAAACTTCTGTTTCAGTTCCAACCTCACCAGCGGCTTCCGTGTGACCTTAGGGAAATTAGTTAACCTCCTTGGATTTTATGTGCATCAAAATGAGGGTCAGACCATTACCTCATAGTCTGGGCTCAAGGAGCTGAAACCCAGCGCGATTCCCAGGTGAAGCCTGCTAAAAGCAAGCAGCCTTGTTCCCCCGTTTGGAAGTCCCTCCCCCAGTTCAGAAGTGCATGGTCACTCATCTGTCAGCCTGCAGTCCTTCGGGGGGCTTATTGTACACAAACAATACCTTAGAGGTGAGGGGTCAGTCACGATTTTTAAAGGATGTTATGTATTTAATCTTCTCATTTGACTTTCTCCATCCTGGGGAAGGCAGGATTTATTGTCATCTCAATTCTATAAATTCAGTTTATAGAACTAGAAAGACGAATTAGAAATTAAAAACTCAGTAGCATATAGGGCAATGTACATTCTTCCATAATCTGGCCCCATGGAATGACAGTTTCTATGGCAATATTTATATTTTCAGTATAAATTACCCGTTGGGGCTTCCCTGGTGGCGCAGTGGTTAAGAATCTGCCTGCCAATGCAAGGGACACGGGTTCAAGCCCTGGGCCGGGAAGATCCCACATGCCACTGAGCAGCTAAGACCGTGCACCACAAATACTGAGCCTGCGCTCTAGAGCCCGCGAGCCACAACTACTGAGCCCGCACGCCTAGAGCCCGTGCTTCACAACAAGAGAAGCCACCGCGATGAGAAGCCCGCGCATCGCAGCAAAGAGTAGCCCCCGCTCACCGCAACTAGAGAAAGCCCACGTGTAGCAATGAAGACCCAATGCAGCCAAAAATAATAAATAAATTAATTAATAAAAAAAATATTACCCATTGGTAGTATACTGGATCTAGGATCAGAGTGGCTGGGTTTAAATCTTGCTGTGTCCCTCCATGAGGAACCTTAGGCAAGTTACTTAAGCATCTCTAAGTCTCATTTTTCTCATTTGTAAAATGAGGATAATAAAAGTACTCATCTCATAATGTTCTGTGGATTAAATGAAATTTTACATATGTATATGAAGTACTTAGTATATTGCCTATTATATAATAAACTCCCATTTATTTATTTATTCATCTTTGGTTGCGTCGGGTCCTCATTGCTGAGCACGGGCTTTCTCTAGCTGCGGCGAGCGGGGGCTACTCTACGTTGTGGTGCACGGGCCTCTCACTGCGGTGGCCTCTCGTTGCGGAGCACAGGCTCTAGGCACTCGGGCTTCAGTAGTTGCGGCATGTGGGCTCAGTAGTTGTGGCTTGTGGGCTCTAGAGCACAGGCTCAGTAATTGTGGCACACAGGCTTAGTTGCTCTGCGGCACGTGGGATCTTCTTGACCTAGGGCTCGAACCCGTATCCCCTGCATAAGCAGGTGGATTCTTAACCACTGTGCCACCAGGGAAGTCCCTAAACTCCCAATTATTATGTTGTTTTATTACATTTTATTTTCTTATATACCACCAAGTTATACCAATACACCATCAGTTATTCTTCTTTTAAGTAAATTATTATATATATAACACCATTAGTTGTTTTACACATCAGAAAATTACAAAGAAGAAAAGATAAAAATGATTTGTATTCTTTCCATTCAGATAATCCCTCCTGATATTTTAAACAACAAAATAACACATTAAAAAGGTTAGAAACATCAGCTTTAGTAGATGGTTATCATTAGATTTGGTATCCTTAGGAGAGAAGTGTATAAAATAGAAAGTTGGAACCTTTTCCCTTTTTGCAGGGTAATTCCTATTACCATTTGATTATTTCCAGAAAAATATGCACATTCCCACATATATGCATCAAACTTTTCCCTTTTCACACATAAGCTATTATACAAAGTGCACTGTTCTGCCCTTGTTTTTCTCCACTTCTATATCTGGGAGCTTTTCCACCAGCAGATCTATTTAGTTCTCTTTCATGCCCTCCTCGTATTCCGTCCTATAGACGTATCATAGTTTAGTTATCCTGTTATCTATTGATGGACACTGGGTAGTTTTCAGTCGTAGTTAGTTAAGTTAGTTTGTTTGCAGTTTAATTATGCTTCAGTGACTATCCCTGTTTGTATGTCTTGGAGAATTTTTGCAAAATGTATCAATAAGATAAATTCCTAGCAAAGGGCTTGCTGAATCAGACATTTTGGTTTTGACAGTTATTTGATAGATCCTTCTCTACCAATTTACAACAATTTAACACTTCTGCTAAAGGCAGTTTCCTATGCCCAGTTGCAGGTATTGGGTATCCTCCAACTATAAGCATTTTCAAGATTAAAAAATGGCATTGTGTGATTTATATTTCTGATAAGTGAAGAACATTATCTCTTTCTTGTTTAGATTTTATTATACGTGAGACCAAACAGCTTGTCCTATATTTACTGGGTGTTTGTCTTTTTTCACTGTAAACTGTATTTTTTGCCCATTTTTCTGTTAGATTATTTATCTTTTTCTTATTTATTTATGTGCCCTTAAATACATAAATATTAACATGTGGTTTCAAGAGATATATTAAATCAAATGAAGTTTTAGTTGCATCTTGGAAGAAAAAGTTTGCTTAGGAGACATAGTAGATAAATTTGTGTTTGCTGGCCCAGCATATATTTCCTCTTCTGAAAACAGCCCACAGATTTTCCTTTTGGGTAACAGCATGTTTTTACCCCACACATTTTGGGTTTCTCTAGATCAGGACATGTGTAGACTTGCCCACCAAAGCCATTCATCCTTCTGGCCACAGTACAGAGACAGAGACCCACATCTGATCAATGGGAGCCTTTCCATGACTTTGCTGTATCCATTTGAAGAAAAGTGCCCTTTTTCTCTTTCCACTGCAGTTACTGAGAAGGGTAGATAGGATGCTGTAGAAAATACAGAACAGTGGAGCCTTAAGTCAGGAAGTTGGAGAAGGCAAGCATATGATCAATAATTGTCTTCTTTACTACCACAGGCTTTATAGGTAAACTTGGCTTGACTTTGGAAGTTTGATAGGAAAGGATGAGCTAAAGATATGCAAAGGCAGGTGGGAAAAATGCTATGAGGATAATTGAAATTCAAAAAAAATCCTGAAAGAGGTCCCTCTGTATAGCACAGGGAACTCTGCTCAATACTCTAATAACCTATATGGGAAAGAATCTAAAAGAGACTGGATATATGTATATGTATAACTGATTCACCTTACTGTACACCTGAAACTAACACAACATTGTAAATCAACTATACCCCAATTAACAGCAACAAAAAAAATCCCAGCAGAGCTGTGAATGCCAGGCAACAGCTTATTCAAGAAGGGGAACTGGGCACTTGTTTTGAGTAACTGCACTATGACCTTTATATTGTGAAATGGCCAAGTCTTAACAAGAGACTGGTTTAATAACTATTAGTCAGGTTTTAGCCTGCAGTGTAAGGGACAAACTTCCTGGAAATGTGATTCAATGTGCCTGAGTCTTTTTATTTTATTTTTTGATGAAGTCACGCACATTGATAGCTACAGAAGCATTTAAAATGAAGGATGACTCTTGTTTTCGTTTCTCTCATTCTTTCTCTCCCTCCCTTTCTGTATTAATTGGGAATCTGGGATTTGTACTTCACCATATGTCAGAGGGTGAGGTACTACCACATTACACATATTTTAATAGCTAGAGTTCAAGATTAAAAACATGTAAAGCCAGCACGTAAGAGTATAATTTCATAACGCTGCTTGCTTTGGGCGTGAGTACCAGCTTATGATCATACTCCTTTTGACAAGCCCAAAGTTTAACTTTCAATAAGAAGAGTTAAGTGGTGAAAATGTATAAGATAAACTCATACACTTAAGTTAACAGGAATTAGTGAAGTGAAAAAGCATAAAATCAGCTCAGAGTCAGGAAAGCTAGTAATTTATATCCATTAAAAAAATTTTTTTTTTTACAGTGTGATAGTAGCTGGGGTGACAGATCAGCAAAATTCAAACCATGTAATAAAACCAGCCACACTGATTAAAGAGAAAAGTTTACTAAATGTAGATCAAAATGATTTTCTCTCTTCAGGATAAACTCATTAGAAAAGTCAGACCAGAACCACATTGGCTGAAGTCTGACCGTGGACTGAATTAGAAGGGAAGAGCTGCGTTGCCTTTTCTCCCTTTAGGATCTTTGGGATTTGACTGTGAGATGCAGCTGGGAACCAAGAAGGCTGCCTACCCACTGACTTTCGTAAGTTCATTTATTTTGATGACAGCCATTCTTTCAAATTCCCCTTTCTCCTTTTCCATATTTTTTTACTGCTATGTATGAAAATGACTATATTATTTGGCATTATTAGGAGTGAAGTATTTTACATATGTGAATTTTCTAGGCTACTGTGCAACCCAAGCTTTTACATTTCAATTATTTTTAAGAGAACATTTTCTAAGGGGTATTTTTACTTCCTTGGTATCATTATTGGGACTGATTATTGTTCTTTGTGTCAATATAATTCTGTGTCCACGTAATAGCCCTCATGTCAGGCTGTCAGCTTTTGCTTATTTGTCATCCATTGTCACTGCATCCAAGAACCACCATTACCTTTTCTAGTTTAGATCCTCAAATGTGAAGTGGTGAATCTCATACCTGTGAGTCAGTTAGGGAACATATTTTTGCAGCAGATTTTGGGCCACAGTGTGTCAGTATACTGTGGAGAGGATTCGTACGCTGAGCACATTGTTGAATTTGATCACCCAAAAGGGCTTCGGTGACTGGTGCTTCAAGACTTGGAAAATAGAATTCTTTCCCCTTTTCTAAACTAGTTTTCCCTCCTCTTTGTTGCCTGGCTACTTCTTATTCATTCTTTTTATCTTAGCCACCTCCCGTGGGGGTCCCTCTGTGACTGCTGTGCCGGGTCTCCTTGTATACTCATAACACTTGGACTTCCTGCATCGACACTAACTGTATTACATTTTACTGTAATTTCTTATGTAATGTCTGGGTGTCCTGGCAGAGGCCTTGCAGGCTGGTATTGTGCCCATTAAGGTTTCCCCACCATAAGCATAGGGTGCTCTGCACATAGTAGGTGCTTTACAAATACTTGTTTAATGAATGATTGAACACAGGGTGCTTAAGTTGAAGTGTGGCCTTACCAGGCTACACAGCTAGGGTGAAGACCATCCAGGGCCTGAGGAACAATCACACTGGCAACAAAATGATGATCCCTTTATCTTCAGAAAAAGAGCAGCTTATGCTGCAAACTTTGGTGTGTAAGAAATATCACTTTAAATTTTATATGGACGAAATTACTTCTAGTTTCTAAGTTTCTTTCTGGCCCTGCTGCTAGTAGGACATTAAAATTCCATCACTCTGGGCTTCCCTGGTGGCGCAGTGGTTGAGAGTCCGCCTGCTGATGCAGGGGACACAGGTTCGTGCCCCGGTCCGGAAAGATCCCACATGCCGCGGAGCGGCTGGGCCCGTGAGCCATGGCCGCTGAGCTTGCGCGTCCGGAGCCTGTGCTCCGCAACGGGAGAGGCCACAACAGTGAGAGGCCCGCGTACCGCAAAAAAAAAAAAAAAAAAAAAAAATCCACCACTCCCTTCCTTCTCATGGAGGTACCAAGAATCTGGAAGGCTTATATGGTTGGTGCCTGGAGAAATAGAAGGACCTCTTGTCTTCAGTCCTTCATTGTTGCCACTGCTATTGTAACTGTTCAGACCCATTCACTGTTTCAAAGGTAGGCATCTTGGCTGTAGCGGGTCAAGGGGGACCCAGGGATATTTCTCTGCCCTCATAGGCATCACCTCTGAAATCTTGCCACCATCCTGTAGGATCTGATCATCTCTGCTCTCTTCCCTGTCCTGTGCAATCTCTCTCTTAATTCTGTTGAAACCATTTGCTTTCTCCTTCTTTTCTAGCTCAATCATCTCAAATAGTTCTTGTAAACAAAGACTCTGTAAAACAAAAGCCAGGAGAGATGGTGTGTTCTAAGCAGTTTCTGCTCTGTCCTGCAATACAGAATCTTCAAAGGAGAAGGTGCCCAAAGGCTATTTGCTTAAAATGAAGAAAGAGGAAAAAGGGAAAGGACAAAATATAAATTAATAACCAAAAGATTATCCTGTACTTTTAAGGACTAAATTGTATCCCACCAAAATGCATATGTTGAAGTCTTAACCCCCCCATGTAGCTGTCTTTGGAGATAGGGCCTTTAGGAGGTATAAAGTCATAAAGGTGGGGTGGGATCCTAATCCAATAGGATTAGCATCTTTAGAAGAAGAAGAAGAGAGACAGTGCTTGCTCTCTCCCCCCCCATGCAAGGATACAGCAAGAAGGCAGCTGTCTGTAAACCAGGAAGAAGGTTCTTATCAAGAACAGAATCTGCTGACACCTTGATCTTGGATTTCCAGCCTCCAGAACCATGAAAAGGTAATTTCTGTTGTTTAAACCACCCAGTCTGAAGTGTTTTGTTATGGTGGCTCAAGCTGGTGAAGACACAGACTTCACGTTGACTGCATGTTCCCGCCACACAGAGTCACTGGGATGCCCAGCAGAACCATTCTCTCCATTAGACACATGGGAGACAGTGTGGGACTTACCATGGACTTAAGAGCCTATGATCAACTCAGCCTAGAGGGGTGGGATAGGGAGGATGGGAGGGAGGCTCAAGAGTGAGGGGATATGGGGACATATGTATACATATAGCTGATTCACTTTGTTGTACAACAGAAACTAACACAACATTGTAAGGCATTTATACGCCAATAAAGATATTAAAAAAAAGAGCCTATGAAACAGTTGAGAACTGAAAAAAATACATTAATTTTTTTAAAATAAGAAAGCTGCAAAACTGAAACTAATAACAAATTTAATGAAAGTTCTATAAAATGTAATGTCATACCCTTCATTAATGGCTAAATTTAGAATCCATAACAAATTTATTACATGTGAAAATAATTTGTGTTAGATTTTTCTCACTTCTCAAGATTTTCCAAGTATTCATGATTTCTGAGAAAGTATAACAAATAATAAATTACATGTTTTATTTATAGATAATGTTTCAAAAACAAAATTATGAAAAGCCTTTTGATTTTTCAAAGCAAAATGATATTTAATATGGGGATGTGAGAACATTTTCATACATTTGATATGGTGTGAGATGAAATCCCTGAATTTCTAAAATTTGCCTGTGCCTTCAGCTCCCTCACTTCCCTGGCAGTGTCTTGGGTCTTCTCTGTTTGAGAGTGTAATGTAATTCTGACATTAACTGCCTGGAGTTAGTGCAGACTTCACAGGGAAAGGGTGTTTTCCATCAAGATTGCCCTTACTTCAGACACCAGCCATAAGCTTGAGGGCTTTCCAGACCACCTGTACTTCTCACCAACTGACTATGAATATGGGGGTGTCCACTATCCATCTTAGGTTTGATGATTTGCTAGAATGACTCATAGAATTCAGGCAAGTGCTATAGTTATGATACAATATTATCACCAAGGATACAAATCAAGACCAGCCAAATGAAGAGATGCATATCGTGAGGTCTGGAATGGTCCCAAGCATAAAGCTTCTGTGTCTTTAGTATGCACCACTCTCCTGGAAAACCAATGTGTATCATCCATCAGGAAACTCACCTGAGCTTCAGATGTCCAGAGTTTCCACTGGAGTTTCATTGTGTTTGCAAGACTGGTCTTTCTGGCATGGTGAGCCCCCCAAAATTCAGTTATGGTCCAAAGGGCTCACCATGGATAACAAAGACATTCCTATCACTTGGGAAATTCAAAGGATTTAGAAGTTACCTCCCAGGAACTCGGGAGCCAAAGGCCAGCCAAATTCTTTACTAGACATCAGAGAGCTATGGAGGTCACATTCACAGAAATGAGGGAGGCTCTCCCCACTTGTGTAACAATTATTTTCTTAGATTTCCCAAAGAATAAGCTAACTTTTAAAGTTTTATTAAAATCTTCTCTCTTGAGGAATTTGAGCTAATTTCTTTCAAGTCTGGGTGAAGGAACTTTTCTATGCCCAATAACAGCTCTCTTTCCTTCTTAGAGACAGCTGTTTCCTTTCTTTTAGGTACCAAGTTTCTAAATTTCTGTCCCCATTTCTATGGGGAGGTTCAACAGACTTGAAAACTGGATGCTTGGTGAGCCTCCTCTAGTTTGCTAGAGCTTCTGAGATGATTGTGGAGAGAGCATCCTACCCTCCTCTGACATAACAAAGATGAGACATATTTCCAAGGGCATCTTTTTGTTTTAATAAAGGCATAGCATTTTCATTATCAAACCACGAATTGCCTCCATCTGTAGACCAATTGGGTAAAATGCACAGGGGCACAAAATAGGATTAAAGACATTGTTTAGAAAATATTTGTCTCTAATTTGACTGAAAACCTTTTTTCTTTTCTTTTTTTTGGTGATATGGATAATGGAAATGATTGAAAAGTCTTAATTAATGATTCCAATTTTGTTTTAAAACCATCCCATGTGCTCTGCCATATAGGATACTGTGATGGTTAATTCTTTGTGTCAACTTGGCTAGGTTATGGTGTCCAGTTGTTTGGTCAAATACTAGATATTGCTGTGAAGGTATTTTCTAGATATGATTAACATTTAAAATCAGTTGACTTTAAGTAAAGGAGATTACCCTCAATAATGTGAGTGGGTCTCATCTAATCAGCTGAAGGCCTTAAAAGCAGAAATGGAGGTTTCCCAAAGAAGGATTCTGCCTTCTGCCTCAAGACTGTAACACAGAAGGCCTGTCTGAAGCTTCCAGCATGTCAGCTTGCCCCGAAAATTTAGATTCTGGATTTGCCAGCTTCCACAATCACATGGACCAATTCCTTAAAATTTCTCTATCTCTATTTCTATCTCTAACATCTATGTCTGTCTATCTATTATCTATCTATCATCTATCTATGTATCTGCCCATCTATCATCTCTCTATCTATCCTATTGTTTCTGTATCTCTGGAGAACCCTGACTGATACAGATACCAATTTTTTTTTTGATATTAACATCTAGCATTAAATTCTCATAGAAAGGTTAAAAAGAAAACAAGAACCAAATAAACAGACCTTGCAAAACTGTCAATGGCATGTTCCAATGGTGCTATTTCTTTTCCTTCAACCTCCTTCTGCAAATGTCTTTCGATGAGAGAATGTAGGCATCTACCTTTGAGATGGGTAGTCTATTTTCAAGATATCACTGAATTTACTATCACATACTTGGCTAGAGATTAATTGTAAACATGGATGGACCTAGAGACTGTCATACAGAGTGAAGTAAGTCAGAAAGAGAAAAACAAATATTGTATATTAACGCATATATGTGGAATCTAGAAAAATGGTACAGATGAACCTGTTTGCAGGGCAGAAATAGAGACACAGATGTAGAGAACGGACATGCAGACATGGTGGGGGAAGGAGGGGGCGGGATGAATTGGAAGATTAGGATTGATGTATATACACCAATATGTATAAAATAGATAACTAATGAGAACCTGCTGTATAGCACAGAGAACTCAATACTCTGTGGTGACCTAAATGGGAAGGAAATCCAAAAAAGAGGGGATATATGTATACATATAGCTGATTCACTTCACTGTACAGTAGAAAGTAACACAACATTGTAAAACAACTATACCCCAATTTAAAAAACAAACAAACACACTATTCCTGGGGAAAAAAAGTGCAAACTTACTTTCAAGTTCAACTATAATAGAAGCTATGTTGACCAGTCTCCCCTTAACTGACTCTCTGGATTAATGGAAGCTTGATATTACCTTTACAGGAAATAATACTCACTGATGCTTCTGATACACTGAAAGCTAACTGTAGGTAGCATGCTACTCCCTGGCACTCCTGGGTATGTCTACTCCCCTTGGGTGAGTTGCATGTTTTTCTGGAGTCAGCTGAGTTTACCTGAAATTTCTACATGCCAGTCATATTGGTATTGTCATTATGTTATTTAATTGAATATTGTATCAGCCAACTAAATGGGAGTGCTAAAACCAAGTTGAATGCTTTAAAAAGGCTTGATAAAGGTGTTTGCTAAAAGAAATTGCTGTTGAATTAGGCATAAGAAAACTATAAAAGACTAAAAATAAATAATAAAATTCTAAAGGGATTCTGCCTTCAGATTGCTTTGAAAATGCCCTTAATTTTCTAACTTAAAGAAATTGAAAATCATAGGTAAGGTATTAATGCATTGTAGATGTGGTTATGTACATACTTTTAGTGCACACATAACACATGCTCAGTAAACATGTATTTACATTGTTTTTATCACTTAAAACTTCCACTTTTCACTAGTATCTTTAACAGTCAGCATAATAAGTATGTGCCAAACGAATGAAAAATGAATTGCATGTTTTTAAAGAACCATCTATTCTCTCTCTCTCCCAACAATGCAAGCTTGGAGTTTTGTAACTGATAGAAATTAGATAATATCAAAGAGAAACAGACTCATAGGTTCAGAGAAGAAACTCTCGGTTGCCAGAGGGGAGCAGAGTGGGGAGACAAATGAAATAGGTGAAGGGGATTAAGAGGTACAAACTTCCAGCTATAAAATAAAGTCACAGGGTTGTAATATAGGGAATATAGTCAATGATATTGTAACAGATTTATGATGGTGACAGATGGTAACTGGACTTGTGGTGATTATTTCATAATGTATAATAATATTGAATCACTATGCCATATACCTGAAACTAATATAATATTGTATGTCAAGTATAACTCTATAAAAAAGAAATTAGATAATATCTATAAGCTTTAGAGAATTAATAGATTATGATTGTTGGACCCATTTTGTTGCCTGCTTGGTGACTCTCTCCCATTGAGGATTGTTAAAAACCTAAAATCAGTAGAGTTGAAAGTGGCAAATAATTGATTGATACATAATTTTGAACATTAGCTAACAGCCAGAATTTAACAAATATGGAAACTAGCACTCTGTTGATAGCAGTAGCAGAGTGCAGGAAGAAAGCACAGAACTCCTCAAATTATTTAGATAAATTATATGATAAATTTATGTATATATAAATCATTTAGAATTAGTGTTTTTAAAAATCAACTTATTGGGACTTCCCTGGTGGCACAGTGGTTAAGAATCCACCTGCCAATGCAGGGGACACAGGTTCGAGCCCTGGGCCAGGAAGATCCCACATGCTGCAGAACAACTGAGCCCATGCACCACAACTACTGAGCCTGCACTCTAGAGCCCGTGAGCTACAACTACTGAGCCCACGTGCCACAACTAC
Organism: Lagenorhynchus albirostris; assembly: GCF_949774975.1. Classification (NCBI taxonomy): domain Eukaryota; kingdom Metazoa; phylum Chordata; class Mammalia; order Artiodactyla; family Delphinidae; genus Lagenorhynchus; species Lagenorhynchus albirostris. Next base: position 15,323,338 of record NC_083111.1, read on the forward strand.
TGAAGCCTGGGTGCCTAGAGCCTGTGCTCCACAACAAGAGAAGCCACTGCAATGAGAAGCCCACGCACTGCAATGAAGAGTAGCCCCCGCTCGCCGCAACTAGAGAAAGCTCGTGGGCAACAGCAAAGACCCAACACAGCCAAAAATAAATAAATAAATAAAGTAAAATATAATAAAAATCAACTTACTGAGACAATTTGTATCGTTTGCCCTTTTTAAAAGATAAATTAACTTAATGAATGTGTTTAACATAGCAGCTTGTTATGCAAGGAGTATCTTTAATGCTTTTAAGATTTTTTTTAATATAATAAAATGTTTACAAAACTTTCCCCGTATAAAAATGCTATTTTATGGTTCTTAAGCCTTAAAAGTGATGTGGCGCCTTTTTCCAAGTGTCTAGTTAAGACTTTCCTTGCTGAGCTGATGATAATAGCTGGCTGTGACTCTCTGAACCATAGCAGGCCATCAGGTGGGAGAGCAAATGAGTGGGAAAGAACACAGGCTCTGGAGTTAGATGTCCTGGATTTAGGTCATCCTTGCCTCTCATTCCTGTGTGTTTCTGTACCAGTCATGTAACCTCTCTGCCTGTATGTCCTCCAGTGAAAAACAGAGAAGATAATAATAATATTACCTGCTTAATTTCCCTCCTGGACTATTTGGATAATCAAGTGATATAATATTAGTGAAAATACTTTATAAACTATAAATTGGTATATTAATGCTAGTTACTTTAATTTTGATAATTCCCATTTACATGTATTTTATAGCAGAAACCTTATTATCTCTGATATAAAATCTCACATCCTGGGACTTCTCCCGTGACATGAAAACACAGGGTGATCAACTTTTCAAAGACGTCTGAAGCTTGAGGCAGCATCTGGAAATTTTAAAAATGGAACTGGAATTCATTTATTTTAATACAATCCTACAAAAAGGAAAGAATTTATATCTTTTTGAAATTTAACTTGCCTGCATTCCATAAAAGCAGAGTTATATTTATCATTCTTAACTAATTTGGGCTTTCAAAATTTCTGAAATGTTATTCTGCCATTTAATATTTCCTAAATGTTGTCCACTTTGGTTCAGTTCCATGGAGCCATGTTCCACTTTAACCCAAATTGCAAGTTTGCTTTCCAACTGTTTAACAGAAAGTGATAATAGCCAAGAGAAAAATTCTGAGAGAGCGATAAATCCTGAAGTTTCGGGAGAGAGGGAGAGAGAGAAAGAGAGGGCAATGTGGTGGTGGGGAATGAGACAGAGAAAGGGAAGGAAAGAGGGAGGGAGGGAGAGAGCAAGCTTGTCTATTTTATGCATTTGCAAAGCACTGTCTGGGAACTCTAAGAAACTTGGGGCCATCCTATTGTTTGCTTTCAAAATGGATGTGGAGACAGACCCCTCTTCCCTGGAATAATCAAGTGAAGTAAAATTACCTTGTAATACGTTAAAAACGCCATTGGTGAAAGGTGTGTTTATTTAATTTCATAATACAGCAATAGGTATTTCAATTTCTTAGAAGTCCGTTATTGATTTTAGCCAAATTGTATTTAGGGTAGGGAATAAGAAATTCTGATTTAATAAATCTTTAAGTTTTCCTAAGATTTTTTTTCCCTGATGGTGACCCATTTTAGAATTTTGGGAAAATAAGGAATAGTACAGACTACCTAGAAGAGCAGTCGAGCTGCCTAAGAGCAATTCTGTTGAGTCTCACCACAGGGAACTATTCCAGGTAAGTGGGTGGGACACACCCAGAAGTGCCTAGGGCCCTGGGCAGAGCGCTGAGGGGAGTGTTGCTTACTTAACCTGTCCTTGCCACCCACAGTCTTGCCTGCAAGTAATAGTTTGCACCCGTCGGATCTAGACATTTTAATGAAATGACATCTAGAGGGGTTTTACATTTTGATTTTATTAAGACAACAAAGGATAAAAAGAAAATAAATTTATTCTATGAAATGGGGAATTATAAGCTATTTAAAGATAATATACAGCAACGTATTGCAAATTGTGTTCTGAAAAAACTCATTTAGGGGGATGCTTATTGAAACCAGCATTTAAATAAAGTAAGAAAACTGGGTTAAAGTTAAGCATTCCTCTTTAGTCAGGACTCTCAGGCCTTTACTATGTTAAGCCGACCACAGAATACTTTTTTTTTCAAAATGTTTTTATTGAACTATAGTTGATTTACAATGTTGTGTTAGCTTCTGGTGTACAGCAAAGTGATTCAGATATATATACACACACACACACACACACACACATATGTATATCCTTTTTCATATTCTTTTCCATTATGACTTATTACAAGATATTGAATATAGTTTCCTGTGCTATACAGTTTGTCCTCGTTGGTTATCTATTTTATATATAGTAGTTTGTATCTGCTAATCCCAAACTCTTAATTTATACCTCCCCATTCCTCTTTCCCCTTTGGTAACCATAAGTTTGTTTTCTATGTCTGTGAGTCTGTTTCTGTTTTATAAATAAGTTCATTTAGGGCTTCCCTGGTGGCGCAGTGGTTGAGAGTCCGCCTGCCGATGCAGGGGACACGGGTTCGTGCCCCAGTCCGGGAAGATCCCACATGCTGCGGAGTGGCTGGGCCCGTGAGCCATGGCCGCTGAGCCTGCGCATCCAGAGCCTGTGCTCTGCAATGGGAGAAGCCACAACAGTGGGAGGCCCGCGTACCGCAAAAAAAAAAAAAAAAAAAAAAAAAAGTTCATTTGTATCATATTTTAGATTCCACTTTTAAGTGATATCATATGACATTTGTCTTTCTCTGTCTTACTTCACTTAGTATGAAAATCTCTAGTATGATAATCTCATCCATGTTGCTGCAAATGGCATTATTTCATTCTTTTTTATGGCTGAGTAATATTCCATTGTGTGTGTATGTATATATATATATACACATATATATATACATACACACACATACATATATATATATACATATATGCACACACCACATCTTCTTTATCCATTTATCTGTCGATGGACATTTAGGTTGCTTCCATGTGTTGGCTATTATAAATAGTGCTGCTGTGAACATTGGGGTGCTATGTCTTTTGAAATTAGAGTTTTCCCATATATATTTTTTCTTTTGTGGAGTACCTCTTAGAATTATATGCACCTCCTAGAACCACATCTGTTGAGTACTAGTTTGGGAGCCACTGCTATACAGTTAATTTACCCAACTATTAACAACTGCCAATAATATACTATGGGGTTTTGATACTAACTTTGAATTTTTCCCCATGATGATCGGTAGAATGCTCAGCCTGGTGTAGAGGGGACACCTCGGTCCTGTTAGATTTGGTTGTCTCTTTGTCTGTTGACATCTACATGTGACCCCCAGCTCTCATTTCACTGTCTGCCCTGCATTTGCTGTGTCCTTTATCAGAACCTTTAACATTCATTGCAGAAAATTCTTGGTACTTCCGCATGTAACTGCTTCAAATGCAGATTTTTGTTAAGTACAGAGTTTCAATGACTGTATCACTAGTTACTTAGGAATGATCCCTATTAGCATTTAATTCTGCAGCTGTATGCTTGTCCTCTCTCTCTCTCTCTCTTTCTTTCTCTCTCTCTCTCTGTTTCACATACTTTGAGCTATACCTTGAGTGGGTAAAGCATTATATATGTATTTTTTAACTTCACCCCAAAAGCCATAACTGAGCAAAGCTCTTTTTTAAAAAAAATTTTTATTGGAGTATAGTTGCTTTACAATGTTATGTTAGTTTCTACTGTACAACAAAGTGGATCAGCTATATGTATACACATATCCCCTCTTTTTTGGATTTCCTTCCCATTTAGGTCACCACAGAGCACTGAGTAGAATTCCCTGCGCTCTACAGTAGGTTCTCATTAGTTATCTATTTTATACGTCATATCAATAGTGTATATATGTCAATCCCCATCTCCCAAGTCATCCCCCTGACGCTTGGTATCCATACGTTTGTTCTCTACATCTGTGTCTCTATTTCTATTTTGCAAATAAGATCATCTTTGCCATTTTTTAGATTCCACATATATGCCTTAATATACGATATTTGTTTTTTTTCTTTCTGATTTACTTCACTCTGTGTGACAGTCTGTATGTCCATCCATGTCTCTACAAATGACCCAATTTTGTTCCTTTTGAACAAAGCTCTTAAATCCAAAAATCAAAATATTTTTGCCAACTTTATAGAAACTGTGGTGTCTGTCCTCTACTAGACCCTTAGTAGATAAATAGCCTAGTCTTCTGGAGTTCCCATGTTCCTTTGAGCAGCCTAGCGACCATTCACCTTTTTATCAGCAACCCCACTACCTCTGCACAATTGCTTCCATCATTGTGTTGGTCTTGGTAGAATGATGTTCCAGTGATTAAGCTGTTGTCTCTCAGCTCTCATCCACTACACTCTGCTTGGCTTTGTAATATTGGGGCTGGGCTTATGCAAATTAATGTTTCTCCTTTGTCAGGTGACTTCCTGTTTCTAGAGGGCTACTAGAGGGAGACTGGAAGGTGGGAGGAAGGAGAAGGGACTTGCTCCTTCCTGTTTACTCGCTGTTCCTGTCTTCCATGCCTTGGTAATGGTGTTTCACCCCTTTAGCAGTAGTTGGTTCCAGTGTCCAGCTTCTAGCAGCACTTCAAGAACCAGGCTTAAGGGTACCAGCCACAGCCTGGCAGAGCACGCCCTCTTCAGAGGTCTGAGTACAGATTTGCAGACTGTTCCTTTGAGTTTTTAACAGGCCAGCAGCAGCTGGACTCTGCTTTCTTTCTTAGAAGTTGGATTTCAGCAAGGCAAGGTTTCTCCTACTTCTGGATTCTGATAACTTACCTTCTTCCTTTTGTTCTGGCAGCCGTGGCATAGTAAATGCTTCCTGCAGTTATCACCTCTGTATTTCTATAGCTTTCTTATTTGATTTTTCAGTCCTCAAATTGCCTCTATTAAAATCTCTCTGTGAAAATTACTAGCGTAGCTTTCATCTTCCTGAGTGACTCTGACTGAGATAGAGAGAGAAAGCGTGAACCAGTGCCTGCTGCCCAGTAGACGTCAAAGCCCTAGCGCCCAGGCTGTCCTTCCCGCTCGCCCCCAGCCAGTGTCTGTCCGTGGGCTAAGCAGAGCCAATCAAACACTTTAACTGCGACTTTGTATCTTGAGAGGGCTAAGAATAAATAATAGCTGGAATATGTTCATCATAGCAGCGGAAAATTGGCTTCATTCTTTTCGTTATGAGGCTGTAGTCAAGATTCTTATTTCCTAGCCTTCGGGAGCTCCCTTGAGGACTCCTGTGGTCAACCTGGTTCTTTGGGCTTCATTCAAGTCTGTGAATCCTCTGATGTTCTTCCTAAAATATCCCACAGTCACCAGTTATATTTAGTTGCCTGCAGCCAAGGAATCCAAACCCTAAATATATTAAAATATATTTAAAATTCATTTGCTTTACTGCCATTATTACTATACTAATGATGAGAAACTCCCAGTTTCATAGGATTTATCCAAGATAGGATTTTTCTTAAGAGGGGGAATTCTAACACTGAAGTGTACTCAAGAGGAAGAACCATAGAATTGTAAGTTTCCAAGTGATTTTAAACGGCATTTTTTCCCACCCTTCTCCTTCGCTGCTCCAGTGCAGGATGTACTCTACAGTAGCGTTTCCAGTCATCTTCCAGCCTGTGCTTGAAAAGTTCTACTGTTGAGGAGATCACTGCCTCCTAAGCAGTCCAATCTATATCTGAACAACTCTGATGCCTGGAAAATTTGTCTTTTAATTAATCTAAATTTATTTTTCTATAGCTCTTAATTCTTGGTACCATTTCTACTCTCAAGAGCAATAAAGGATATACCTGATCCCCTTTGACAAGACATCTCCGACTACTTGAGTATACTTCACTATGGTACCCTTCCCTGCTCCTTACCCGCCACACATAGATGGTGGGTACATAAGCCTTTTCATTTATGGATTACACAATTCACTTTCCTTCTTTATGATTTTTCATTGAATTATATTTTAATAACCTTAGGCATATAATTATCTTTAACTCTTTTTAGTTATTATTTTTAGCTAATCTAAGACCATCTCCAGAAAACACTATACCACTTCACATATAGTACAGTTACCTCACAATGGAGTATTCTCAATTCTTCCCTCACATCCTTTATGACATTGCTGCCATTCCTGTCACTTATTCTTATATTATAATCACCCAGTACATTGTTACTATTATTACTTTAAATAGTTATATTTTAGACTCATTAAAAATAAGAAAATTAAAGACTTTATTTTACTTTCATTTATCTTTCCCCAATACCCTTCTTTTCTTTACATAGATCCAAGTTTCTGACCGATGTCATTTTTTTCTCCCTGAAGAAATTCTTTGAACATTTCTTGCAGGGCAGGTCTGCTGCTGCTGAAATCCTTCATATTTTGCTTGTCTGGGGAAGTCTTTATTTCTCCTTCATTATTGATGGATAATTTTGCTGGATATAGACTTCTAGGTGGGTGGCGTTTTTTCTTTTAACACTTTAAATGTTTCACTCCACTCTTACATTGCTTGCATGGTTTTGGGTATAATTCTTATCCTTGTTCCTCTATAAGTAAGGGTTTTTTTTTTTTCTAACTTCTGGCTTCTTTCAAGATTTTCTCTTTGCCTTTGGTTGTCTACAGTTGGAATACCTAGGGTTGGATTTTTTGGCATTTCACCTGCTTGTTGTTATCTGAGTTTTCTCTATCTGTTGTTCGGTGTCGGTCAATAATTTTGGAAAATTCTCAGCCATTATTATTTCACATGTTCTTCTGTTATGTTTTCTTTTCTCTTTCTGGTACTCCAATGACAAGTATGTTATATCTTTTGAAATTATCTCACGGTTCTTAGAGGTTTTGTTCTGTTTTTTTGTTTGTTTCTGTTTTTAATTCTGTTTTTCTGTTTGCTTTTCAGTTTGGGAAATTTCCAGTGACCTATCTTTTTCTTTGCTTTATTTTTTAAATTGAGGTGAAATTCACAAACATAAAATTAACCATTTTAAAGTGTACAACTCAGTGGCATTTAGTACATTTACAGCATTGTGCAACTACCATCTATATCTAGTCCCCAAACATTTTCATCACGTCAAAAGGAAACTCCTTACCTACTAAGCAGTCACTCCCCACTTCCCCCTCCTGTCAGCCCTGGGCAACCACCAATTTACTTTCTATCTCTTTGGATTTATCTTTTCTGGATATTTCATAAAAGTGGAATCATATAATTTGTGACCTTTATGTCTGGCTTCTTTCCCTTAGCATCTTTTTGATTTTCATTCAAGTTATAGCATGTATCAGTACTTCACTCTTTTTTATGGCTGGGTAATATTCCACCGCAGGTATGTACCACATTTTGTTTACCCGTTTATCTGTTGATAGACATTTGAGTTGTTTGCACCTCTGGGCTATTGGGAATAGTGCTTCTGGTGACCTATTTTCAAGATCTCCTCAAAGGAGTGTACTTATTCTTTCCTCAACTGTGTCTGCTTTACTGATGAGCCCATCAAAGACATTCTTCATTTATGGTGTTCGTGATTTATAACATGTGATTTTATAAAAGGAACTAAGGTAAATAGGCTTGTAGTGTGAGCTTTTCTCTTAATCTAGTGAGGAGTTGGGCTATAATTAATGTTTGTTGTGGCTATAGGTAGCAGAGGCTTCAAATTCTTCTAGTGACCTTGTTTTTATCTCCTCTCTTGACTTAGGGCTTCCCTAAGTCATCTTTCTCAGAGAAAGTCTGTGTCTTGGATCTCCTTCAACTGTAATCCACTGTTATTACATGGGAACCCTGCTGGTGTAAGGTGTGGGGAAGGGGAAGCATTCCCTAATCTTATGATTGAATCTGTCTTTTTTTTTCTTTATTCTTTTCTTTGTTGTAGTTGACATACAGCACTGTAAAAGTTTAAGGTATATGGCATAATGATTTGATTTACATACATCATGAAGTGATTATCGCAATAAGTTTAGTAAACATCCATCATCTCATAGATACAAAATTAAAGACACAGAAAAAATTCAAATTAAAATTCTTTTCTTGTGCTGAGAACTCTTAGGTTTTATTCTCTTAACAACCTTCATATATAACATACAGCAGTGTTATATTGTGTTGTACATTACATTCCTAGTGTTTATTTTATCTTATAACTGAAAGTTCGTACTTTTTGACTGCCTTCATGCAATTCCCCCTCCCCCCGATCCCCCCTCCTCTGGTAACCACAAATCTGATCCCTGTTTTTGAAGTGTGATTGACCTACAACACTATGTTAGTTCCTGTTGCATAACATAGTGTAAATCTCAGTCTTTCGGTGGGCCTGTGACCTTCAATGTGTTTCTTAGCTTCCCCCATTCCTTAGTCGAGAAGAGAAGGGCAGAGGGGCCTGCAGTGGGAGAAAAGCCCTTTTCCTCGGTGGACTACAGCTCTGACAAAGTCTTCCCTAGAGAGTAGGCCTTTTTGATGGAGAATGCTTTGTATTTCACGGTGATTACTCTTCCTTGCCCCCTGCCAAAGGCACAAGTGATCTTTATGAGCTCTTCACTGTGGGAAACGAGTGGAATTTTGGAGGTAAAACCCACAAACGTGGGGGGGCCCCCAAGACTGCTGCCCCCAGGAGTTTCTCATTCGCGTGCTAGTCCACACTCAGCTTCCCTCAACTGGTCAAAACTACCATCTATGTTTTAATACCAGTTTATGGATCCAGCAACTTCTGCTTCAGGTAAACAGATCTAGGCTGTGACTCTCTGAACTTACCTGTCTTTCCAGATTATAGGTGGCCCTTTACCCGGTAATCATAGTTCTCTGATGGGTCAAAGAAAAGTAGTTGATTTTTAGTTTGTTCAGCTTTTTCCTGCAAGGACAGAGTGACAACTTCCATTCTCCTTACATATCAGATCTAAAGTCGATTGTTATTTTTATTTTTTTTAACATCTTATTGGAGTATACTTGCTTTACAATGTTGTGTTAGTTGTTGCTGTATAACAAAGTGAATCAGCTATACGTACACATATATCCCCATATCTCCTCCCTCTTGCGTCTCCCTCCCACCCTCCCTATCCCACCCCTCTAGGTGGTCACAAAGTACTGAGCTGATCTCCCTATGCTATGCGGCTGCTTCCCACTAGCTATTTTACATTTGCTAGTGTACATATGTCCATGCTCTTCTCTCAGTTCGTCCGAGCTTACCCTTCCCCCTCCTCATGTCCTCAAGTCCATTTTCAATGTCTGCGTCTTTCTTCCTGTCCTGCCCCTAGGTTCATCAGAACCATTTTTTTTTTTTTTTAGATTCCATATATATATGTTAGTATATGGTATTTGTTTTTCTCTTTCTGACTTACTTCACACTGTGTGACAGACTCTAGGTCCATCCACCTACTACATATAACTCAATTTCGTTTCTTTTTATGGCTGAGTAATATTCCATTGTATATATGTGCCACATCTTCTTTATCCATTCATCTGTCGATGGACACTTAGATTGATTCCTTGTCTTGGCTATTGTAAATAGTGCTACAACAAACATTGTAGTACATGCCTCTTTTTGAATTATGGTTTTCTCAGGGTATATGCCCAGTAATGGGATTGCTGGGTTATATGGTTGTTCTATTTAAGGAACCTGCATACTGTTCTCCATAGTGGCCGTATCAATTTACATTCCCACCAACAGTACAAGAGGGCTCCCTATTCTCCACACCCTCTTTAGCATTTATTGTCTGTAGATTGTTTGATGATGTCATTCTGACCAGTGTGAGATGATATCTCATTGTAGTTTTGATCTGCATTTCTCTAATGATTAATGATGTTGAGCATTCTTTCATGTATTTGCTGCCAATCTGTATATCTTCTTTGGAGAAATGTCTATTTAGGTGTTCTGCCCATTTTTGGGTTGGGTTGTTTGGTTTTTGATATTGAGCTGCATGAGCTGCTTGTAAATTTTGGAGATTAATACTTTGTCGGTTGCTTCATTTGCAAATATTTCTCCCATTCTGAGGGTTGTCTTTTTGTCTTGTTTATGGTTTCCTTTGTGTACAAAAGTTTTAAGTTTCATTAGGTCCCACTTGTTTATTTTTGTTTTTATTTCCATTACTCTAGGAGGTGGGTCAAAAAGGATCTTGCTGTGATGTATGTCATAGAGTGTTCTGCCTATGTTTTCCTCTAAGAGTTTTATAGTGTCTGGTCTTACATTTAGGTCTTTAATCCATTTTGAGTTTATTTTTGTGTATGGTGTTAGGGAGTGTTCTAATTTCATTCTTTTACATGTAGCTGTCCAGTTTTCCCAGCACCACTTATTGAAGAGGCTGTCTTTTCTCCATTGTATATTCTTGCCTCCTTTATCAAAGATAAGGTGACCATATGTGCATGGATTTATCTCTGGGCTTCTATCCTGTTCCACTGATCTATATTTCTGTTTTTGTGCCAATACCATACTGTCTTGATTACTGTAGCTTGGTAGCATAGTCTGAAGTCAGGGAGCCTGATTCCCCCAGCTCTGTTTTTCTTTATCAAGATTGCTTTGGCTATTCAGGGTCTTTTGTGTTTCCATACAAATTGTGAATTTTTTTGTTCCAGTTCTGTGAAAAATGCCATTGGTAGTTTGATAGGGATTGCATTGAATCTGTAGATTGCTTTGGGTAGTATAGTCATTTTCACAATGTTGATTCTTGCAATCCAAGAACATGGTATATCTCTCCATCTATTTGTATCATCTTTAATTTCTTTCATCAGTGTCTTATAGTTTTCTGCGTACAGGTCTTTTGTCTCCTTAGGTAGGTTTATTCCTAGGTATTTTATTCTTTTTGTTGCAGTGGTAAATGGGAGCGTTTCCTTAATTTCTCTTTCAGATTTTTCATCATTAGTGTATAGGAATGCAAGAGATTTCTGTGCATTAATTTTGTACCCTGCTACTTTACCAAATTCATTGATTAGCTCTAGTAGTTTTCTGGTAGCGTCTTTAGCATTATCTATGTATAGTATTATGTCATCTGCAAACAGTGACAGTTTTACTTCTTCTTTTCCAATTTGGATTCCTTTTATTTCTTTTTCTTCTTTGATTGCTGTGGCTAAAACTTCCAAAGCTATGTTGAATAATAGTGGTGAGAGTGGGCAACCTTGTCTTGTTCCTGATTTTAGTGGAAATTGTTTCAGTGTTTCACCATTGAGAACGATATTGGCTGTGGGTTTGTCATATATGGCCTTTATTATGTTGAGGTAGGTTCCCTCTATGCCTACTTTCTGGAGAGTTTTTATCATAAATAGGTGTTGAATTATGTTGAAAGCTTTTTCTGCATCTGTTGAGATGATCATATTGTTTTTACCCTTCAGTTTTTTAATATGGTGTATCACATTGGTTGATTAGCATATATGGAAGATTCCTTGCATTCCTGGGATAAACCCCACTTGATCATTGTGTATGATCTTTTTAATGTGCTGTTGGATTCTCTTTGCTAGTGTTTTGTTGAGCATTTTTGCATCTTTGTTCATCAGTGATATTGGCCTGTAGTTTTCTTTTTTTGTGACATCTTTGTCTGCTTTTGGTATCAGGGTAATGGTGGCCTTGTAGAATGAGTTTGGGAGTGTTCCTCCCTCTGCTATATTTTGGAAGAGTTTGAGAAGGATACATGTTAGCTCTTCTCTAAATGTTTGATAGAATGCGCCTGTGAAGCCATCTGGTCCTGGGCTTTTGTTTGTTGGAAGTTTTTAATCACATTCAATTTCAGTGCTTGTGATTTCTTTGTTTATATTTCTGTTTCTTCTTGGTTCAGTCTCAGAAGGTTGTACATTTCTAAGAATTTGTCCATTTCTTCCAGGTTGTCCATTTTATTGGCATATAGTTGCTCGTAGTAATCTCTCATGATTCTTTGTATTTCTGCAGGCTCAGATGCTACTTCTTTTTCATTTCTAATTCTGTTGATGTGAGTCTTCTCCCGTTTTTTCTCTCTGTTTTTTAAAAAATTTATTTATTTATTTTATTTTTGGCTGCATTGGGTCTTCATTACTGCACGTGGGCTTTCTCTGGTTGCAGCAAGCAGGGGCTGCTCTTTGCTGAGGTGTGCAGGCTTCTCACTGCGGTGGCTTTTCTTGTTGCAGAGCACAGGCTCTAGGTACACAGGCTTCAGTAGTTGTGGCACGTGCACTCAGAAGTTGTGGCTCACGGGCTCTAGAGCACAGGCTCAGTAGTTGTGGTACACAGGCTTAGTTGCTCCGTGGTATGTGGGATCTTCCCGAACCAGGGCTCGAATCCGTGTCCCCTGCACTGGCAGGCAGATTCCTAATCACTGCACCACCAGGGAAGCCCTCTGTTTTTTCTTGATGAGTCCAGCTAATGGTTTATCGGTTTTGTTTATCTTCTCAAAGAACAGCTTTTAGTTTTATTAATCTTTGCTATTTTTTCCTTCATTTATTTCTGATCTGATCTTAATGATTTCTTTCCTTCTTTTTGTTCTTTTTGTTCTTTTTCTTTCCTTTTTTGTTCTTCTTTCTCTGATTCCTTTAGGTGTAAGGTTAGGTTGTTTATTTGACATTTTTCTTCTTTCTTGAGGTAGGAATGTACTGCTATACACATCCCTCTTAGAACTGCTTTTGCTGCATCCCATAGATTTTGGGTCATCGTGTTTTGTCATTTTTTTTGTAGGTATTTTCTGATTTCCTTTTGATTTCTTCAGTGATCTCTTGGTTATTTAGTAGTGTATTGTTTAGCCTCCATGTGTTTGTATTTTTTACATTTTTATTCCTGTAACTGATATCTAGTCTCATAGTGTTGTGGTTGGAAAAGATATTTGATATGACTTCAATTTTCTTAAATTTACCAAGGCTTGATTTGTGACCCAAGATATGATCTATCCTGGAGAATGTTCCATGAGCACTTGAGAAGGAAGTGTATTCTCTTGTTTTTGGATGGAATGTTATAAATACCAATAAGTCCATCTTGCTTAATGTGTCATGTAAAGCTTGTATTTCCATATTCCTTTTCATTTTGGATGATCTGTTCATTAGTGAAAGTCGGGTGTTAAAGTCCCCTGCAGTGATTGTGTTACTGTCGATTTCCCCTTTTATGGCTGTTAGCATTTGCCTTATGTATTGAGATGCTCCTATGTTGGGTGCATAAATATTTACAATTGTTATACCTTCTTCTTGGATTGATCCCTTGATAATTATGTAGTGTCCTTCCTTGTCTCTTGTAACATTCTTTATTTTAAAGTCTATTTTGTCTGATACGAGAATTGCTATTCCAGCTTTCTTTTGATTTCCATTTGCATGGAATAACTTTTTCTATCCCCTCACTTTCATCCTGTATGTGTCCCTAGGTCTGAAGTGGGTCTCTTGTAGACAGCATATATATGGATCTTGTTTTTGTATCCATTCAGCCAGTCTATGTCTTTCGATTGGACCATTTAATCCATTTACATTTAAGGTAATTATTGATATGTATCTTCCTATTACCATTTTCTTAATTGTTTTGGGTTTGTTATTGTAGGTCTTCTTCTCTTGTGTTTCCTTCCTAGAGAAGATCCTTTAACATTTGTTGTAAAGCTAGTTTGGTGGTGCTGAATTCTCTTAACTTTTGCTTGTCTGTAAAGGTTTTAATTTCTCCATTGAATCTGAATGAGATCCTTGCTGGGTAGGGTAATCTTGGTTGTAGTTTTTTTCCCTTTCATCACTTTAAATATGTGCTGCCACTCCCTTCTGGCTTGCAGAGTTTCTGCTGAAAGATCAGTTGTTAACCTTATGGGGATTCCCTTGTATGTTATTTGTTGCTTTTCCCTTGCTGCTTTTAATATTTTTTCTTTGTATTTAATTTTTGTTAGTTTGATTAATATGTTTCTTGGCATGTTTCTCCTTGGATTTATCCTGTATGGGACTCTCTGTGCTTCCTGGACTTTATTGACTATTGCCTTTCCCATGTTAGGGAAGTTTTCAACTATAATCTCTTCAAATATTTTCTCAAACCCTTTCCTTTTCTCTTCTTCTGGGACTCCTGTAATTCGAATGTTGGTGTGTTTAATATTGTCCCAGAGGTCTCTGAGACTGTCCTCAATTCTTTTCATTCTTTTTTCTTTATTCTGCTCTGCTGTAGTTATTTCCACTATTTTATCTTCCAGGTCACTTATCTGTTCTTCTGCCTCAGTTATTCTGCTATTGATTCGTTCTAGAGAATTTTTAAATCATTTATTGTGTTTTTCGTCATTGTTTCTTTGCTCTTTAGTTCTTCTAGATCCTTGTTAAACATTTCTTATATTGTCTCCATAATATTTCCAAGACTTTGGATCATCTTAACTATTGTTACTCTGAAATCTTTTTCAGGTAGACTGCCTATTTCCTCTTCATTTATTTGATCTGGTGGGTCTTTACCTTGCTCCTTCATCTGCTGTGTATTTCTCTGTCTTCTCATTTTGTTTACCTTACTGTGTTTGGGGTCTCCTTTTTGCAGGCTGTAGGTTCGTAGTTCTTGTGTTTTTGGTGTCTGCCCCCAGTGGGTGACGTTGGTTCAGTGGGTTGTGTAGGCTTCCTGGTGGAGGGGACTGGTGCCTGTATTCTGGTGGGTGGGGCTGGATCTTGTCTTTCTGGTGGGCAGGGCCACATCTGGTGGTGGGTTTGGGGAGGCTGTGAACTTAGTATGATTTTAGACAGCCTCTCTGCCAATGGGTGGTGTTGTGTTCCTGTCTTGCTAGTTGTTTGGCATGGGGCATCCAGCACTGGAGCATGCTGTTTGTTGGGTGGAGCTGCGTTTTAGTGTTGAGATGGAAATCTCTGGGAGAGCTCTCACCAATTGATATTACATGGGACCAGGAGGTCTCTGGTGGTCCAATGTCCTGAACTCGGCTCTCCCACCTCAGAGGCTCAGGCCTGACAGCAGGCCGGAGCACAAAGACCCTGTCAACCACACGGCTGGAGTCTTTGGTGAGGACACAGTGGAGTGTGATGCACTGAAATTTGAGTAGATTTTCCAAAATTTTTCACTGTCTTGTCTTGTCCTGCTAGTGTTGGAGGGTCTCCTGCAGAAGCAGGGGGCAGCTGTGGCTCACCACAAGGACAAGGACACTGGAAGGAGATGTTCTGCGAAATACTCCTTAGTGTGAGCCCTCCTGCAGTCCGCCATTAGCCCCAGCAAAGGGCCTGTAGCCTATGGTTATTTTAAAAAACTTAAGAAATTCAAGAAAACTTTTTAACCTTGATAACGTACATTCCAGCTTCTCAGAATCTTCATGGTCATAAAGTTGTTCTCAGTGGCTCTGCTAAGCCCTCAAATTGCATTGCTTCCAGTGAGTCCCTTTTTCTTTGTTCCATCTTAGTTAACTTTGAGAACAGCCATAAACCTAATAACCCCTCATGCTTGAAAGAGACTTTTAGGTCTCTTCCAGCTTTCTCTTCTCTAAGCTAAATAATGACAAGTGTTCTAGACTTCTTAATGGCACTATTTCCTGAATCTTTAATTTTTTTTGTTGCTTTTTTTCTGAGTCTTCTGAACCTTCTGTGCTTTTGAACTCTGATTTCTTGGGCTCTTGGGAAAACTGGTAGCTTCAGGAGTCATTCTGGAGAGTCCCAGATTTTGAAAACTTTTTGGAATTTATAGTGAAACTGGGGAGTCAGGAAAATTGTGTACAAGGATATATAAAAATAGAAAGTCACAGGAACTAAGTATAAATGAATGACACAGACAAGAGTGCTATATAATTCTGAAGATGGAGAGCTGTTGAGAGCTGGTTTGGTGAAAAAGTGGTGGTAGAGGATGTAAAATTGAACTTGGGTCTTGAAGGAATGGTAAGACTTTGGTAAGTGGAAAATGGTCATTGAGGGAATTCTGAATAGAGAGACTAAATAAGGCATAGGAACAGGCATATTCAAAGAATACATAGTTTAGTGGGCATAGAATCCTTATAAAATCATATTGGAGAGATACCAAGGGACCTGCTTAAGGAATGTAAGTTTCTTTCTGTGGGCAAAAGAGGCCTTTAAGATGTTTGACTGAGGGATGTGTTGTTCAAAGCTGGGTTTTAGGAAGATTAAGATGAGGGTGGTATATTTGGCTGGATTGCTACATCAGAGTGAGTAAAAGAGAGAACAGAGATGTTTGGGCCCATAGTTTTCATTTCAAAAAATAAATACAGAGCAAATCTGTTAATAACTATAGCGATAGTTATAGTGAGAATGATCAGGGTGTTTTGTTTTTTTTTTTCCTTAGCATCAATTTCTTAATATCTAGGAGTCGACATGGGCAAGGGGTATAGTAGGGTGGTCTGGGCTATCCTGAATGTGGGAACAATCTCCCTTTGTAGATTCTTATGTCTGCTCTGCTTCCTCTCTTTTAGCCATTTACCATTTCTCCATTTACTTTTGGTCTTTATCTTGTGGTACAGATTTCCCTGATTTGTTATGTTACTTGGCTGTGATTTTTAAAAGCAGAAAGGATGGAAATACCTTTTGGCCACCATCTTGAAAAACACAGTGCTTGGGACAGACAGCTTGAACATTACCTCCGTAAATACTTAGAGCCACATTCTGAAGCAAGGATCGCCCCTTTCTATAGATGAGAAAATTGAATAGGAGTTATAGAGCTGGTAAGAGGTAGAAGAAAAATCCAAACCCAGGTCTATCTGACCTTAGGCTGCACTGCTTTAGGGTCATGGGGCTGTCTCTATGTGCATTTCTGTTACATCTGTTCAAAACTGTTCACTGGCTCACCACTTCTCTCAAAGAATAAACCAAATCATGGCAACAGGACTGTAAGGCCCCACATAGTCTGCCACTTCCTCCCCCTTGCTCTTTGATCTAATATCTTACCATGCCTTCTCACCTTCCTTCACTTTTACATTGGCCTCTTTGTAATTCCTTACACCAACCAGGCTTGCTCCCACCTTTGGGCTTTTGCACTAGCCTTTCCTTCAGTGTGGAACACACTTACCCATAAATATCTGCTTTGTAATGACCCCACCTCCTTCAAGTCTGTGCTCAAATCTTCACCTTCTTATTTAGGACTATGCTGATAATCCTATTTAAATTGCAATCTGCTTCCCCACTCTCTCACTCCCAAGCCCTCTTACTCTGCTCTATCTTTTTTCACAGCACTAATCACCATCTTCTAAACTATGCAATATACTTTTTTATTATGTTTATCATTTGTTTCTCCCAAGTAGAATGGAGGCACAATTTTTGTCCTTTTTTGTTAATCACTGAAATATGCCAAGCATGTAGAAAACAGCATCTAGAAACCTAGCAATCAGGAAAAAACCAAAAATTCATTGAATAAATTACTTTTCTTGCTTTTGTATTTCCTATAATTCATCCTAAAACAACTTGGAGTATTATAAAAATCATGTCACATCTAGAATGTCTCTTTACGTATTCTCCTTGGAAGACGTTAAAGAATGTTTGTACAAGTTGTCGAAATAGGTTGATTTCTTCATTTCAGATGCAAAATGAGAATATGTCGTATATGGGCTACCTGTTAGTCTTATTCTTTGCTGCAAGTTCAAGAAAAAATAATTAGGACCTGAAAGTTTGATATTTATATTATTTTAATTAGTTGAGCAGATTTTTTTTTTTTTTTTTTTTTTGTGGTACGTGGGCCTCTCACCGCTGTGGCCTCTCCCGTTGCGGAGCACAGGCTCCTGATGCGCAGGCTCAGCAGCCATGGCTCACAGGCCCAGCCGCTCGGCGGCATGCGGGATCCTCCCGGACCAGGGCACGAACCTGTGTCCCCTGCATCGGCAGGCGGACTCTCAACCACTGCACCACCAGGGAAGCCCAGTTGAGCAGATTTTAATTGCCTGATAGTTTTGATTCACTCAATATTATACACTGCTTTTCTATACAGTGATTTAAATGAGAAGACAAAGTAGAGTTGTCTCCAGCATCAGAAACAAAACTTAAATTGGAGGCAGTGTCACAGCATTACAGAGTTAGTACCTTTAAATTTGTCCATTGCAGAATGAAGGCTAGTTGGGATCATTGCTAAAAGAAGAATTTAGGAAATATATTTTAGGTCATTTGGTGAACAGGAATCCTCCACCCACCAACCATTAAATTCCTGTTAAGAGCCTGCATTATTTGTAACTAGGGTACTTACAATTAAAAAATTGCTAGATTAAACAACAGTCACAAAATGCAAGACACTACCTCCATTGAAGTGGCATTAAAGCTACACTCCGGACTTCAGACTTCAGAAGAGCTCTTTTTCTCATAGTTAGTAATAACAAAGGTTTCTAGGCTCAGCCTTTTAGCACCCTGTATAATTCTTAGTACTTCATTGATCCTCAGATTTAATTGAACATGCAGTCTCTAATTATCCAATTTCTACACAAGGCATGTCTCAGTTGAGGGCCTCCTGTGGACCTGCAGGCATTTAGCACGCTCTTTGGTGAATGTACTTCCTCTCTGAGTGATTGGAGGTAATGAGTTCAACTGTCTCAAGGAGTGCAAGGGCTCTGCTTTTAAGCCTCCAATTATACTGATGGTTTGCCACCTTGCCCCCACCTCATAACACAATGCTTTCTAACTGAAATGGAAAATGAATATTTCCTTGCCAAACTTAAGATTTGCATCAAAATTTAGTTCCTGGGGGTCAGGGTCAGATGCAAGCACCTCATTTTTCTTTAAAGGACTGGAGATAATATGAATAACTTTGAGTCCATTTTTGGTCCATTGGTTCTCAAATTTTCTTTGTAAGAATTGTCGGAGAGTGGACAATTCTGGGTCCCACCTGCAGAGATTGTGATTACCTCACTGTGGAGAGGAGCTCAGGAATCTGCATGTGTAACAATCACTCCAAGGGATTTACGGGCAGATGCTTTGAGCAACAGGAGAGCTTATCACTGGGTATCACTTGTGTGGAGTTTGAGAAGGTCCATGACCATTCCCACATGCAATGCTATGAATGTAGCTGTTGGTGAAGCTTCTCCCCTATTGTACTTTTATTCTGCGTAGGGAGTGCCTAAAGGTTAGTGAGAACACATGAAAGTGAAGAATATTGATACACCAGTGGAATTCTGATAAAATAGACGATAGTAGTCCCCCCTTATCTGTGGTTTCGCTTTCCATGGTTTTAGTTACCTGCAGTCAACTGTGGTCCAAAAATATTAAATGGAAAATTCCAGAAGTAAAAAAATTCAGAAGTTTTAAATTGTGTGCTGTTCTGAGTAGCATGATGAAATCTCACACCATCCCATTGTCTCACCTGGCATCCCCAACTGTCGACATCATCTGCTCCTGACATCCAACCATGGACATCATCCTGGCTTGATGATCCAGGATCACCTGGGGTAGATGACGCTCCTTCTGACTTTGGGTCAGGCGGTCAACAGTAGTCTAATGCTAAGTCACAATGCTTCACCTCACTTTATCTCATCATGTAAGCATTTTATCATCTCACATCATCACAAGAAGCAGAAGGGTGAGTACAGTGCAATAAGATATTTTGAGTGAGAGACAGGGAGACACACACACACCCACAGAGAAAGGAAGAAAGAAAGAGACGGAGATGGCATTCACATAACTTCTATTATAGTATATTATTATTATTGTTCTATTTTATTATTAACTATTGTTATTAATCTCTTACTGTGCCTAATTTATAAATTAAGCTTTATCATAAGTATGTATATATAGGAAAAAAACATAGTAGATATAGCGTTTGGTACTACCCATGATTTCAGGCATCCACTTGGAAGGTATCCCTCATGGATAAGGGGGGACTACTGTACATTGAATTGGTGTCAGAGTGAGAAAGTTAATTTTCTTTTATTTAAGGATTTCCCCCCAAAATTACTTTTTCTTTTATCTCATTGTTTGCAGCTTGCTCTAACTCATACATAAATGAGCTAGCTTCTAATCCATTTTTTTCTTTTTTCCACCATACCATGAGATCTATATGTCACTCTTAATTTTAAGTTTTTATTATGACCAAAGTCCCTGAGCTATTCTGGCCTACTGCTGGCATTTTAGACAGCAAGGATAAAAAAAGTAATATAATCATGAGACTAGAAAAAAGTAAAATGCCAGTATTCCACCAAATAGATTAGCAATTATACTAGCAGAAATAAAGGACAGACATGGCTTTAGGGAGTCCTTTTGATCTGTGCTTCATGGTGGAAAAAAAACCTTAATGTGTTCATACATGATTCTCAGTGACTTCTAGAAACTGCTTTTGCCCCTGAAATACAGAGCAACCACAGAGTAACAAGAATCAGACAATTTTGTTCTTGTAGTAGCTGTTTCATGTCATTTACAAATTCAGACCATTGAAATTGTCAAAGTAATTTAATGACAAAGTGGTCAGTTTCAAACTCCAGTGTTCCTCACTTTTAGGAAGTAGCACCATAACCTAACAAAAACGTGTTTTTAGAACATAGCCACTGCATGTATTTCCCATTATATATTTTACAAACTATATATGTCACTGCAGTAGCTTATGTTAGTAGTTGATAATAAGCATTTCAGTTCTTACCATAACATTGTATCATTGTCACCGATTAAAAATAATTATGTATTAAAGTGAACCAAGTTCATTCTCATTCTTTTTCACTAATTCTCCTCCAAAAAAAAAGATATTAAGTTTATTTTTAGTGTCCATTGAATTTAGGGTACAGTTTATTCACCTAAATAATTGTGAGAACATTTCAGGTTATTTCACATTAAATTAGAAATTCTCTGTAGACAATTGTTTATTGACTCTAGATAGAAAAGATTGAAATGCCTTAATTCACAACAGGAAATCATAGAGACAAAATTACGTATCATTATTAAGTGATTTGAGCCCATCTCATTCTGTTGACCAAAAAAAAAAAAAAAAAGGACAACATAATTCATCTGGGTGCGATTAGGCATTGGAATTTTTTAAAAGCACCGAGGTGATCCTCTTGCCGAAATTCGGCCTCTATACCCGGTGACAGATTAAATCTCAGAGACAGAGTTTTGGGTGAAGTAGAAAGAAATAGCTTTATTGCTTTGCCAGGCAGAGGGGGCCACAGTGGGCTAGTGCCCTCAAGACTGTGTCTCGCCCTGGATGAGGTAATGAAGAGTCTTATCGTGTTCAAGGAGCAGGGCCGTCGGTCCCATATGTCCCCAAAGAGGCTGCCCATGGCCTGCCCACTGCAGACTTACAGTCATTACATGTGAAAATGAGAGCTGCCTCTTGGAGGGCTGGGAAGAGGAACCGGAGAAGCAGCCAGATGGGCACTGAGCGTGACTCTGACAATCTCAGCTCTGTTTCTAGCCCTGCAGCTTCTTAGTGAGGGTGATTTGTGACCCTACTTTGCTATATTTAAAAATAATTATTTTAGGGCTTCCCTGGTGGCGCAGTGGTTGAGAGTCCGCCTGCCGGTGCAGAGAACGCGGGTTCGTGCCCCGGTCCGGGAGGATCCCACATGCCGCGGAGCGGCTGGGCCCGTGAGCCATGGCCGCTGGGCCTGCGCGTCCGGAGCCTGTGCTCCGCAACGGGAGAGGCCACAACAGTGAGAGGCCCGCGTACCGCAAAACAACAACAACAACAACAAAAATAATTATTTTAGGGCTTCCCTGGTGGCGCAGTGGTTGAGTCCGCCTGCCGATGCAGGGGACACGGGTTCGTGCCCTGGTCCGGGAAGATCCCACATGCCGCAGAGCAGCTGGGCCCGTGAGCCATGGCCGCTGAGCCTGTGCGTCTGGAGCCTGTGCTCTGCAACGGGAGAGGCCACAACAGTGAGAGGCCCATGTACCGCAAAAAAAAAAAAAAATTAATAATAATTATTTTATTGAACTATAGTTGATTTACAATGTTGTGTTAATTTCTGCTGTGCAGCAAAGGGATTCCTTTATACACATATATACATTCTTTGTCATATTCTTTTCCATTACGGTTTATCACAGGATATTGAATATAGGTCCCTGTGCTATACAGTAGGACCCTGTTGTTTATCCATCCTATGTTTAATAGTTTGTATCTGCTAATCCCAAACTCCCAATCCATCCCTCCCCACGCACCCGCCTTGGCAACCACAAGTCTGTTCTCTACGTTGTGACCCTACTGAGTCTCAGTTTTCACAACAACAAAATAGAAAAGCTATGTCCCATACTCTTCTCACAGGGCCAGCACATGGATCAAGTGACATGATAAAAAAAAAGCTAACAGTTTGTAGATTAACAGTGACTAAAAAACAAAATTATTCAAGATGACATGGCTCAGTCAGTGAAAAGAAATGGGCTTGGGATCAGAAGGCCTAGCTCTGGAACTAGCTTGAGCACTTACTTATTTCACTTCTATGTGTGTGTGTATATATATATATATATATAAAAAAATATATATATATATATATTTTTTTTTTTTTTTTTTTTTTTTTTTTGCGGTACGCGGGCCTCTCACTGCTGTGGCCCCTCCCGTCACGGAGCACAGGCTCCGGACGCTCAGGCTCAGCGGCCATGGCTCACGGGCCCAGCTGCTCTGTGGCATGTGGCATCTTCCCGGACCGGGGCACGAACCCGTGTCCCCTGCGTCGGCAGGCGGACTCTCAACCACTGCGCCACCAGGGAAGCCCTCTATGTACATATTGTTTGCCTTTCTGAGCCTCCATTTCCTCATCTCTAGAATGAGAATATTTATACCTGGCATGCCTACTTGAATGAAATTGCTCATTATGTAAAAATAAAAGTAGTTGGCATTTAACTGCACGAGGCACAAGGGGTACAGCCCTGAACAAGACAACTTGACTCTGCCATGGTGGAGCCTATGGCCTCCTGGAAGAAATGATGGATGTAGAACTACTTTGTCAATTGTAAGGTGGTAAGCAAATGTGCACTGTTACCGTTATTGCTAACATTACAAAATAGAAGAAGGGCATTCTAGGTAAACTTAAAAATGTAACCATTTATCCTGTTCCAAATGTTCCAAATATAGGCAAGCTCTCAGTAATTTCTGAATTGCTGTTCAGAAAATACGTGAGATCAGCTTTAAAAAGTTGGATTTGTTTGGGTTTCCCTATTTAATTATCAAATATGTATGTGAAAATATCTAGCAGAGTGTTTCAAATGTTTACAGAAAAGTAGATAAGATGACACCAAGTCAGATTCTCTAAGTGTGTAATTGAATACTGGATATCATGAGGGCCTAAGAGAAATTCCACTACTGTTTTCAGGCCTTTGGGATACCCTGTAAGGAATTCCTTGTCATTTTAGTAAGTATAGCTAATTCCATTATATCCTGATAGGCTGTGTCAGAGGTCATAATGCTATCCTAGTAAAGGTGACAAGGAAAGGCCCATGATACCTGGTGAGAGTTTGTTTTAAACAAGTGTTTTTTTCTTTTGAAGTATAGTTGATTCCCAAGATTATATTAGTTTCAGGTGTACAACACAGTAATTTGATATTTTTATAGATTGTAGTCTATATAAACTTATTATGAATATTGGCTATATTCCCTGTGCTGTATATTAACCCTCAAACTTATTTTTTTGATACCTAGTAGTTTATGTCCCTTAATCCTCTTCACCAATCTTGCCCCTCCCTCCATTCCTTTAAATGATTTACATTTAATATAATTTTAGAATAAGGGCTAAAGTTGTGGTAGGTTTTGGCTTTTTCACAAGTAATTCAAGTTGCATTTACATTAATTTTCTTTTCAGTATATTCTGTCCCTCTACTGACAACATACAAAATTAGCTTTCTAATTCTGTTTATTGTACGTTTAAGTAAATTTATGTGAAATGGTCTAAAATAAAAGGCAAACCCTTTGCATTCAATGGGCAACTCCTGTTTTATATAGTCTCCCTTTTTATTTTTTCTTATTCATATTACTGTAACTGCAAAAAAAACCCCAAAAAACTATACTCACTTTTACATATGCAACTGGATGAAGCTTCCTAACCATTGATAGTACTAGTAAATTGAAAATACTGAAACTCATGCTGTAAGAAATACAGGCGTGAAAATAGAAACTAGAGGATTTGACATGTTTGGGACTGACGTGTACACACTGCTATATTTAAAGTGGATAACCAACAAAGACCTACTGTATAGCATGGGAACTGTGCTCAATATTCTGTAATAACTTAAATGGGAAAAGAATTTGAAAAAGAATAGATACATGTATATATATAACTGAATCACTTTGCTGTACACCTGAAACTATCACGACATCGTTCATCAACTCTACTCCAACATAAAATAAAAAGTTAAAAAAATTCTCAGGTTGGCTCAAAAACAAACAAACAAAACAACAGTAACAACAAAAATAAAAAGAAACTAGAGGAAAGGCTTGGTAAGCTGTCTGGTTTGACTGGCATATCACTCAGATGCCTTTCCACGTGGAAACTTCACTGCATTTGATAGTTGAAGCTCCTCCTTCCTGGTCAGCAGGAGGTGACTTCTCCAGTTAGCCCTGTGTGAGGCTGGCAGAAGCCGAGGGGCTCGCTGGGTGGAGGTCTCCCTTGGGCACCCGTCCTGTAAGCTGTGAAGGGCTGACATTTGGCATCCATGTGCCGTGCTCAGCAATGTACTTCAAAGCCAACCCTTCCCGCAATTTTCAAGTTAGTGAGCACATCACACTCCAGTCCTGTCTGGTGCTTTGAAAAGCACTGCTGTGTTTTGAATGTGATCTCTTTCACACAAAGCTTATTTTCAGGTCAGGAGGAGGATTGATGCTCAGAAACTATAAACTCTTGGCGTTGTTTTCATGCCGGTTTAGAAGTCATTGGCCTGATACTTTCCTGTATAACATGAAGGTCGCACAGCAGGAAGCTTCAAAGGCAAATGCTTACAAAGAAAAGAGTAGGGAAAAAAGGCCTCATGAACCAGGGAACAATTCTTCAACAATTCCTCCTTTAACTGTTTAACGGTGATACGTGTCATGTCACCGAGTGCAGGCAGAGTTAGAGAATGAGGGTGTGGTATTTTTCTGGCTAAAATTAGTTTCAGTAGTTTTCTTTTTCAACCCAAGGCTTATTTCCCGGTCACCTTTCCACAAACTCTCTGATAAAGTAATGGATCTAACGCCTAACTAATCCCTGCCAATGTTTCACCAGGGAGGCTCTCCTGTCAAAAGCTCTTGGCTATTTTCTGTGTCAGGCTGTGGGCCCCTGGCTTCCTGCTCCATCCCAGCACCTGGAATGATGTGTAGCACATAGGAGGCACCTGATACATATTGGTTCAGTGAATGAACACAGATGTCCCCGCTATCTAAATGGAAGATGTATCCAAGGAGAACAGAGTCATCAACTTTACCAAAAGTGAGTGACTTTCATTTCTGAAAACCCACAGACTTGGTGTGGTAGCTAGTTCATTAAGCCTCTGACCCTCCCAAGAATACCTTCAGAGGTATTTCTTTGGGGGCAAAACTTGTAAACAACTCAAAATGTTACAAAATGTTATGGGCACTCAGAGAGGGGAGCATGAGCTATGGACGGAGGGGAAGATATTTAAACGGGATGTGGAAGTATGCCTAGTTTACCAGATGCAGAGGAGGAAGGGCACCCTGAATAAAAAGAACAATACATTGAAAAGGAAGCAAGGTGTAAATGACATGGCCCTTGTGGGGAGGCAGGGAGGGTCAGGTACAGGGAAGTGTGGGCAGGAAATCAGGCCCGTAATGTTGGCTGGGCCATCCTGTGAAGAACCATGGTATCAAACATGAACTTCCTTTTTTTTTTTTTTTTTTTGGCGGTACGCGGGCCTCTCACTGTTGTGGCCTCTCCCGTTGCGGAGCACAGGCTCCGGACGCGCAGGCTCAGCGGCCATGGCTCACGGGCCCAGCCGCTCCGCGGCACGTGGGATCTTGCCAGACCGGGGCACGAACCCGCGTCCCCTGCATCGGCAGGCGGACCCTCAACCACTGCGCCACCAGGGAAGCCCAAACCTGAACTTCCTTTAGGAAGGAAGCAATAGAAGAGTTGCTGGCAGCGTGGTGCTATAATCAGGTATTGAATGATTTCCGTGTCATCTCCAGGAGTGCTGCAACTGCGCTGCTTCTCTAAGCGGCGGGTGACCAGTGGGCTTCAGTATCCCGGTTAATAAGGGCAGATACTGCGGCCACACACAGGGAATTTGTTAGCAGCTCACTTGCCGTCATAGAGAGAAAGAGCGTGACATAAAGGACGCATGGTCATTATTTTAATAATGTGTGAGGCATTGTTTGGTTTGGGGATGGGAAGATGACTAAAATGGAAAGACAAATAATTGTAAATGAAGACAGAGGTGCTGCCTTTGAGAGGATTACAGTTTAGTTGGGGGATAGACTGGTAAGCAGTTCTTTGCCAGATGCTGGTAGAAATCAGCGCAGTCCTATGGGGGAATCTCATTTTTGTGTTGTCCCCTTTCTTTAATAGGGAGTAGGTGGCTATTTCTAAAGCTGCCACAGAAGACGTCCCAGCTTGAATGCACAGGCGGTTGTGGAGCTTGATCCAAGTAAGTTGGCGAGGAACTGAAAGCTGCATTTAGCAAAATGCAGACAGTCCTTGGCACTCTGACTGGGGGAGGCGGGGAAAGGGGGAGGGTGCAGACGCTCACTGAGTGTGGGAAGGACCGTGTCGTGGGAAAATCTCTGACCTGGAATTACTGAGGCCTGGATTCTTGATCCTGTGGTGTTGGAAAATTCATTTAATTTTTCTGGCCCTCAGTTTCCTCATCTGTGAAACCGAAGAACTGAACTAGATGCTTTCTCAAGCAAATGTTATGGTTTATGATTTCATGAACCACAGGGACAATTCTTATCCACATCTGGCATTGGAAAATATGGGAAGTTTTTAAATAAACAAGTGGAGATTCTTGGTTTCCAATTGAGCATAAACATCCAGGCATATTCTGTACATTTTATTAGAGAAAAAAAAATCAAGATGAGAAGGAAGAGCTCCTCACTCAGTGAGTTCAGGAGCTCAGGGTCAGCCCCTCAACAGGGTCTGAGTCGGAAGGCCGGTCCTATCCTCACGTCTATGAGGATGTTTCCTCCTTACAGCTGCCGAGATGGAACCCTTGCTAACCTCCAGGTGAAGAGGTGTCCGTTTTGGATCTTTACATTTAGGCTTTGATTTGGCCACATTCCATAAGAGGAATGTTGTTCATAAAGGTACTTTCCTGAGAATCTAATCAGTTTGAGATGACACATCTTGGGGGTTGTTAGTTGCATGATTTGACCTGAAATGAGCAGTCTAATTTACTCAGATAAAAGCATGGAATGGTTATATTCTTTTTGATATGAGAGTTTTCAGGCCCTTTAGACCAAAGAATTAACATAAAGGCAATACATAGTAAAGCGTTAAATGGCTAAGGATAGTTCATGCCTGTTGGAGAGAGTGGAGACTGATGTTTATGAGGGATGCAAAGGAACCCGAGCCCTTGCAGGACAAAGAATGGGGGGAGAGCGCTGGGGTACAGATATCGGGTTGGTGGATGGCGATGTCAGTGAGAAAATTCCCCCTAAGAGAGTGAATTTCTTTCTTGAACAGGCCTCCAACGGGCATACCTAGGCAGTGGAGAAAGTATCCAATCAAAGATACAACAAATAAGGGAAATCAGACTAGATTCACCAGGTTACTTTTCAGGGACACAAACTAATCCAATAGGCATCTAGCATTATCAAAAGAAAATGTTTGATCTGCTTCTCTGTATGTTGAAGGCTTTTGGAGTGGAAAACAGCTTTATGATTAAAAAAACAAAACCAAACCAAAACGGAAGCAGCCATTGTTGTGGGCCCCTACAAGGGATATTTGCTTCCACGTGGGTTAACTTATCTTTGGTCTTTTTAATAAAGGGGTGGAGTTGAGGAGACTTAGACACTAAGAAGGGTCTCCAGGGATGCTGCTTAAATGAATGGTGAGTGATATTGGTGATAAAAGATTGGGGACAAGTGGATGTATGATTCGAAAAACTTGGTTGTGGAGCGTGTAATAATGGCTGTCTTCATGGAATGTTATCGGACATTTCAATGTCTTCAGGTTCCTTGTAAAAACCAGACAGGCTTTACCCTGAGAGTCCTGCTTGCATGGACCCTCTTCCTCCCTGGCATCCGATTATGTAGCAAACAGTTCTTTCTGAATGTCTCTGATGATCTGTACGTTAGTTGTTGGGCCATATAACTCACATTCTGTGGGACCGGAGGAGACGTGTGGAAGAAAGCCATACTGTTCCAATGGCCCAAGAATAATGCCTGTTTGGGGGAAATTATTATAATCCTTCAGAGTAGATTCAATCTATGGGTTTTCTTATTTGCTTCCAGTAACTTTTAGGTGATTCGTCATTGAGGGCGGGTATGATCTCTATCATGAGGAGCTTGAAGGCCTGTTGTGAGTCCTCAACCATCTCTGTTTGGGGACTCTATCTGTGGGTCATTCATAAACTCAGAATGCAAAAAAATTAAAAAGTAAAACCTCCTAGACAATAACAAGCAAAGTAAATGAAAAACGTAATCAAAATAGTAACAAGGACTTTCAAAGCTAGAATGAACATAAATAGTATAAGAAAACTAATAAGAGGGGTAAAAATGTGTTAGGTTAAGGAAAGCCAAAATACAATGTAGACACTGAAATAAAGAGGTCAAAGGTGAAACACTAAACCAGAGAAATAGAAAAATAATAAAACAAAACAAGAAATATACACTGTTAAAAAGGATAAAAGTAGCCACACTAAGAGGAAATTTAGGATATTTCTCCAGGGGAATGGTCTGAAAGTGTACACAACTTCAGGTTGTATGTGATTATCTTTGGGTGAATGAGAGTATAATCTCTAAAAATTATTCATTTTGCTTGCTTGTAAAATGTGATTTCTCTGAAATTATCCTACATTATATATATAATTATAATTATAAGCAAAGCTGCTTATGAAAAACATGAAATTAAAATAAGTAGACAAGATTTAGAAACAAAAAAAGCATTAAGTTAGACTAAATGGTAAAAACAGTAAGACAGACAAAGAAAGCAGGGAGTAATGAATATTCCATCAAGCTGTACAAACCAGAAATTAAAATATTAAAAGAATGAAAAAAGTACTACAAGAATATAAATATTTACAAAGCTTATAAGAGACAAAGGGATTTTTAGAAAGCAAAAAGTGAAAAGGCCTAAGGAGTTCTTGGGTTCAATGCTCTTTTTTAGGGCCTGAGCTGGAGCAACCCCTCAGCATGAGGTTCCCACACAGGTCCTCGAGGAGGGGGTCCCAGGGCAGAGAGCAAATCCCTGGCCTCTCCAGCTCTCTTATGTTGAGGGTCCCGGCCCCTGTGATCCTCTAAAATAGCCAGCAAATGGTGCGACAGAATCAAGCTCCCCTGGCTGCAGGTACGCATGATAAAGCCATCGGGAGGGCAGGCACACTCACGGTTTCTGAAAACGCCTGGAGCGTGGCAGCCGTGAGCTTGCTGCCAGCCTTCACCGTCTTGACAGTTTCATCTCTGCCTTGAGCTGCTGCAGCAGCATTCAGAGGTAGACACTGAACCGTACACATCCCGAGAGAAGAAAGGAAAGAGGAACAAGAGAATGACTATGAATCGGGCTCCTATTCGGGTCAGGCAACGTGCTAGGAGTATCACTACGCTCTTTCTTGCTGAGACAGGCTGGGACCTGGGACCTGGGACCCTTTACTGGAGTGCTTGCACCCGGACAGATGTCTCCTCAAGCAACAGAATACAAAGAGACTATTAGGGACTAAAAACAACTGTGTGCATGTGCAGTTGGGACAAGTTATGAACAAGATACAAAAAGGCCAAATCCCAACTGCCACTTCTGAGGTGTCAGGAGCAAAGCAGGGTCCTGCGATGAGCCCAGCGCACAGCACCGTCGGGGCTGGGCCGACAACCTAAGCTACCCCTCCAGCCGGACCCACTGATCCGCCCCACCGCTATACCACTTAAAGGACCAGCTCGCGCTCCTTGGGGCGCGAACAAGGACACCTGTTACTTGTTTTCTCTCCCTGGTGCTGTAGCACAAATCCCACTGTAATAGGACTGAACCTTTGTATTCTATTACAAGTTAATCACTAAAGGGATGTTGCTTACAAGCTTAAATTATACATAATGGCCCATCTCTGGGAACTCTGCCTCCCAGGTAATGAGCATTAATCTAAAATACCTTTGTTCAGCTCACAGGGAACATGTGAGCAGGCCCATCTGTGAACGACTGCAGTCAGATAGACGTTAACACACCCCCTCTAGAGGCTGATGGGAACCAGGAAGTGTTTGACTTTACTCTGTCCCCATTTAGTATGAAAGAAGCAAGATGGGTCTTTGGGTCATGGATTCACCTTCTTCTCGGTCTGCCAGCTTTCCGAATAAAGTCCCCGCTCCTTGCCCCAGCAGCTCATCTCTCTATTTATGGGCCTGGTGAGCAGTATGAGCTTGGACTTGGTGACATCGATAAAGTCTTGCCTGAATGTTTCGTCCGGCCTCTTGTCAATTTCTCTTGATTAAAGAGTCTAAGAATCCAGGTCAGTAACATTTTGGTCTTTACTGTATCTTTTTAAAAAAAATTGATTTTATAGTGGAGTATGGTTGATTTACAGCACCGTGTTAGTTTTTAGTCTTTACTATGTCTTATAAGGTAAATATGTTAATGCCAATTTGCAGATGTCTCTTTTTTTTGCAGATTTTGCAGATCTGTTTTAGTCTTTACTATGTCTTATAAGGTAAATATGTTAACGCCAATTTTGCAGATGTCTTTTTTTACAGATTTTGCAGATCTGTTATCAGAGGCATAGAGAGTTCCCATTATTTGCTCAAGGCCACATCTAGTAGTAGAAGTCTGATTCTAAAGCCCTGGGAACTTTTAGCACACCACGCCCCTTGAGAGAGCACTCCTCTCGAGTGGGGAGGAAGCCAGTGAGAGTGGAGGCTTTCCACTGAAGCCGAGCCAGGGCGTAGGGTCTCAGAACACATCTTCCTGGTAGTCCCCATTAGCGTGAGGGCGAGGCTGAGAGGGCCCAGACGTCTCCGCTCTTCTCCTGCCAGTGAGAAGGAAGGCCCCCAGCCACGGGGAAGTGGCAGAGAGACTAGAGTCAGGCTGGCGGAGGTTCTCAAAGAGCGGCCGCCAGACCAGCTAAGCACCTGTGAGCTGGTCATAAATGCAGAGTCTCAGGCCCCACCCTGAACTATTGAGTTCGAATATGTCGGGATGGGCCCAGGAAATGGAACAAGCTCTTTAGGTGATTTTTAAACACAATAAAGTGTAAGAACCACTGCTGTAAGGGGGCCAAGGAGTTGGACGTGGCCAACTGGAGGAAGGGAGCTTAGATGCTGGGGGAGAAGATGATGAGCAGATGAGGCTCTGAGCTAGTCTACGGTGTGAGAGGTGGGGTTTTGATGGGAAGGATAAGAAAAATTAGGCACGGGGACAATGGGGCCGGTCGTGGGAGTGGGAAATGGCCTATAGTTAACATCAGATTGAATCTCATCTCCGTCACCAACAGCTGAGTGGTCTCCAGCCATCCCTTTCCTTTCCCTAAGCCCTGCTTGTTTAGGCTCAGGTGTTGCCTCTTATCTCACGGGGTTGCTTTAAGGCTGCAAAGCAAGTTAATATGTGCGTGTCCTTGACATATCGTCAGTGCTCAAAAAATAGTACTTGAAGTTGGAGCTGAGGTGGGTGGGGCAGAAGAGTGGTGAAGAGAAGCAGTTCCTCGTACTCTCTGGGTGACCTCGGCCGACTCGAGCAGGTCCTGTGGTTGAAACATTCCTTTCTGGCCTCCAGGCAGCCTGAAGTTGCGTGTGGAAAGGTAAGTTCTCAGCTTGGACTGATTTAAACAATGAAGCATATTTTGCCTGTCTTCTGTTGAGGCCAAAAGCTAAGTACATCCCACAGAAGAAAAAAGGGGTGGGTTTTCTCCAAGTTATAAATTTTGTGCTGTGTGGAGGACGGAGGAAGGGGTTGGTGAATGCAACCCGAGAAGCGGGGGAGCATATACACGATTCAAAGCGTCCTGCGCCCGGAGGGAGAAGACCTGGATTTGAATCAGCCCTGGTCTGTGATTTGCGTAACCTTAGCAAATTATTTAATCTCTCTGAACTGTAGGTTCTTCATTTCCAAAAGGGAAATTTTGTGAGGATTGGAGAAAAATGAAGGTGAACACATTCCTAATGGTGCCAGGCGCACGATAGCTGTTAAGAAGTGTTTTCTGAATCTCAGGTCTGTCTCAGCCTTGCCCTGAATACAGCGGGGGTGGGTGGGAAGCTATTCCACAGCAACACCTGAGAGATGTCTCCTCTGCGAGGTTTGTTAACACAGGCCCTTTGAAGAAGCCGTGTCTTTCTCTTTTTGATATTTTATTCTATTTATTTATTTTTATTTTGGCTGCGCCGGGTCTTCGTTGCGGCACGTGGGATCTTTTAGGCTGTGTCTTTAACAACGATCCCTACGTATTTGCTTGACACTGTTCATTTGCCTGTGAATACATCCCATTCCCCGTCTTTCCGCGGTTGGGGAGAATGTTTGCCAAGCCAGTTGATCAATTTCTCTAAGCAAAAGAGGACGTTTCAGGCCCCGTCTTTTCTTACGTCCGCGTTCCCAAGTCAGGGCAGCCCCTCCCCTTTGCTAGTGTATTGTGTTTGGAGTTGGGAATGGGGTCTCTTTCTGGCCAACTTGAATAAGACTGAGACAAGAAGCAGCTGGAAGACAGCATCATTTCATGGGCACTGATTTTACTGTAAGGCCGGGAGGATGGCAAAGTGGGGGACGTTTTTAGTTTCTGTAATAGTCTCCTCTAGAAGGATGGCAAGAGGGAAAGAAAAATCAAACCATCGGTCGGCTCTCTTGCCCCGGGCTCCATAATTTGCCTTTTACTTTCTGCATTTTCCTATTTGAGTCTGAAAAGCAGAGGACCCAAGCAATCAGCAACAGATGTCCTCGTGCAGTCTGCGTGGTACATGAATTCAGTTAGCATGCAAATTGTCATCCTAGGGCGATTCCTGGGGACTGCTGAAAAGACAGAAGGCTTGCTTTGCAAAATAGATAGAGGGCATGATTAAAATGTCTGGATCCAATCATATGTTTAATTACAATCCCTTTTTTATCTCAACTACAATGACTGGTAGCTATTATGACACAATATTGAAAATGTGTATGACGCATGGTGGCCCTTGGAAGGCTGATAGGTGGTCTGTGTTTGATCAAAATGATCAAAGCTCCTCGCCATGGAGAGCCCCCTCTCCTTCTCTCTTGTCTGATCCACTTAGACGAGCAGAATATGATTTACAGGAGACAGTTTATGTGATTTTCATTCCCCTAGAGCAGGGGCATAATTTTTGCATCACTATTTTCCCTAGAAACAATGGGGACTTGACAATGCTTATAAACACTCAGTAACAGACCCTGCTCAGGGTTGTCTACAAGGCATTTCTCCTGCTTCAGCTCTCGTTGACTCTCATACGTTCAAATACTTTTGAATTTTATTATTGGTATAATCGGAAAAAGACAAAAAAAATTGAAAGTGCTGAGAGGAGAAACTCTTGATGATTTCATTGTATTCGTACAATCCGATTATATTTTGGGGACCCCAGAGAACACAAGATGACTTTCTCACCAGATCGTGTGTTGAGCATGAACGTTAGCTACTTGGCTGAGGATAAGATACATTTCACTTTGTAAGTTGTGGAAGTTGCATCAGCTGAAGCTGCTGGTGTGTCTGTTATAAAAAGAATTTATACTGGAATTTTTTTCTGTCCTTGAGCTGAAACTCTGGAAGGCAGAGAAATAAGGCACAAAAACAACACGCCTCATTATGGGGATTTTAAACATGTAACCAGCACTATGGGGAGAACTGAGTTTGGCAACAATTTGATGAAAACATCCAGTATTCATTTGGACTTCACTTTATCAGATGAAAGTCTTTTACACATTTCATAGCTAGGTAGTTGCATAGTTTTTCACATCTTGAAGGTTTGGGGTTAGACCTTCACGTAAAACTTGGGTTGTGGTTTCACGTATATTTGCGTCTCTATTCTAGAGGTGTCCTACCCTCCCTTGCTCTCCTTTTATGTTGGTTGATGCGGTATAAAGAAAACACACATATTCTTTACTAGCAATAAGAAATTGAACCAAGTACTTATCGTGCTACTGCTCTGCACTCGGTAAGGTGCTGGGGGCTGTGAGGGGCTTTGGTGGACCTAAGGCTTGAATCGTGCCCTCAAGGATTTTACAGCCCAGTGCAAGCTCTACAGTGAGCCATAGCTGAGGCAGAACAGAGATGAAGAGATGGATGATAGAAAGACAGATGAGGAGAGAGTTGGGGAGTTGGAGAGGGAGGGACGAAAAAAGCTTGGGCAGAAGGGTAGGCAGAGAAAGAGAAATGGCTAGAATCCTCGACTCCTTTATCAGCTGTGTTCTGTTACTATAGATTCACAAGGAAGTGGGTGGGGGATGGAGTCCAGGGAAAAGCTATTTATTGTCATAAGGCTTTGATTGCAAACTCTTTTGTTGGAATTCCAGCTATAGTTGGCTGAGATGGACCCTGGGTGAATCACAAACACTGTTTTTGTTGTTGTTGTTTGTTTGTTTGTTTTAACCTGCAACCCAAGGTTTACCCTAAAAACAGGCTGAATGACCTATTTAGCTTTTACTCTAATTCAGCCCTTTAGATCCTATACCAGTAGCTAATGCTCTTACATGTGCCAGGCATTGTACTAAGCACCAAAGAGGTGTTTTCTCATTGAGTCCTCAGAAAACTCCCCTTGGAGGTATCATTTTTCCAATGATTCAGGTGAAGAAAGTAAGCAACTTATCCACGACTAGGGCTCGAGTAGTCAGCATTCAGAACCTGGGTGTTTAACCACTATTCTGAGCTAAGTTGATACTAATGGGGAGAAGATAAACCTAAGGAAAGATTGAAAAGCTTAAGTGAAAAAAGCTGACCCTTACCCCCCATAGAGTCTTACGATATTCCTGTTATAGAAACTCTATTCCTTAACAATAGAAACCAATTGTATTCCAGTCTCTGCTTATATCCAATCTCACTCTCCTCTTAGGGAGAGGGACGGAGTTGTGGGGTGTGGGATACTCCCTGGCATGAAGCGTATGCTGTAAGGACAGGTGAGAGGGTGAAGTCTGAGTAGCTGGAGCAGAACTTAAGCTAGTCTTTGTGAAATGAGCTGAGTAGGTAGTGAGGGAAGGAGGGTGTACTCCACTTAAGTAGGAAGGTATCGAGAAGGATGGAGGATACAGCGTGAATTTTCATGGAGGGTAGGCACCAGGGTGGGACTCTGCAGAGCTACAAGGAGATCTTCCCAGCAGAGGTGGATGGCTTGTGTCGGAGATGAGGGTCACGATGGAGGGCCTTATATCAGGTTCCTTTAACTCCTTAAGTTGCCGGGGTTCCCCTTCCCCCTCTTGTGACTCTGATAGTATTTGAACGAGACTGGGTACCGTGACCGTGTGGCCTGGCGCGAGCTCTCGTTCAGCCCCATGGTGGGGAAGATGCCAGGATTGCCATGGGGACGGAAAAGAAGCTGGACTTGCCACAGGTTGTTCCCGTGTTTGTCCGAGTTTCAACGGGAGGGAGCAGGGCTGCTGCTGAGCAGAAGCAGATCGTAAGGAAGCCTTAAAAAAAGACAGCAGCGAGAATAGCTGCCGGGAGAACGTCTCGCTTACCACAGCTGCGGGGGCGTGTTAGCTACTTTATTCCCTAAGGAACTCCTTCCTGCTTTGTCACTTGCTCCTCTTGGTGCCATGTTGGGAATGGTCACTAAATGTCACTGCTTCGGGGTGTCAGAGCCTCTTGAATGTCCTGAGGGACTCGATCGGCATTCTCCCGAGTAGTTTACATCTACGCAGCGACTCTGATGTGCCCTCCGGACGCAGCTACCTCGTGACTGAGAGCAAGACTTCAATTTAATGGCATTTTGCGCTTTATAAGAGTGTGCTGTCTGTGTGTGTAGCCAAATGTGAGGTGATTACCCGACCATAGTCAGACTGAGTTTTGCGTTGTTTTCCAGGGCTGGAGGTGGGTCAGCCCTGAGAGCCCAGCGCTCACCACCTTGCACCCATTCTCCCTCATACTAGTAAAGCTTTGTGAATTTGAGTCCCAGGTAATTCTGTGACGCTGGGGTTTTCCCAGGTCTGAGCACAATGGGAGTCAATCTTCCAGGCACAGGGAGAAAAGCATCTTTTCACCTTGGGGTTCCTCTAAGACCTTTTCCGAAGGAAGCATAGACATCTTCTTGATTGAAATAACTTGACTGACAAAGCATTTAATTTAGTTGGCAGTTTAAAACTCTAACATAATTTAATATCACTGTATCGGTTTCCTGGGACTGCTGTGACAAATTGCCACAAGCTGGGTGGCTGATAACAACAGAAATGTATTCTCTCTCTGTTCTGGAGCCAGAAACCTGAAATCAAAGTGTCAGCAGGCCCCTAGAGAGAATTCTTTCTACCTCTTCCAACTTCTGCTGGCTCCGGCATTCCTTGGCTTGTGGCTGCATCACTCCAGTTTTTACCTTTGTCTTTGCATGGCCTTCTCCTCTCTGTGTCTGTATCTTTTCCTCTTCTGTCTCTACTTTTCGTTGGATTTAGGGCCCACTTGGATAATCCAGGATAATCTCATCTCAAGGTTCTTAACTTAATAATGTCTGCAAAGCCTCTCTTTCCAAAATAAGGTAGCATTCACAGTTTTCAGGTGTTAGGATGTGAACCTATCTTTTGGGAGAGCCACGATTCAATCCACTGTAACCTTGCTCCCTAAAGAAGCTGCCTTGAGAAAATATGACATTCAACAACTGTAAGATATAGCAGATATTTTAAAATATTATACGTGTAATTTTTAAGATGTGGATGATTCAAGAACATCCCTGGAAGGGGGGACCTTCGAGATGGCAGAGGAGTAAGACATGGAGATCACCTTCCTCCCCACAAATACATCAGAAATACATCTACATGTGGAACAACTCCTACAGAACACCTACTGAACGCAGGCAGAAGACCTCAGACTTCCCAAAAGGCAAGAAACTCCCCACGTACCTGGGTAGGACAAAAGAAAAAAGAAAAAACAGAGACAAAAGGATAGGGATGGGACCTGCACCTCTGGGAGGGAGCTGTGAAGGAAGAAAGGTTTACACACACTAGGAAGCTCCTTCGTGGGCAGAGACTGCGGGTGGCGGAGGGGGAAACTTCGGAGACACGGAGGAGAGCACAGCAACAGGGGTGCGGAGGGCAAAGCGGAGAGATTCCCGTACA
This sequence comes from Lagenorhynchus albirostris, assembly GCF_949774975.1. Taxonomy (NCBI): domain Eukaryota; kingdom Metazoa; phylum Chordata; class Mammalia; order Artiodactyla; family Delphinidae; genus Lagenorhynchus; species Lagenorhynchus albirostris. Next base: position 15,360,430 of record NC_083111.1, read on the forward strand.
GAGGATCGGTGGCGACCAGCACTCACCAGCCCGAGAGGCTTGTCTCCTCACCCACCGGGATGGGTGGGGCTGGGAGCTGAGGCTCGGGCTTCGGTCGGATCCCAGGGAGAGGACTGGGGTTGGCAGCGTGAACACAGCCTGAAGGGGGCTAGTGCACTACAGTGAGCCGGGAGGGAGTCCAGGAAAAAGTGCTAAGAGGCAAGAGACCACTGTCTCGGGTGCACGAAGAGAGGGGTTTCAGAGCTCCTCCTAAACGAGCTCCAGAGATGGGCATGAGTCGCGGCTATCAGCGTGGACCCCAGAGACGGGCATGAGATGCTAAGGCTGCTGCTACAGCCATCAAGAAGCCTGTGTGCGAGCACAGGTCACTATCCACACCTCCCCGCCCGGGAGCCTGTGCAGCCCGCCACGGCCAGGGTCCTGTGATCCAGGGACAACTTCCCCGGGAGAACGCACGGTGCGCCTCAGGCTGGTGCAACGTCCCGCTGGCCTCTGCCGCCGCAGGCTCACCCCACATCCGTACCCCTTCCTCCCCCCGGCCTGAGTGAGCCAGAGCCCCCGAATCAGCTGCTCCTTTAACCTCGTCCTGTCTGAGCGAAGAACAGACACCCTCAGGCGACCTACACACAGAGGCGAGGACAAATCCAAAGCTGAACCTCAGGAGCTGTGTGAACAAAGAAGAGAAAGGGAAATCTCTCCCAGCAGCCTCAGGAACAGCGGATTAAATCTCCACAATCAACTTGATGTACCTGCATCTGTGGAATACCTGAATAGACAACGAATCATCCCAAATTGAGGTGGTGGACTTTGAAGCAACAGTAGACTTGGGGTTTGCTGTCTGTGACTGACTTGTTTCTGATTTTTTATGTTTATCTTAGTATAGTTTTGGGGGCTTGTTATCATTGGTGGATTGGTTTATTGGTTTGATTGCTCTCTTTTTTTAAATTACTTCTAAATGTTTTTTATTTTAATAAAATAAAAAGGAGGCCTGAGCCTCTGAGGTGGGAGAGCCAAGTTCAGGACATTGGTCCACCAGAGACCTCCTGGCCCCATGTAATAACAATCAACGAGAACTCACCCAGAGATCTCCATCCCAATGCTAAGACCCAGTTCCACCCAACAGCCACTAAGCTCCAGTGCTGGATGCCCCATGCCAAACAACTAGCAAGACAGGAACACAATCCCACCCATTAGGAGAGAGCCTGCCTAAAATCATACTAAGTTCACAAACACCCCAAAAGCCACCACCGGAAAAGGCCCTAGCCACCAGAAAGACAAGATCTAGCCCCACCCACCAGAACACAGGCAGCAGTCCCCTCTACCAGGAAGCCTACACAACCCATTGAACGAAACTCAGCCACTGGGGGCAGACACCAAAAACACAGGAACTGCAAACATACAGCCTGCAAAAAGGAGACCCCAAACACAGTAACTTAAGCAAAATGGGAAGACAGAGAAATATGCAGCAGATGAAGCAGCAAGGTAAAAACCCACCAGACCTAACAAATGAAGAGGAAAGAGGCAGTCTACCTAAAAAAGAATTCAGAGTAATGATAGTAAAGATGATCCAAAATCTTGGAAATATAATGGAGAAAATACAAGAAATGTTTAACAAGGGCTTAGAAGAACGAAAGAGCAAACAAACAATGATGAACAACACAATAAATGAAATTAAAAATTCTCTAGAATGAATCAATAGCAGAGTAACTGAGGCAGAAGAACAGATAAGTGACCTGGAAGATAAAATAGTGGAAATAACTATCGCAGAGCAGAATAAAGAGAAAAGAATGAAAAGAACTGAGGACAGTCTCAGAGACCTCTGGGACAACATTAAACACACCAACATTCAAATTATAGGGGTCCCAGAAGATGAAGAGAAAAAGAAAGGTCTGAGAAAATATTTGAAGAGATTATAGTTGTAAACTTCCTTAACATGGGAAAGGAAATAGTCAAGTCCAAGAAGCTCAGAGAGTCCCTTACAGGATAAATCCAAGGAGTAACATGTGAAGACAAATATTAATCAAACTGTCAACAATTAAATATAAAGAAAAAATATTAAAAGTAGCAAGGGAAAAGCAACAAATAACATAGAAGGGAATCCGCATAGGTTAACAGCTGATATGTCAGCAGAAACTGCAAGCCAGAAGGAAGTGGCAGGACATAATGAAAGTAATGAAAAGGAAAAACCCACAACAAAGATTACTCTACCCAGCAAGGATCTCATTCAGATTTGACGGAGAAATTAAAACCTTTACAGACAAGCAAAAGTTAAAAGAATTCAGCACCACCAAACCAGCTTTACAACAAATGCTAAAGGAACTTCTCTAGGCAGAAAACACAAGAGAAGGAGAAGACCTACAATATCAAACCCAAAACAATTAAGAAAATTGTAATAGGAGCACACATATCAACAATTACCTTAAATGTAAATGAATTAAACGCTCCAACCAAAAGACATAGACTGGCTGAATGGAAACAAAAACAAGACCTGTATAGATGCTGTCTACAAGGGACCCACTTCAGACCTAGGGACACAGACAGACTGAAAGTGAGGGGATGGAAAAAGATATTGCATGCAAATGGAAATTAAAAGAAAGCTGGAGTAACAATTCACATATCAGACCAAATAGACTTTAAAATTAAGACTATTTCAAGAGACAAAGAAGGACACTACATAATGATCAAGAAATCAATCTAAGAAGAAGATAAAACAATTGTAAATATTGATGTACCCAACATAGGAGCACCTCAATGCATAAGGCAAATGCTAACAGCCATAAAAAAGAAAATCGACAGGAACACAATAATAGTAGGGGACTTTAACACCCCACTTTCACCAATGAACAGGTCATCCAAAATGAAAATAAATATGGAAACACAAGCTTTACATGACACATTAGACAAGAGGGACTTACTGATATTTATAACATTCCATCCGAAAACAACAGAATACACTTTCTTCTCAAGTGCTCATGGAACATTCTCCAGGATAGATCATATCTTGGGTCACAAATCAAGCCTTGGTAAATTTAAGAAAATTAAAATTGTATCAAATATACTTTCCAACTGCAACACTATGAGACTAGATATCAATTACAGGAAAAAATACAAACACATGGAGGCTAAACAATACACTACTAAATAACCAAGAGATCACTGAAGAAATCAAAAAGGAAATAAGAAAATACCTAGAAACAAATAACAGTGAAAACACGATGACCCAAAACCTATGGGATGCAGCAAAAGCAGTTCTAAGAGGGAAGTTTATAGCAGTACATTCCTACCTCAAGAAACAAGAAAAATCTCAAATAAACAACCTAATCTTACACCTAAAGCAGTTAGAGAAAGAAGAACAAAAAAACCCCAAAGTTAGGAGAAGGAAAGAAATCGTAAAGATCAGAGCAGAAATAAATGAAAAAGAAATGAAGGAAAAAATAGCAAAGATCAATAAAACTAAAAGCTGATTCTTTGAGAAGATAAAAAAATTGATAAACCGTTAGCCAGACTCATGAAGAAAAAAAGGCAGAAGACTCAGATCAACAGAATTAGAAATGAAAAAGGAGAAGTAACAACTGACACTGCAGAAGAATCATGAGAGATTACTACAACCAACTATATGCCAATAAAATGGACACCCTGGAAGAAATGGACAAATTCTTAGAAAAGCACAGCCTTCCAAGACTGAACCAGGAAGAAATAGAAAATATAAACCAATCACAAGCAGCGAAATTGAAAGCGTGATTAAAAATCTTCCAACAGACCAAAGCCGAGGACCAGATGGCTTCACACGCGAATTCTATCAAACATTTAGAGAAGAGCTAACCTCTATCCTTCCCAAACTCTTCCAAAATATAGCAGAGAGAAGAACACTCCCAAACTCATTCTATGAGGCCACCACCACCTTGATACCAAAAGCAGAAAAAGATGTCACAAAAAAGAAAACTACAGGCCAATATCACTGATGAACATAGATGCAAAAATCCTCAACAACATACTAGCAAACAGAATCCAACAGCACATTAAAAGGATCATACACCATGATCAAGTGGGGTTTATACCAGGAATGCAAGGATTCTTTAATATATGCAAATCAATCAATGTGATGCACCATATTAACAAACTGAAGGGTAAAACCATATGATCATCTCAATAGATGCAGTAAAAGCCTTCAAAAAATTCAACACCCAATTATGATAAAAACTCTCCAGAAAGTAGGCATAGAGGGAACCTACCTCAACATAATAAAGCCCATGTATGAGAAATTCATAGCCAACATCATTCTCAATGGTGAAAAACTGAAACCATTTCCACTAAGGTCAGGAACAAGACAAGATTGCCCACTCTCACCACGATTATTCAACATCGTTTTGGAAGTTTTAGCCACAGCAGTCAGAGGAGAAAAAGAAATAAAAGGAATCCAAATCAGAAAAGAAGAAGTAAAGCTGTCACTGTTTGCAGATGACAGGATACTATACATAGAGAATCCTAAAGATGCTACCAGAAAACTACTAGAGCTCATCAATAAATTTGGTAAAGTAGCAGGATACAAAATTAATGCACAGAAATCTCTTGCATACCTATATACTAATGGTGAAAAATCTGAAAGAGAAATTAAGGAAACACTCCCATTTACCACTGCAACAAAACGAATAAAATACCTAGGAATAAACCTACCTAAGGAGACAAAAGACCTGTATGCAGAAAACTATAAGACACTGATGAAAGAAATTAAAGATGATACCAACAGATGGAGAGATATACCATGTTCTTGGATTGCAAGAATCAACATTGTGAAAATGACTATACTACCCAAAGCAATTTACAGATTCAATGCAATCCCTATCAAACTACCACTGACATTTTTCACAGAACTAGAACAAAATATTTCACAGTTTGTATGGAAGACAAAAGACCCCGAATAGTGAAAGCAATCTTGAGAAAGAAGAACGAAGCTGGGGGAATCAGACTCCCTGACTTCAGACTATACTACAAAGCTACAGTAATCAAGGCAGTATGGTACTGGCACAAAAACAGAAGTATAGATCAATGGAACAGGATAGAAAGCCCAGAGGTACACCCATGCACATATGGTCACCTTATCTGTGATAAAGGAAGCAAGAATATACAATGGAGAAAAACAGCCTCTTCAATAAGTGGTGCTGGGAAAGCTGGACAGCTACATGTAAAAGAATGAAATTAGAACACTCCCTAACACCATACACAAAAATAAACTCAAAATGGATTAAAGACCTAAATGTAAGGCAAGACACCATCAAACTCTTAGAGGAAAACATAGGCAAAACACTCTATGACATAAATCACAGCAAGATCCTTTTTGATCCCTGTCCTAGAGAAACGGAAATAAAAACAAAAGTAAACAAATGAGACCTAATGAAACTTAAAAAGCTTTTGCACAGCAAAGGAAACCATAAACAAGATGAAAAGACAACCCTTTCTCCCAAAGAATGGGAGAAAATATTTGCAAATGAAACAATTGACAAAGGACTAATCTCCAAAATTTACAAGCAGCTCATGAATCTCAATATCAACAAAACAAACAACCCAATCCAAAAATGGGCAGAAGACCTAAATAGACATTTCTCCCAAGAAGATGTACAGATTGCCAACAAACACATGAAAGGATGCTCAACATCACTAATCATTAGAGAAATGCAAAGCAAAACTACAATGAGGTATCACCTCACCCCGGTCAGAATGACCATCATAAAAAATCTACAATGAATGCTGGAGAGGGTGTGGAGAAAAGGGAATCCTCTTGCACTGTTGGTGGGAATATAAATTGATACAGCCACTATGGAGAACAGTATGGAAGTTCCTTAAAAGACTAAAAGTAGGACTACCATATGACCTAGCAATCTGACTACTGGGCATATACCCTGAGAAAACTATAATTCAAAAAGAGTCATGTACCACAATGTTCATTGCAGCTCTGTTTACAATGGCCAGGACATGGAAGCAACCTAAGTGTCCATCGACAGATGAATGGATAAAGATGTTGCACATATATACAATGTAATATTACTCAGCTATAACAAGAAACAAAATTGAGTTAACTGTAGTTAGGTGGATGGACTTAGAGTCTGTCATACAGAGTGAATTAAGCTAGAAAGAGAAAAACAAATACTGTGTGCTAACACATATATATGGAATATTTAAAAAAATGGTTCTAATAAACCTAGGGGCAGGACAGGAATAAAGATGCAGACGTAGAGGATGGACTTGAGGACACGGGGACTGGGAAGGTTAAGCTGGGACGAAGTGAGAGTGGCATGGACATATATACATTACCAAATGTAAAATAGCTAGCTAGTGGGAAGCAGCTGCATAGCACAGAGAGATCATTTTGGTGCTTTGTGACCACCGAGAGGGTTGGGATAAGGAGGGTGGGAGAGAGAGGCAAGAGGGAGGGGATATGGGGATATATGTATACATATAGCTGATTCACTTTGTTATACAGCAGAAACTAACACAACATTGTAAAGCAATTATACTCCAATAAAGATTTTTTTAAACATTTCTAGTCAGAGACTAGGAAAGGTGGTTTTTTTCTTTTTTTGCGTTACGCGGGCCTCTCACTGTTGTGGCTTCTCCCGTTGCGGAGCACAGGCTCCGGACGCACAGGCTCAGCGGCCATGGCTCATGGGCCCAGCCGCTCCGCGGTATGTGGGATCTTCCGTGACTGGGGCACGAACCCGTGTCCCCTATATCGGCAGGCGGACTCTCAACCACTGTGCCACCAGGGAAGCCCAGGAAGGGTGTTTTTTTATTTTCACTGCATTTGAGACCTGGGTCCGCTAATTACCAGCTGCAGACAGGTCTCTCCTTTGTCACAGGAGCTGGTCACTTTGGAGGTTAGGAGGATAAAACACCACAGGACTCACTCTGTAAACTGAGGAGTGGTATGCAAAAGTAGGTGGAGGAGTTTGATGCTGTTAGCGGGACATGAGAACTTGCAAAGTGGTTCACTTTTGGGGGCCATGCTTACAAAGATGCTTCTGAGTCCATGAAACCATCCAGGTTTGTACCATACTACTCGAATTAAATACTTTTAGTGTGCAGCAACTAATTTTGAGTTAGGATTTCCTTATAAACAATATACATAGACATGAACTCGATCAAAAACATCTAATGGTAAGATGTTCAATAATGAAAAGACTATTTCCTTTGCAGTCCTTGGCACATATGGGGTTGGCCAAAAATTTCGCTCACGTTTTTCCGTAAGATGTTACAGAAGTCTTAAACGCAAATACTTCGGTCTTCAGAAATAGCTCTACTGTCTTGATTTGGTCATCTGCCCTGTGCTTTCTGTTATGCAGCACTTACAGCCTGTAGTAACTAAAGAAGAATCAGCAGTTTATGAAAGCACAACAGACTTACGGGAGGGTAATTTGATCAGATAAACACATCTAATGGCAAAGTTTTTATCACTGCAAAATCATACACTAGAGAAATTTTAATGCATAGAAATCATCCTTAAAGTACTCAGACTAGATTTTCAAAGTCATTTATTTTAATGATGCCTCATTAGCTGTTTAAAAAAAACCCCCAAACTTTTGAGTCATTATTTTATCTTACAAATAGTAAGTATTCTTTGTAGACAGGAACTGTCTGTTAAAGTAATATTTGACATCTACTGAATCAAAAATACTTTACAGTGAAAGGCTGACATCTGTTAACTATATAAAAAATGGGTGCTGTGTATTTTTACTGGAAGAATTTTCCTTTAATAAGGCAGCCTAAAGTCATCTACACACACCAAACCAATTTACAGCCCAAACCTGTTGAATACCAACACAGCATCACGGATGCTTAGTGATCCTTTCTTTCTTTTTTTTTTTTCCAGCATTATTCTGATTTGGTATTGAGTTTGTATAGGAAATGTGCTTGTCTTGTTTTTGAGTGAAAGGATATAATAGCAATAAAAAGGCCTGGGTTAATTATTAATTTGGTGAGCTTTAATCTTTTCAGTGCTCTCAACTTTGATTTCATTATATTGGTAGTTGATCTTCCTTATTTAAGAAGATCAAACTGCAACTGAGCTTTTTATATTTTTCAATCTAGTAGTAAGTAGCAAACAAAGTCTGTATGTTTGGCCAATTCCACCGGAGATCTAAGGCACTGCAATTAGGAAGAGACCAGACAGAAGACAGTCAACTTGGTAAAGGGTTTAAATCTGTGTGTAATCTCACACAGGTGCTGCTTCCTGTGCTCTGGAAAATCCCTCAGCACAAAACAGGCCAACTGAGCCACACCTGGGTTAAAGCAGAACATCTGGACCTACTCTTTCCTACTCGCTCATGTTCTTCAAATCTCCCCAAAACAAATGGTGCTTTAGCGCAAGTCTGACACCAGAGATTTGTAAGCCCTATGTGCACTGCCAAATCCAGTTTGATACAAAACACAGCTACCTTTCTTGAATCAAATACATTACAGATACGATACCTGCATCATATATTTCAATTAGCCAAGCCTCAAGTAATTTATGGGGGTCGTTTCCACCACTAGTAATAAATTTCACAGTGGCATTAACATTTAAACAGGGAATTGTAAGGAAGGTTGAAATCCAACATCTAATAAATGCCCTAGCGTTCATTGGTCACATGCTCTTTGTTTTCTAGTCATACAACCAATTGGCTGGGAAAGTCCTGAAAATTAAATATGGGTCTAGTTATACTTAATGAAATGCCAGTTTTAGTGGGTCTCAGTTTCCTTGAGAAAAAGCACATATCTATTAAATTTCTAAATGTATGATTTTTACTTAATGGAGCCACTTAATTCTTAGATGTTCTGGGAGGTTTTGTAATTAGTTAATAACAATGTATTGTAGGTATACTATGGGCCTAGCATTATACTGGAATAACTGAATTTACAAGTGATCCAGAAAACTATCAGTGTAATTTGTGTGGCCTTACACAAGGCCTTTCAGTAATTGCTTTATGTGGAATTTTGGCATTTCAGCTCAGGCCGTTGCCAGGGAGTAGGAATGGTCAGGAGGAAGAATGAATGGGATGGAGCAGGTACGCCTTTTTTTTTTTTAACATCTTTATTGGAGTATAATTGCTTTACAATGGTGTGTTAGTTTCTGCTTTATAACAAAGTGAATCAGTTATACATACACATATATCCCCATATCCCCTCCCTCTTGCGTCTCCCTCCCACCCTCCCTATCCCACCCCTCCAGGTGGTCACAAAGCACTGAGCTGATCTCCCTGTGCTATGTGGCTGCTTCCCACTAGCTATCTATTTTACGTTTGGTAGTGTATGTATGTCCATGCCACTCTCTCACTTCGTCCCAGCTTACCCTTCCCCCTCCCCGTGTTCTCAAGTCCATTCTCTAGTAAGAGCAGGTACGCCTTTTATGGCTCCCATAAATGATGCAGAAAAGATGGGGTTGGTGTGGAGGAGATCAGTAATATGTGTGTACATTTTAGAGAAACACATCTAAATACATCTTCCAGTGTTAACATTTTGAACTGCTAATCAGTTCATTACAGTAAACTTATTACACTTGCAATGCTGATCTGTTTATTGTTTGAATTCCTTGGATTCAGTTGGTGTTAGTCAAATCCACTATCTCCAAGAAGGCTTGGAGGTAAAGAGGAAGGAGGGAGTGGGGATCGAGGGCGTGGTGGGATGGAGGGAGTGATGGAGAAGGAGAGGCACAAAGAGCACCTGTCATGCATATCAATGTGTAGTAATCGAGAAGGCAGGTTCTGGAATGTTCAGAAAGCAGTCTCAACTCTCAGGGGGTATTATTGCTAGTTTAGCAGAAAGCTCTGAAGCACCAAATGATACCTTATATTTCTGAAGCATCGGGATTGAGAGAGGTGCCTTTGGAATTCAGGGTAACTTGGATCTGGTCCAGATGCTCCCAAGGTAGGGCTAATGGGAGGGCCTCCTAGAGGAGAGGTGTATATACCTTGACTTGGTAGTGATGCAACTTGGCATTGAATCAAACTCAATGCCTCTTGGCAATACAGCCCAGTCACTCAAATAATGGAAGCGCTTAATTTTCTTTTCCAAAGTTTCTAGGCAGCATAGTTTGTTTTTGGTCGAGCGGGTGCGTGCTTACAATATTAAATGTATGAATTAGATAGGCTTTCAGATTTAAGAATTCTCAAGTTGGTAATTTTTGTGAAATTTACTTTGTTTTAAAAAATAATCAAAATTGTAATAGCTTTGTTTTCCCTCTGAACCTCATATTTTGTGATGTGAATGGATACGTTACCCATCTCAGAACTGGTTTTCTTGTGTCAGTTTCTTGTATCCAGAATCAGTGAAGGATAATTTAGAATTGAAAGGATTGCAGAGAGTGTGGGGAGTAGGGGAGAAGAGTAAAGGTTTCTATAAAGAGAAAAGCAGGCAAAGTGTGAGTACACAAAAATGGAAGCTGAAGTAGTCTAGAACATACACATACAGTTGGCTTTTGTAAGATTACCAAGAAATGGAAAGGATTAGAAAAAGAAGCTAATGCTCGAAGCTAAAAGTTTTGAGAGAAATCGCTCTTACAAGAGGAAGGTGTGATCTAATACAGACATAGGATACCTGCCCTAAAATTGTGTGAGGGTCAGAGAATTTTTGGCAGGGAGAAAAAAGTTCCGAAACAGATACCTAATGGAGAGGCCGTGGGAGCTTCCAAAGACGTAAAGAAAGTAAGTGGAGTAACCCAAGTTATAAATAAGGGGGTAACACATTGCCTGAATAGTAGGAAATTAGTTTTGTGAAGGCAGAGATCATGGCAGGAGGTACTTGATTTCTCAGCTCTGGGACGAGGCCTGGTACGCAACGGGTAATCAGCTCCTGAAGAATGAGCACAGCTGTAAAGTTATAGTCAGGCAAAATTAGCAAGGATGGGAGGATATTTGTTAGGCGGTAGGATAAAAACAAAGAAAAGGAGACGATTTTCTGAGTGAAAGAAACCATAAAAGATAACACAAATTTAGCCTTTTTGTGAATGAAATTTAGATTGGAAAATGTAATCCTGAAACACTTTATTGGGAGGAAATATCTAAGTTTCAGATCATGTTTTCCAATCAAAACATATCCACTTGAGAATATGAACACAAGATAAAATTAAATGGCCTTATCAAATAGTTTAGCTGAATATCATTCAGATCTGTGATAGACAGCTACATTCCACATGTTTCTACAGCCCAAGAGGAAGGAGCTTATCATCTGGGCCATCTCACTGTTCAGTAGTATCTGGTTGGATTTCAAGTTTGTTAAACACCTAAATTATTTTGATGAGACTACACAACGCTTTTCTTTTGTACTCACTTTTTAAAAATGAGAACACACACACACACACACATATATATATTTTTTCTATGTAAGATGCAAGTGAGAAATACCTTTTTCTTCTATTTAATGACTGTCTATTCCTCCAGATGCTGTCAATAAAGTATTTTACAGCTGGGGAAAAATAAAGAAGGATTTGACTGGTTAAGAGACCTGAGTCTGTAGAATTTTAGTGGAATCCTTGGAAATGATTCTCCATCATCTTTATTCAGGAGACAAAGCAGGACAAAGAGCCTGAAATGAAATGCTAAGGAAATCTAGCTCTTAATATTGATTAGTGTTTACTGCAAGGATTGATCTACAGGTATTATGAAGACCAAAACGTTCAGGGTCATGGTCTTTATTCCTTTATAAGCCATATGGGAGGCTGCCTGAGAAATTTTCCTCCCTGGTGTGGTTGGTGGAGGTTCACTCCAGGGGGTTGGTTGAGTAGCTGCCTCCCCGTGCTGGATCCAATAAAGAGATCAGCCTCTTCACTTTCCCTTAGAGCCTTTAGTGGAACACAGGTTGATCTCAGGGCTATTCTATTATGTTTTTGTTAAATCTTTAAGGTTGAAGCTGATTAACTTTTAGATGAAGCCACACTCTGAAATGAAGTTTAAAATGTCTTAACCTTCAAATAGGAATGGAATTCTCCCCAGTCATTATTAGAATCCACTGATGTTACAAATTTGTGGACGGATGTTATCCATTAAGGTGAAAGCAAAAAGGCTGTAAAGTTGACTCAGAAGGCTAAGTACTTTACCTTCAGGGAAGCACATATAAAAATCTGTTCTGAACCGTGTATATAGTGATAGTTAAAGCTTTGAACACCTGGTTCTTAACTGGCTAGGCAAAGTCATATAAAATACTGACATACCTTCTACTTACTGTTATTTTGATCTTTAGGCAGGTTCCTATTTTTATTACACGTGCTTAGGAATTTAGCCTCAACGATCGGTCAACCCAGAGGGCATTTATTGAATGCCAACCATGTGCTAACAGAAACCTAGGACGAAGTCTAGTCCTAGGTTCAGACTAGACTTCTCAGGACCTGCCTTGGTCTAATGCTTGGACTAATGGAAATAATGGTTAAGTTCAGTAGTTCTTAACACCTTTTCTTGGTGATTTGACAAGTTGACATTTTTCAGAGAGTTCAAAATCTGCAAGGCGCTACATGCCTGGCTTGGTTAGCTGGGCCGGTTGTAAACATGGCACTAATGAGACCAAGGTTCAGTTCCCATATGGCCTAGGGTGTTTTGAAGGCGAAAAATACCATAGGCTGTATCTCTAACAATGCCTAGCTTCTTGATTTGCCAATAATCGCCGTGGTTCAAGAAGGAGGACCACTCTAGAGAGAATGGGGCTCCGGGAAAATCCTCTGTCACTCCTGGAAAAATAATCCATGAACATCATCCTGGTTAAGGTGGCCATAAATGGGAGAGAATGGAACCCGAGATTATCATCATAAAAATCAAATTTCCGTGTGTGTTATGAAGTGTATGCAAGAGGATAGTGAATTTATTGAGCATTTCCTGTCTATCTGCTCTTGTTCTGAGCTTTATTTTATATGTATTAACTTATATAACCTTCATAATAGCTCTGTGAAGTAAGTACTCTCGATAGCCCTATTTTATTCATAAGGAAACTGAGACATACAGACCATTATCAGTTTGCTCCAAGAACGCATGGCAGGCTGATTCCAGAGCTCTTGTATTCACCATTGCACTCAACAGGAGCGCTGCGTGGAGAGGAAATGCGTTAGCTCGCTAGTCAGCTCTCAAATAGGTGAGAGCTACTGAAGGACTAATCCTGGTTCACTGATGAATGGTAGCTACATAATGGTCTTTGACTCTATTGCTGGACAATTACATTCACCAATTAGCTAAAATTAGTCCATGAAATTTCCATCCTTTCAACTCTTATGACACCTTAAACTAAGAAAATGTGCACTTGAATGTTTCTTTGCAAATGTCCTCGGGTGTTTTTGAAAAAGACTTGCAAATTAAAAGCTACCTCTACTGTCCATCCAATAAAACACCATATAAGTTACTGCATAAAATCGAACTAGACATTCAAAATCAAAGTAAAAGACATGATCTTCCCTCTGCTGCCTTTCTCCCATCAGCATCATGAACAAGTCCAATCTCCCTTATGGAAAAAAGCCTCCCATTGACCCCGGCTTTCCAACAGTCTATTCATATCCAAAAGTCCTTGCTTTTAAGACTGAATTCTGACAATCACTCTCATTTCTTAATCCCCTGCAAATGTGCTTTCCTGCTCTATTCTACTGAATTACGTCCCTTGAACAGTATCAATCCTCTCTTATTAGGTAACTCTATCTTCTCTGGGTGCTTTGATTCTGCCTGCCCTCTCCATAGAATTTGCTCTTACTTCCCAACCCAGCTCTTATATTCATTATGCTGTGTCATTGTAAGTTTCTCTTACCTCTCCTGTTTGTTTCACTTAGCCTGGCTCAAACACAGGCATTGCCTTAGGTTCTTGTTCTTAGCCCTCTCTTCTCATCCTCTGCTCTCACCCTGGGTGACCTTATTTTCATCCAGGTACCCAACAGTGACTTGTGTATGGGAGATGCCAAAATCGAATCTGTGTAGTCCTGAATTCTCTTCCAAGGTAGTTTTCCATCTTCTTGCTATTTATTTTTCTTCTGGTTGGCCTACCCATATTGCAGACTCAATTTGTCCAAACTATGTCCCTGCCTCCAGACTATTCTTGAATTTATGCCTTTCCAAGCTGGAAATCTGACTTATCCTTGGCTTTTCCCTGTCCCTTATTCCCTACGTCCAAGGGTTTGTCAAGTCCTGTTGATTCTATTTCTAAAAACTTTTTGGAATCAGTTTGTTTTCCAATTCTATTTCTATGGGAATAATTGAGACGCTTCATCCAAAATTGTTGAGCACCTACTATGTGTCAGGCATTGGGCTAGGGGTACAAAGATAGATAAGCGTTCATTCCTGCATCAGGAGCCCTCCAGTTCAAGAGAGGGGACAGAAGGAAACAAGTTACTATGTTATGATGGCAGGAAGTCTGTGCAGTGTGTTCTGGGAATACAGATGTGGGAGAACGATGTGCTATCGGCACAGGGAATGGAATCTGGTAGTCAAACACATTAGAGGTATTTGCTTGTAGCAAACTACCTCTTTCTGAGCACCAAACAAACACTTAATTACATAAACAATGTTTTAGTTACCTTCTTTCATAATCAGCTGAGAGTTTTTTAGAAATGATATTTATTCAAAGTGTGATCTGCTTCTCCCTGCTGACAGTGAGAATTTCAGTATTCTGAAGGTCTACCTGCTCTGTGCTATGTGACCCATGTGAAATTTAGAGCTCTCCTGTGATTTCATATCACTGAGTGGAAAATACAGGCAATTCTATCCTGAAAGAACCACTCAAAATTGTCATTGTGGCTCTTACTAGAACCAGAAAAAAAAAAATGTAACAACATTGAAAAAATTTTTAACACTACTGTTCATTTAAAACTTTAAAAAACTTAATATACTTAGATGTGGAAGAGTAGCTTATTAGCTCAAAATTTCATATTTAATCCAAATATTCTTGTGTCTGGGGTGTTATTAAAATCATTATCGAATGTCAAAATGGTTAAGTATTGGCAATTTTATGTGATCTAGCCTAAGAAATCTAAAACTTCTTTTTTTTGTTATTTATTGGGAGCAGTAGAATTGAGAATGTGTATTATGATGTCAAGGGTAACTAAGGCAAGGTCATCTTTATGGATTGGCCGTTGACATTCTTCTATTTTATTCCTTTAATTTTCTTATTTCAGTAGAGATTCTTGAATGTTTAATACTTTACTCTCTATGATATGAATATATATTTTGCGGGGGGGCATCTTGACAAACCATCATTTAGAAGCTAGGTAGTTCTTGGATTTGGAGCTCGCTATGGATGTCAGAGGTGGGAAGAGCTAGGTCTCTATTTTTAAAGACAAAGCATCTAAGCGGCAGGGACTCAGGGACCTTAACATACCCAACACTATGGAGCAAATGATTCATAGAATTGCGACTAGAGCTCTTTGTTTGCAGAGGCCAAGGATCTATTCAAGAGTTGAGAGAGAAAGAGAAAGGAATTCAGAGGATTTGTGACGGTATTAAGGAGTGGACCTCGTCTCTAGGCAACCACGACCTTCCAGTTTCCATTAATCCATACTCCCCTGGCCACACTGAATAGGCTCCTTCTTACATTATTCTTGCCATGAGATCTGTTGCCTTCACATTGGTTTCCGAGTCACCAAACAAGACGTTCTGTGGCAGGAGGGACACGTACTTACAGTACCAGGCACTAGGATGAGACTTGGTCTTTAGTTCCAAGAACTGGGAAATACAAATACAATTCTTTAAAGAAAATCAGGTTTCTAATGTAAAATATTCAGTTACTTTGATATATTTACTATTACTCTTATTCCTAAAGAAACAGATAAAAGATTAAATGGAAAAACCATTTCAGCTATTATTCTGTTCATATGGTCTTTGGAAATGTACTCAAGAAAATTAATTTTGGGAAAATGTTCAGTTACCAATTACTCAGTTTTCTGTTTTGCCAAAATGTGTAATCTAAAGAGGAAGGTATAATTTCTTAACATAATAATCATGTTCTAGAGGCTCTCTGGACATATATGGTATTTCAGTGTTGTCTTATTTAATAATAGAAAACTGTTTTGAAAATATCACATTGCCAATAGAGCAAAGATATTAATCCTAAAATTATTATTCTACTTTTAGCATAGGTATATTTTAAACTTTTTATTTAATGAAACCCAGCAATTGAAAACATCACCCTAATCTTCTGTAGAACATATAAAAAATACAGAATTAAAATGTAGTTTGCTGAGAAAAGTCACTAGTCGTCTTGGTACATTGACAAAGTACTCTCAATTCTCTTTGAACATTTAAAAGTCTGTTGTATCATGCTCTGGACAAGCTTTTAGGTTTAAAAAAAAAAGTTGGCTAATTGACCTATTTTAAACTCTTCTCACTGTGTCCCCAGCCTGAAGACCAGAGTGCTTTTCTAAAGAGTTGGATTTTTTATGAGGTGTTAAATCAACATTGCCAAATGTGACTTTGTGCAGCTCTCTGCACCCTCATAGTAGAGTGATACAGGCTACTTGATCACTGTGTATCTTTAATAGCCCACGATTAACCCTTCTTATAAGGAAATGTGTGGGATGTCTTGGTTACATATAAATCATCATGAATAGAGCACGTTTGTATTTATATAGGACTGAGGCCAGGAATCCATCCACGTATCCATTTATATTTGTTCTGCAGACTTAAAAATGTTGGCAGGACAGATTGCATGCACGGCATCTTGAGTAGTGATGCATTCTTGATACACTGAAGAAAAATGGGTAAAGCAGCTGGGGTTTCCTAGACTTTTGGTGGGGAGGAGAAGGATTTTGTTTCCAGAGTATAGTAATAATCTCTTACCTCCAGATAGTCCTCTCCAGTTCACAAGTGTGAACTATCCTATATTCATTGTGTTCCAAGATCCTCACAGCTACCCTGAGAGCTGAGTAAGGTAGGTGATACCCTCAACTCATAGTGGAGGAAACCATACCCAAGAGAATTGGCTTGAAAATAGACTGAAAGTAGCCTTCAAGTCCATTGTCTTACTAGTACTTTCATTACAGAAGTCTCAGTGTGGTCTTAGGAAGTTTGAGAAGACAAAGCTTTAAAAAACCTTAACCTGCAGCATTTGGGTGCTCAGGCCCTAGACTAAGCCGGTGGTTCATTTTTCCATAATTGGGAATTTGATGATGGAATTATCAGTGTACTTGAAAATCTACCTTGAGACGAGGATGGGAATACATAACAGAGGCAAAGAGGGAATTTAGGCATCTAACCTTATAAGTTAGTGAAGGTGGAAGGGAAAAAAAGAACTCAAGTAAATATTTTAATGATTCCCAAGTGAATTTTAAAAGAGTTTGGATTCTAAATACACTGAAACCTCATTATAACATTGTTTTTCAGGTTTATGCTTTAGAATGACCTTAGAGGTGAAATCTTGACCCTCTTTGGACGAAGTCCCGATTTTCATAATTTAGTGAAGAATGTTATAGTCATAGCTTAATGTTAAGGCTACACCTACTTTCTTGATAAAATAGCCATTTCTTCCCTTTGAGAGTGTTTGCTAAAAAAAGAGGAATAAATTCTTCTCTTCTTCTTGTTACATGGATATTAGTGTGCCCTGCCCTTCTAAACTAAATTGTAAATTCTAAAAAACTGGGGACTAAATACTACCTATACTACTTGCACAATAAATATTTATTGAATTAAATTACCTTTTAAATTTGCTAGGTGACTTTCAGACAAATACTATATATTCCATGTGGCTGTGCAATTTATCTTTTGTACAATCTTTTAAATTTTTAAATTATATTTTATTTTTTTATACAGCAGGTTCTCATTAGTCATCAATTTTATACACATCAGGGTATACATGTCAATCCCAATCGCCCAATTCATCACATCACCGCCCTCACCCCCTGCCGCTTTCCCGCCTTGGTGTCCATACGTTTGCTCTCTACATCTGTGTCTCAACTTCTGCCCTACAAACCGGTTCATCTGTACCATTTTTCTAGGTTCCACATATATGCGTTAATATATGATATTTGTTTTTCTCTTTCTGACTTACTTCACTCTGTATGATAGTCTCTAGATCCATCCATGTCTCAACAGATGACCCAGTTTCGTTCCTTTTTATGGCTGAGTAATATTCCATTGTATATATGTACCACAACTTCTTTATCCATTCGTCTGTCGATGGGCATTTAGGTTGCTTCCATGACCTGGCTATTGTAAATAGTGCTGCAATGAACATTGGGGTGCATGTGTCTTTTTGCATTATGGTTTTCTCTGGTTATATGCCCAGTAGTGGGATTGCTGGATCATATGGTAATTCTATTTTTAGTTTTTTAAGAAACCTCCATACTGTTCTCCGTAGTGGCTGTATCAGTTTACATTCCCACCAACAGTGCAAGAGGGTTCCCTTTTCTCCACACCCTCTCCAGCATTCGTTGTTTGTAGATTTTCTGATGGTGCCCATGCTAAATGGTGTGAGGTGATACCTCATTGTAGTTTTGATTTGCATTTCTCTAATAATTAGTGCTGTTGAGCATCTTTTCATGTGCTTCTTGGCCATCTGTATGTCTTCTTTGGAGAAATGTCTATTTAGGTCTTCTGACCATTTTTGGATTGGGTTGTTTGTTTTTTTAATATTGAGCTGCATGAGCTGTTTATATATTTTGGAGATTAATCCTTTGTCCGTTGATTTGTTTGAAAATATTTTCTCCCATTCTGAGGGTTGTCTTTTCGTCTTCTTTATGGTTTCCTTTGCTGTGCAAAAGCTTTTTCAGTTTCATTAGTCTCATTTGTTTATTTTTGTTTTTATTTCCATTACTCTAGGAGGTGGATCAAAAAATATCTTGCTGTGATTTATGTCAAAGAGTGTTCTTCCTATGTTTCCCTCTTAGAGTTTTATAGTGTCTGCTCTTTCATTTAGGTCTCTAATCCATTTTGAGTTTATTTTTGTTTATGGTGTTAGGGAGTGTTCTAATTTCATTCTTTTACATGTAGCTGTCCAGTTTTCCCAGCACAACTTATTGAAGAGGCTGTCTTTTCTCCATTGTGTATCCTTGCCTCCTTTGTCATAGATTAGTTGACCATAGGTGTGTGGGTTTACCTCTGGGCTTTCTATCTTGTTCCATTGATCTATGTTTCTGTTTTTGTGCCAGTACCATACTGTCTTGATTACTGTAGCTTTATAATATAGTCTGAAGTCAGGGAGTCTGATTCCTCCAGCTCCGTGTTTTTCCCTCAAGACTGCTTTGGCTATTCAGGGTCTTTTGTGTCTCCATACAAATTTTAAGATTTTTTTGTTCTAGTTCCGTAAAAAATGCCATTGGTAATTTGATAGGGATTGCATTGAATCTGTAGATAACTTTGGGTAGTATAGTCATTTTCACAATATTGATTCTTCTGATCCAAGAACATGGTATATCTCTCCATCTGTTTGTATCATCTTTAATTTCTTTCATCAGTGTCTTATAGTTTTCTGCATACAGGTCTTTTGTCTCCTTAGGTAGGTTTATTCCTAGGTATTTTATTCGTTTTGTTGCAGTGGTAAATGGGAGTCTTTCCTAAATTTCTCTTTCAGATTTTTCATCATTAGTGTATAGGAATGCAAGGGATTTCTGTGCATTAATTTTGTATCCTACAACTTTACCAAATTCGTTGATTAGCTCCAGTAGTTTTCTGGTGGCATCTTTAGCATTCTCTATGTATAGTATCATGTCATTTTCAAACAGTGACAGTTTCACTTCTTCTTTTCCAATTTGTATTCCTTTTATTTCTTTTTCTTCTCTGATTGCCATGGCTAGGACTTCCAAAACTTTGTTGAATAATAGTGGTGAGAGTGGACATCCTTGTCTTGTTCCTGATTTAGAGGAAATGCTTTCAGTTTTTCACCATTGAGAATGATGTTTGCTGTGGGTTTGTCGTATATGGCCTTTATTATGTTGAGGTAGTTTCCCTCTATGCCCACTTTCTGGAGATTTTTTATCATAAATGGGTGTTGAATTTTGTTAAAAGCTTTTTCTGCATCTATTGAGATGATCATATGGCTTTTATTCTTCAATTTGTTAATATGGTGTATCACATTGATTGATTTGTGTATATTGAAGAGTCCTTGTATCCCTGGGATAAATCCCACTTGATCATGGTGTATGATCCTTTTAATGTTCTGTTGGATTCTGTTTGCTAGTATCTTGTTGAGGATTTTTGCATCTATATTCATTAGTGATATTGGTCTGTAATTTTCTTTTTTTGCAGTATCTTTGTCTGGTTTTGGTATCATGGGGATGGTGGCCTCATAGAATGAGTTTGGGAGTGTTCCTTCCTCCACAATTTTTTGGAAGAGTTTGAGAAGCATAGGTGTTAGCTCTTCTCTAAATGTTTGATAGAATTCACCTGTGAAGCCATCTGGTCCTGGACTTTTGTTTGTTGGAAGATTTTTAATCACAGTTTCAATTTCATTGCTTGTGATTGGTCTGTTCGTATTTTCTCTTTCTTCCTGGTTCAGTCTTGGAAGGTTATACCTTTCTAAGAATTTGTCCATTTCTTCCAGCTTGCCCATTTTATTGGCAGAGAGTTGATTGTAGTAGTCTCTTAGGATGCTTTGTATTTCTCCTGTGTCTGTTGTAACTTCTCCTTTTTCATTTCTAATTATTGATTTGAGTCCTCTCCCTCTTTTTCTTGGTGAGTCTGGCTAATGGTTTATCAATTTCGTTTATCTTCTCAAAGAACCAGCTTTTAGTTTTATTGATCTTTGCTATTGTTTTCTTTGTTTCTATATCATTTATTTCTGCTCTGATCTTTATGATTTCTGCTAACTTTGGGTTTTGTTTGTTCTTCTTTCTCTAGTTTCTTTAGGTGTAAGATTAGATTGTTTATTTGAGATTTTTCTTGTTTCTTGAGGTAGGCTTGTATAGCTATAAACTTCCCTCTTAGAACTGCTTTTGCTGCATCCCAAAGGTTTTGGATCATTTTGTTTTCATTGTCATTTGTTTCTAGGTATTTTTTGATTTCCTCTTTGGTTTCTTCAGTGATCTCTTGGTTATTTAGTAACGTATTGTTTAGCCTCCATGTGTTTGTGTTTTTTACATTTTTTTCCTGTAATTGATTTCTAATCTCATAGCATTGTGGTCAGAAAAGATGCTTGATATGATTTCAATTTTCTTAAATTTACTGAGGCTTGATTTGTGACCCAAGATGTAATCTATCCTGGAGAATATTCTGTGTGCACTTGAGAAGAAAGTGTAATCCACTGTGTTTGGATGGAATGTTCTATAAATATCAATTAAATCTATCTGGTCTATTGTGTCATTTAAAGCTTCTGTTTCCTTATTTTCATTTTGCATGATATGTCCACTGGTGTCAGTGAGGTGTTAAAGTCCCCCACTGTTATTGTGTTACTGTCGATTTCCTCTTTTATAGCTGTTAGCAGTTTCCTTATGTATTGAGGTGCTCCTATGTTGGGTGCATATATATTTATAATTGTTATATCTTCTTCTTGGATTGATCCCGTGATCATTATGTAGTGTCCTCCCTTGTCTCTTGTAACATTCTTTATTTTAAAGTCTATTTTATCTGATATGAGTATTCCTACTCCAGTTTTCTTTTGATTTCCATTTGCATGGAATATCTTTTTCCATCCCCTCACTTTCAGTCTGTATGTGTCCCTAGGTCTGAAGTGGATTTCTTGTAGACAGCATATATATGGGTCTTGTTTTTGTATCCATTCAGCAAGTCTGTGTCTTCTGGTTGGAGCATTTAATCCATTCACGTTTAAGGTAATTATCGATATGTATGTTCCTATGACAGTTTTCTTAATTGTTTTGGGTTTGTTTTTGTAGGTCCTTTTCTTCTCTTGTGTTTCCCACTTAGAGAAGTTCCTTTAGCATTTGTTAGAGCATATTAGAGCTGTTTGGGTGGTGCTGAATTCTCTTAGCTTTTGCTTGTCTGTAAAGCTTTTGATTTCTCCATTGAATCTGAATGAGATCCTTGCTGGGTAGAGTAGTCTTGGTTGTATGTTCTTCACTTTCATCACTTTTAGTATATCATGCCACTCCCTTCTGGCATGTAGAGTTTCTGCTGAGAAATCAGCTGTTAACCTTATGGGAGTTCCCTTGTATGTTATTTGTCATGCAAATATGACAAATTTTTGTTGTTTTTCCCTTGCTGCTTTCAATAATTTTTCTTTGTCTTTAATTTTTGCCAATTTGATTACTGTGTGTCTCGGTGTGTTTCTCCTTGGGTTTATCCTGTATGGGACTCGCTGCGCTTCCTGGACTTGGGTGGCTATTTCCTTTCCCATGTTAGGGAAGTTTTTGACTATAATCTCTTCAAATATTTTCTCAGGTCCTTTCTCTCTCTCTTCTCCTTCTGGGACCCCTATAATGCGAATGTTGTTGCGTTTAATGTTGTCCCAGAGGTCTCTTAGGCTGTCTTCATTTCTTTTCATTCTTTTTTCTTTACTCTGTTCGGCAGCAGTGAATTCCACCATTCTGTCTTCCAGGTCAATTATCCGTTCTTCTACCTCAGTTATTCTGCTATTGATTCCTTCTAGTGTAGTTTTCATTTCAGTTATTGTATTGCTCATCTCTGTTTGTTTGTTCTTTAATTCATCTAGATCTTTGTTAAACATTTCTTGCATCTTCTAGATCTTTGCCTACAGTCTTTTTCCGAGGTCCTGGATCATCTTCACTATCATTATTCTCAATTCTTTTTCTGGAAGCTTGCCTATCTCCACTTCATTTACTTGTTTTTCTGGGGTTTTATCTTGTTCCTTCATCTGGTACATAGTCCTCTGCCTTTTCATTTTGTCTATCTTTCTGTGAATGTGGTTTTCATTCCACAGGCTGCAGGTTTGTAGTTCTTCTTGCTTTTGCTGTTTGCCATCTCGTGGATGAGGCTATCTAAGAGGCTTGTGCAATTTCCCTGATGGAATGGACTGGTGGTGGGTAGAGCTGACTGTTGCTCTGGTGGGCAGAGCTCAGTAAACTTTAATACGCTTGACTGCTGATGGGTGGGGCTGGGTTCCCTCCCTGTTGGTAGTTTGGCCTGAGGCAACCCAACACTGGAGCCTACCTGGGCTCTTTGGTGGGGCTAATGGCAAACTCTGGGAGTGCTCACGCCAAGGAGTACTTCCCAGAACTTCTCCTGTCAGTGTCCTTGTCCCCATGGTGAGCCACAGCCACCCCCCGGCCTCTACCTACCTCCAACACTAGCAGGTAGGTCTGGTTCAGTCTCCCCTGGGGCCACTGCTCCTTCCCCTGGGTCCCAGTTCGCACACTACTTTGTGTGTACCCTCCGAGAGTGGAGTCTCTGTTTCCCCCAGTCCTGTCGAAGTCCTGCAATGAAATCCCATTAGCCTTCAAAGTCTGATTCTCTAGGAATTCCTCCTCCCATTGCCGGACCCCCAGGTTGGGAAGCCTGACGTGAGGCTCAGAACCTTCACTCCAGTGGGTGATTTCTGTGGTGTAAGTGTTCTTCAGTCTGTGAGTCACCCACCTAACAGTTATGGGATTTGATTTTACTGTGATTGCGCCCCTCCTACCATCTTATTGTGACTTCTCCTTTGTCTTTGGATGTGGGATATCTTTTCTGGTGAGTTCCAGTGTCTTCCTGTCGATGATTGTCCAGCAGCTAGTTGTGATTCTGGTGTTCTCGCAAGAGGGAGTGAGAGCACATCCTTCTACTCTGCCATCTTGTTTCAGGGCCACAAACTTCACCTGTGCAGTTTTAAAATAATTTTTTAATATTGTTTTTCATGACTATAACTCCCTCATCCATATTTAAAATGTCTACCTACTTAAAACAGATCTTGACCTCAAATGCCATGACTGTAAAATATTATGCATATGCATGTGTAAAACGTAATGAGCATATGGCCTTTACTAATATGAAGGTCACTATGGTATCATTTAGTGATTTAATGCTGTACTTGGTTCAAATTCTTGCTGTGAAACTTTGGGCAAATGACTACATTATTCTAAGTCCCAGTGTCCTCATCTGTACAACAGGGAGGATAGCTCATAAGAGTGTTGTGAGAATGAAGTGAGGCAATGCACGGTACTTGGCATGTAGTAAGTTTTCCTGTATTAGATGTTATTATGATTATTTATTTTTATTTTTTTATTATGATTATTTTTGAATTGAGGATATTTAGTGGTGGATATATAAATGCTTGCTCCAAATAAGGTAATTTTAAGATAAATGATATCCTTGAGTGACAGTTGAATTGCTTTCACAATTTTTTTTCCTGATCTGAGTAAAAACGTTATAGATTTTATGTTTCAAGATAACAATAGATGTTATCAAATGTTTGGGAAATTAAATTACATAACCAATTCACCTTTCTAATTGTAGTAAGTATTTGCTTCCTTTGACCTGTATAGTTCACTAATATTTGCCAACCGTGGCCTGTTCTCACCACTACACTGTATTTTCCAAAGATGACAGCACCTCTCATCCCACATGTACCCTGCCTCATCGAAAACACTACTGAAGTTCCTACAACTCTGAGACACTAAACTGTGTCTTAGGGCTGCCAGGAATCCTTTAGCTATCAAATGTTTATCAGCCTTTAAGAGGCAAGTTCTTCCTTATTACATAAAATCACTAGTTACATGGTTGAGTGGTTTCTTTTATTTGAATGGTTTCTGATAGCTGCAGCAAAGGGAAGGAGAGAGAAACGCCACACAGATTTGAGAGAACTCAAATCTAATACACCACATATTAGGGATTCCTAACCTTCCTTGACTCTAAATGTTTGCTAAAAATACAACCCAGGCCCCTTCCCTGAAAATTCTGAGCCAGTAGATCTGGGGTGGGGTCCCAAATCTGTATTCTTTAACAAGTTTGTCAGATGATTCTTCTGATCTGGCCAGTTTGGAAAACACTGCATAGAGAAACCTATGAGAGTACAAGAATAACCTCAAGGAAACATTCCTTTATTTTCCTCTCATTTTAGAAATGTCAGTAAGCAAAAAGAAACAGCAAGTAAATAATAACCTATAATATTGCTTCTCAGAATTATTATGGCTGTTAACAAGTGTTCCAAGTGGGAGCTCTGGAACCAGACTGTTAGGGTTCAAATCCAGACTCTTCCACTACCAGCGTCACCTTAGGCAAGTGATATAATTTCTTTTCTTGGTGATGTCTTTATTTGTAAGAAAGCAACGAAAACATTACCTTCTAGGGCTGTTTTGAAGATTAAATGTGTCAATACCTGTAAAAGTCTCAGAACAGTCCTTGAAACTCATAATAAACACTCCACAAGTGTTAGCCATCCTAAAAGATAATTTAAGAACTACCAATAATAGCATTCTTACCACTACTATCACTACTACATTGTAGCAAATTGTATTTTCCAAAGATGACTTTCCACCTCACATGTTCTTCCACAGTGTACCTTGCTACTCCCCACATCCAGAAGGAGAGTCTAATTTCTCTTCCCTTGAAATTGGGTGGGCCTATGATTGTTTTGACACGTAGATTACAGCGGGACTTCCAAGGCTTGGTCATAAGAAGTAATGTGCTTGCCGGAATACTCATGCTTGGAGCCCTGAGATGACATGTGAGAAGTCCAGTTATTCTGAGACCGCCATGCTGGGAGGAAGCCGAGTCATATGGAGAAGCTACACATAGGCGCTCTGGTCGACAGGCCCTAGTCTTTGATTCATCCCTGTCCAGACGTGTCAGTGAAGGAGCCTGTAGGCAATTCCGCCCTCCTGTTGTTGTCACCTCCAGGTTTCCCAGCTGAGGTCCCAGACATTGTGGAGAAGAGAGAAACCATTCCTGCATGCCTTGTCCAAATTCTTCACTCACAGGATCTGTAAGCCTTGAAAAAAAAAATGTTGCTGTTTCAGGCTACAAAAGTTTGGAGTATTTTTTTATGCAGCAGTAGTCCCTGAAACATACATCTTTCCAACTCCATGAATGTAGAGATCATATGTCTTGTGCACTACTTAATCTTTGTCACCTAGCATATAGGAGCCCTCAGCTATTTGTTGAACAATGTATTATATTTTAAATAATTCCTCATTGTTGGGCAGCTAGATAGTTGTCCATTATTTTCAATGATGCCACCTATCACTTGGAGTGAATACATGAGAGTGGAACTGCTGAGTCACAGAGTATGGTAAATGGTCTTGATATGGAGATAACAAAACATTCAATTGCTATTATTGCCCACGAAGCATCATCCAGAGAGAGCCTATCAAAGTTAAATCATCAGCATGTACCTTAGAAAAACAAACATGTGCCAATTAAATGCACATGATTGACATAAATCAGAATGATGACTTTTGAACAGAACACCAATATATTAACTTAAAACAGGGGGTTTGCTAGCCTAGTGGTTCTTCACTTGACGTCTAGAAGTCCGAGAAAGTCATGAAAAGAGGTCCATAGGTTGTGTTGAATATTTGTGCAAACCTAATTTGTCTTAGGCAAAATGTTAAGAAGCATGATGAGTTCTATCTCCTTTGGCCAAACTGACGTTATCTTGTGTTGTCCAGGGATTCCAGTATTGAGGTCAAAGGAACTTTGAGGCATAGTTGCTCTAGCACAGCAGTCCCCAACCTTTTTGGCACCAGGGACCAGTTTCATGGAAGACAGTTTTTCCACGGATGGGGGGTGGGCTGGGGGAGATGGTGCAGGTGGTAATGCGAGCGATGGGGAGCGGCAGATGAAGCCTCGCTCACTCTCCCGCCGCTCACCTCCTGCCGTGTGGCCGGTTTGGGTCCTCAGCCCGGGGGTTGGGCACGCCTGCTCTAGCATATGCTATTAGCAGAGTCGCATATCAGGCTGTTTCTGAACCGAACACATCCCATCCATCAACTCTGACAAGACACAGTGGTGGTAGCCAAAATTAAGGGTCCAGTAGCAGTAAACAGTGCTCTGTGTCTAAATCCTTATTTAAATTAATTGCTTATCATCATAAGCAATCATCATTATTATTTTATTATTATCATTATATTTAAATAAATTATATTTATTATTAGTTATTATTATTATCATCATTAATGATTTATATGATTTCATAATATTACTGTGAGTACTTGATGATTTGGGTTCTTTGGGTGAAACTTAGTTTTTTTTAACAGAGCACACATTACTGTAACTTGTTTGGTCATCAAAAACCTTTCAAATCATATAATCTATATGGACAAAATAATATAAAAATATAGGGGCAGACGTTTGAAAACTGCAGATATGTGTACGGGGGCAGGTTGTCATTTGCAATTGCTCCAACACTGAAGAACAAATTAAGTCATTTATAACAAAGAGAAATGGATTACTTTTTTTTCATGTCTAGGGTATTTACAAAAAGCTTTTCCCCCCATTCACTGAAGAGTAAACATAATAGAAAACATTGGGGTTTGGGGTCAGAGAACAAGGGGATTAAATTCTAGGCAGCTCATGTGTAACATCGGGGTATTATCTTATAGGGTTTTGTGAAGACAAAATGAGTTAACACATGAAAGATCCAATCACAATGGATGATGCACCAGTGTTCAATAAACGTTAGTGGAATCCAAATGTATCTTTCTAGACACCTGTCACTGACTTTCAGAATTGGGGCATCCTCTTCCTTGGATAGTAGTGTAAGCATAATAATTTTGGAATTTTTCTAGCCACAAAATATTTCAAGCTTATGCTGATTCGTAAGACCTGAGATAACGTCTTTCTTTACATTACTTGTATTACTGATTACCAAGTGAGCACCACGTGAGAACCACCTCATAATGCGAGTTACTAGATAGATGATAAATCGTATCTGTTTTATCTTATTTTAATGTCAATTGCAGAAGATGACTTTTTCTTTTTTTTAATTGAAGTATAGTTGATTTACAGTGTTGTGTTAGTTTCAGGCATACAGCAAAGTGATTCAGTTATATATATATATATTCTTTTTCAGATTCTTTTCCCATTTAGATTATTACAAAATATTGAGTGTAGTTCCCTGTGCTATATAGTAGATCCTTGTTGGTTTTCTATTTTATATATAGTAGTGTGTATATGTTAATCCCAAATGCCTAATTTATCCCTTCCCCCTTTCCCCTTTGGTAACCTTAAGTTTGTTTTCTATGTCTGTGAGTCTATTTCTGTTTTATAAATAAGTTTATTTGTATCATTTTTTTTGGATTCCACATATAAGTGGTATCATATGATACTTGTCTTTCTCTGTTTTACTTCACTTAGTATGATAATCTCTAGGTCCATCCATGTTGCTGCAAATGGCATTATTTCATTCATTTTTATGGCTGAGTAATATTCCATTGTAAAATATATATACCACAAAAAAGATGACCTTTTCTGATTCTATTCTTTTTTTTTAATAAATTTATTTATTTATTTATTTATTTATGGTTGTGCTGGGTCTTCATTTCTGTGCGAGGGCTTTCTCTAGTTGCGGCGAGTGGGGGCCACTCTTCATCGCGGTGCGCGGGCCTCTCACTATTGTGGCCTCTCTTGTTGTGGAGCACAGGCTCCAGACGCGCAAGCTCAGTAGTTGTGGCTCACAGGCCTAGTTGCTCTGCGGCATGTGGGATCTTCCCGGCCCAGGGCTTGAACCCGTGTCCCCTGCACTGGCAGGTGGATTCTTAACCACTGCACCACTGGGGAAGCCCCTCTGATTCTATTCTTAACCTCTGAAATTGTATCATATCTTTTGGAACTTGTAGATTCATAGTGCCTGTGAATGAAAATGTAGTTAAATTAATATTACTAGAAGTCAACTGAGAGTTCATTTGTTTTTGTTTTCCTGTCCGTTGTATTGATTAAGAAACTGAAGTTCAAATAGGTCAAGGAACTCTAGGGAGAAGCAGAAGCAAACTGAGTAATCTAATAAAATACTCTCATTTTACGTATGTTGTAGAACAGACTACCTCTTGGGAATCACGTCTTCTAGTCCAGTGCTTTTCCTAACAACCTCCCTGTGATTTTATAAGTCATAGATTTGATATTACCAAATTAATAATAAAAATATAGATGCCTAATTGCTAACTGAGAAAATGCCTCATACTATGTTTGAATAAGGTTCTTATGAAAACGTTGGGCAAAATTTAGAAAGTTTCTTTGCTGTAAGAGGAATTACGAAGTTAAGATATTTTCAGTTGGAACATAAGGTGACTTTATAGTGACAAATCTTCAGGTGATTGCAATAATCTTAGTGTCTTTTGTATACTTTTCATTTTGTCTTGAGTCTTAAATCCAAAGAAAGTCACTGGAATATCAAAGGAATGAATTCAGTTCCTGGATAGATTTGAAGCTCAGTTTGACTCCTTATATGGTTAAAATGTATTAAAGCTCACATCTGTCTTTGAATGATAGGAACATAAAAACGTACAGTAAATTCTGATAGAAGTTGGATTCATTTGTTTTCACAAAAGAAGGTTTGATATTGTCGTGCTTACATAGGCACTGAAAGCAGTTAGGCATTTATATCTACAGAGTTTATACCTTTCTTCCTTTTCCTAGAAGTGAATATTTTCAAAGATTTTTTTTTCTAAGCTCCCCTAACAAAATGCTGTCAGATCAGAACAACTTGCCAATCACCCTTTGTCAACTCAGTAGCAAGCAGGACAGAATATACTGTAAACTTAGTGCTAAGACCACACCATGGGTTAAAATCAACTGCTTTCTTTAATCATCTCACATATTTGTTATTCTGTCTTTTGGTTGTAGAAACGTATCATAAAACTGAGGGTAGGGCTTCCCTGGTGGCGCAGTGGTTGAGGGTCCGCCTGCCGATGCAGGGGACACGGGTTCGTGTCCCGGTCCGGGAAGATCCCACATGCCGCGGAGCGGCTGGGCCCGTGAGCCATGGCCGCTGAGCCTGCGCGGCCTGCGCGTCCGAAATCTGTGCTCCGCAGCGGGAGAGGCCGCAACAGTGAGAGGCCCGCGTACCGCAAAAAACAAAACAAAACAAAACAAAACAAAAACTGAGGGTAACCGATTAATTGTTTTACTCTAGCAGTTCTCATGAATAATTTTCCTAGACTCCTTCCTATGTAAAAAAAAAAAAAAAAAAAAAAGAGACAAGTATCCCCTTTTTTTGGATAAGAATTTTAACAACTATAACTCTGAAAAGCATTGAGATGGAAGTGAAAATTTTACAAAAGTGATTAGACACAGTTATATATTTATTCTTCTCAGTAAAGGAATGAGAAAAGGTAAACGATAAAAAGTAAATTATTTGCTAAAAAATTGTTTGTTAGTAGAATGTTGCCCAAGAGCTGTCTATAATACTGGAAATATTGCTTGACTGTTCTGAATCTGTTCCAAGCCTCCTTAGCACCGCTCACCCCCTGTCACCTCCCAGTCAGGTTACCTATGATGTTTGTTGTTTGTTAATTGCTTGGGAGTGGGGAAAGGGATTGCAAAGAGGGAAAGGAATAGAAATAAAAGTGCTTTCTTTGCAAAATAGGGAGTGTCAATTCAACATTTCCCACTCTATTTATATGAAAGGAAATAAATCAGAAGACCACAGTGAGTGATCTCAGGATATTGAAAAGGAATCAATGATTATTTCTAATAGAAAAATCCCTGTATCTTTTAAATCCTCTAGTAATTTTCTCTTTAGGTGTCCAGATGTAGGAAATGAGACTCATCGTCTAGAATCTATTATTCCAAGATGACAAAGAAAGATTAAGCATTATGTGTTTCTCCTGCTTAAGCCCAAAGTATGTCTACATGATGAGCGCAACATGAAAAAAGTCAGCCACAGGTCTTTTTGAAATTTTTCTTTCTTTTGCAATATCGTGTCAAATATCCAGTTGTGTTTTCTTCAGGCTGGTTATTTGACCACTGTGGGGTGGAAGGGAGGGGCGAGAGGGAGGAAAGAAGGGAGTGACTGGTGGGAGGTTCAGAGTATTTCATCCTGATCTTTTGCAACATGTGGTGGTCAAGGCTCATTGACCTATATGGTCGAACCACATGAAATTGCTGTTTTTATTGGTCAAAATGGTTACATATCAGCAATTTCATATGCTGCAACGTATTCGGTAATAGTGAACACCTATGCTCTAGTTATTCATTCATTTAACAAGTATTTATTGAGTCCCACCTTAAATGAGAGAATGTAAAAGACCAAAGGCTCTTCTAGAGCCCCTTGGCTTGGGGCTTGCCTACTCTTATTTCTTTTAAGACTACTTAAGAGGTCAAAATTACTTACTCTGGGAGTTAGGGTGTTAGGTTCCTTTTTTCCTCTCTCTCTCTCTCTCTCTCTCTCTCTCTCTCTCTCGGCTCTGCTGTGTTCCTAATTTTTACATAAGGGTGATTAACTTCTACATATAATTTTCATCTTAACTTTCCATTTAACATGAGAAAAATACTCCATGTTATAAAATTTTCAAAACTTTATTTCAAGGGCTATTAAATATTCCTTTAAGTGGATAGTTTATTGGCCATTCCTATATTTAGGGGACATTTAGGTAGTTGGGTTGCTGTCTTTGTGCATAAAGTTTTTTTTTTTGTTATTCAGGTTATTTCCCTAGGATAGAGTCCCCACAGTGGAATTATTTGGTCAAAGGGTATGAACATAGAAAAATCTCTTGACACATGTCAACTGGAAATAGCTGTATTTTAAATACTACTTGATATATGAAGTTTGATTCCTCATCAGTCACAGGATATGTTAAAAACTGTTTCAAACGACTTGCTTACATGGTGGTCCTAAACCATATTCAATGACAATGTCATAGTCTGGATAAAGGAAGAGCTTTGGAGTTGCTGGTATCAAGAGAACCACTAGCTTTTCTCAAAGGGAATGGTCTCTGAATAAGCTGACACCCCAAAGAAAGACCAAGTTCCCAAAACATACAAGATTTCTTAAAGTTCTGTTTGTAATTATTTTTGCCTTGAGGAAATGAGGGAAAAGGAGACCTAGTGCCAGCCTATGTTTGGGGAATTTTCTAAAGAACACATTACAATTTTCATACCTGGGAAAGAAGAAGTAAAAGACAGAATATGTTTAGGTTTAGTGTATTTTTGCTTAACATATGTGATAAACCGGAGATAATTTAATATTGGTCAATAATATCTATCAACGTGTTTAAAAATTCTCACATATTTACTATAATGTATCTTCCTGAGTAAGATAAAGCAACTGGACTCATGCTAATTAGACTCTAACTTCTCTGGGTCTGAAGAGAAAATAAGCTAGCGAGGAATAAGTGCCACAGGTGATGCATTTGGTGAGTGGCAAGCTCAGGGAGTGAGAAGGTACCACAGGATCAAGGTGTGACTGCTGTGTGTGTTGGCCATCTTGCTTGTTCAGATGATGCTTTGAGACTAGCTTACCTAGAATACAGAAATAGGGCCCAGCTGCGGTTCAAGTGGGATCATTGACATTGCATGGATCATAGCCACATCAAGCAAGAGGAAATGCCTAGACCATGAGAATACCCTGCCTTGGGGCCAGGGCAAAGCCTCAGAGGACAGGTAGTTATCAGGCCTCTTGGAGCTACTTCCAAGGGAGGCAGTACAGTAAAGGTTTGGAGCATGGATCCAGACAGCTTAGAAACTGGGTGCCACTCCTTGCTAACTGTGTGACCTCAGATGAGTTCTTAACCTCTCTGTGCTTTAGTTTATTCTCTGTAATATGGGGCTAATAATACTCCCTACCTCGGGGTGGCTATGAAGATTAAGTGGTTTCATACACACTAAGTGTTAGAATGGTCCTTGGCATGGGGTAAGTACTGTCTATTTTTGTCTTCCCAGAATATTAAAATAAATATCCAAAGAGGATTCCAAAAACTTTTGGTATGTTTAAATGAACATATTTAACAAATTCCCCTTTTATACACACAGTACAGTGACTGTAGCACAACTTCATTTGGGAATTAAGTCAAAAGTCTAAATCCAAGGTCCTTTGTGATATGAGGATGACAAACAGGCCTCCTGGTAAACCCCATGCAAGGCCCCAGTGGTCAGGCCACTGCTTCCTTCCTTGATCACTACGCTGATTAAATAAGTGTCTTTTCCTTTTTAAAGAGAGCGCTCCACTCAAATGAAGCATTTATTGCACTAGGGAGCAACTTTGATAAAGTGTCTCCACCTCTCCAAATTTTCCAGCTACTCCAGAGCAGCCATTCAATGCGGAGAACACATAGTTGAGGCTCCATGTGTTAGCGCTCCTGAGATGTGGACGGCTAAGTGGTGTGAAGCACGGCACTCAGGACCAGGGAGAAAAGTCAAATTGGGACATTGGTGGAAAATTCATGGTTCTCCTGGTACCCTGACACGGTGCGGTTGAATGGCAGGTCAGACGCTGGTCCGAGGAAATAGTGCAGAACAAAGACAAAGGGTTTCTTTTGTTTCTATTCTGGCCAGAGGAAACTGAAGAATTCAAGGCTAACTGATCAGTGCCAGCCACCCCAAGCTTTGGAAGGTGATCTGGAGTAGCTGTTCCTGAAAAGGTCTAATTCTGGGTTAAACGTTGGAGATAGGACAGTTCCTTCTTCGTAATTAGACATTTGAAACAATACTGTAAAACATCCTTACCTGCAACAAGGTCTTTACAGAGGTCTAGAGGACCTCAGGTCTTGGTCAGACTTGCAAAATTCCTTGTGCATTAAGAAAAGTGGTACCTGAAATATGGATCAAGGAACCCTGGGCATTTTCCATATTCCAGAGACCAGATACCAAGGAAAGGTGTGTTATTTCATCTCTGAAACATGAACATGTTGTAGAGTTTCAACGAAGAACTGCTATTGCCTTTAGGTCACTTGTATGTGCCTGAAAACCTTTTGCTTCTTTTGACAATTCCATTTAGCTGTTATGAAAGCTGTTTTCATAGCTTTCCTCCCTCTTAGATAATCATTTTTCCTTGTTTCTCAGTATCAGTGTCTCACAATAAAGCCTCTTATTATGTGATACCCAAAGTATTTTTGATCTTTTGTTTTTCTTTAATATATACTCAAATATAAAAGTGATAAAATTTATAAACACTGGTTTTTACTTAAATTATGTCTTTTGACAGTAAAATGGGCTCTAATAGACCTGAAAGATAGAATTACTTCAAAAATGACTTAAGGTTAAACAGAAATTTAACTGTCTGATTCCAGGGCTATTAGCTATGTGTGAAAAGAAAAACTGCAACATGTGAGTTGAAAAGATTCATTAAAATTCATGGCAAGTCTCCCTGGGAGTGAGTCAAATTGGAAACTATTGCTAAAACTATAGCAGAATATGTGTTATGCCTCTAGGGTCACTTATTTGGAATTTTTCTCACACAAGCCATATACCTAGATTTTTATCTTCTCCAAGGGTAGTACTTAAGCTTACCAAAAGCATGTTAAATCTCCTCAGAAGTGAATTTCTCCACTGTCCTGGAGAGTTATTGTACGTTTACCTCACATGTGCTCTCACCAGGTAGTTCTTTCAGCTGTTGGGATCACTCAGTTGGTGTGCTGCTTTGTGTCTGACGGCAGGAGTAACAAAACAGCCTCGCGGATAAAAGCTAGTTGGAGCCATTGTTGAAGGTGTTGGGAAAGATTAAAAACAACTGGAGAATTTTCTGGAGCAGCATGAAAAATAAATTACCTGAGTGAAGTAATGATTAATGAAGCTACCTTTAGGAACCAGCTAAAATTGTTAGAGTGTTCTTACATACTCCTAGGGGTGCTTCTCTTTTTTGGTTTGTGTACACAGGGGTATATTATAAGAGTACTTACGCTTTACATTCCTAATTTAGAAATGAAACTGTATTAGACTTAAAAAAAATTGGAATATGCTTTCTCACCAGCGCAAGATTCTGATATCACTTCTTATGTCTTGCCAATGGCCTTTGGAAGTATGAAACTTCCATGGTAATGTAAAGAATGACATGTTGTCAAAAATTATTTTTGAGGTTCATTTAATAATTTAAATTGGCATATGTTAGCAACTTTCCTCCATGGATTATGTTATTCAAACAAAGAAGTGCAACCAGCATATTTTGTCTACCGATCAACAGAAAGTTTTGTTCACGGGAGAATGGAAACAAAAATTCTGTAGGCTGGAAATGTTTAACTTGAGCACATTTCTAGAATAATGGAATTTCTGAGACAGAAGACTTAGATCAATGTCATACATTTTTAACTCTGGTGAGGGTGAAGAGAATAGAAAAGGGCTAAATTTAGGTGTATAAATTGGTGTGTCTATACTTTCTAGATGTGGGGAGCAGAAGCAAATAGAGTTCAGGAAAATAAAATACTCTTCCACTTCCAAACACTGTTTCATATTAGAGTAATTTATCAAGAAATCATAAGTTATAAATCTTTAGCTTATGACTACAACAAGGCCCTCAGGTTGAACCCAAGCTATATATGCTCTGAGATTCCAGCATATCCGAAAGGCTTGTCTGAGGACTATTTGAAAAAAGTCCAAGAAGCCTCCTGAGAAGGAGTGGGTCATTCCTAAGGCCGAGACAAGGTTGGGGAACGAGGCCCATATGAACAAGGCCGGCGGGGAGTGGCGGGGGCAGTTTTGGCAACGTGTCGCTCATCTTTGTGTTTCATGTGCCCTTGCTCTTCTTGGGGGTTGTACCAGATCCCAGGGGAGAAGAGTCACAGTGAAACCAGTAAGAGAGCTTTTTCATTTTTTTATTAAAGTGTCTGAGCTCCTAGCGAGCATAAGGCAGCACCACTTTTGTGACCAGGTAGCAGAGTGTGGAGGAAACAGGGCCCTTGTATGGAATTGAGCGGGTTGTGTGCAGAGCACAACTTGGGGGGACGGGGGATGATCACCTGTTGAATCACAGGCAAGGGCCTGGGGAGAGGTGTTCTCTCCACTTCAGTAGAGAGGCCTGTGCGGTAGGGGTGACGTCATGACCGCTGGAGCCTGCTCTTACTTTGGCAAGAGGCAGCTTGGATGTGGAACATGCCTCTGGGCATGGCTGGCTTGGGAGGTTGGCTGGCTTTGGAGAGTTAACAGCCTCAAGCCCAGTAGGAGGTGTCACTTCTCCCAGTAGCAGGAGAAATGGTAGGAAGGATGTCCTGGGGGAGCAGGTGGGGTGTCTACATTGTGAACCCACTGAAACTATTGAGCAGGGGCTCCCAGACGGGCAGGTGGGAAATCAGACTAGGGGAGAGAGAGCGAAGCTAAAGGAGAAACGATGTTTTGTGACTTGTACTCTGACATGTACCCCTCCAAGCTCATGAAGCTTCTGGAAAAGTGGATGTTCTGTATTATATTCAGTTTGTATTTCTGAACGTACAAACCAAGAACTCATCATTTGGTAATAAAGAATATAATTGTCACTATTTATTGAATGGCTATTAAGTGTGAGGGAATATCAATATTCCCTTAAATGGCAGTGCATCAACTATTGTGCGGTTTCTTCTTGAAGGCTGATGTGAGCCCAAGTCTGTAAAAGGTGGTGGAACGGTACAGCTTAGATTCTCAAGGCAGTCAGGGAGGTCCTCCTTTGTATGGGTGGTATTTCAGGCATATGGATGGTATTTCTGTGCATACACTTCTGCTGTGTGGCCACTTCATTTCTACTTAGGTGGCTTTTCAAATCAGAGGCTTAGCTAACTCTCAGAGTGAATGTGTGTCATCCCTTCCCTCTAATCTGTAACCCTTTGGAACAATTCAGTATCATTATACCCATCTGATAGATGGCAAAACTGAGGCTCATAGAAGTCAAACGAATTGCTAAAGTGGGCAGCCAGTAGAGGTAATATCTTAATTCAAGCCCAGATCCATGTCTTCCTACAGCCAATGATCTGTAAGGTGTTCTCTAAAGCTAACTGCTGTATCCTATTGTAGGTAGGGGTAAAGGACCTTAGGCATTAGAGATTCACTTTTTAGTGCAATTGCCTCATTAAATGTTAGAACATACAGATGATGTTTTCTCAGATATAGCAAATATGATTCAATGGAGGAACAACCACATAACTAAACTATAAATCTAGTTCTCCAGTTTGGCAAATCTTCAAGTCATCGTTGATTCTCTGGACTCATTCTCATATCTAACTTTGTATAAAAACTATAATGATGACTTTTTGGTCCTGAGAAAGAACTCAGCTTCTAATTGAGGTCTATTTCTTTATGAAGCAAGACTGCATGGGATTTAGCACAAATATGGAGAAATATGAACCCAAGTTGGGTTTCTTGCTATGCCGATCTATTAGGATAATTGCTTTGTTCTTGATGTTGTTATATTTATCTATATACAAACAAATGGAAAAACTTTATAAGAATTATACATGAGTATTGTCTCTTGTGCAAACCCATCATTAACAGGAGAAGTTGTGGGAAAGGAGATTGGGTAAGAATAGAAAGTGATTCAGAGTCGGCTTGGCAAAGCTAGAGGTCTACACAGAACCAAATATTACCCTATCTGGTTATTTAGCTGTCGTGCATGTGATTTTTACTATCTAATTAACTCATAGACTCCTGATGATAAACACTATCACTTATTCTTTGTACTCTCTGCAGTACCCTAGTGCAGTGCAGGCAGAGTAGACAACCATAAAATTGGTTTTGTATTCAAATGCAAACTTACAACTAACTTGGATCTTAATTCCTGCTAAGGCATAAGTTCTAAAAGCACCTCCTCTTCATGCATTTTATTTGACCTTCAAAGTGACCAAGTGTAAGAAACCAAGTTATCCTCTCAAGCTGCAAGACATGGACCAGATGTTAGCTTTTGCAGGAAGCCTTGCCAGGCTCCTCACTTTGGGCAAGATGCATTTTCTCTGTGCTCTGTGCGTACCGAATTTGAGGCATTTATCTCATCTTTTAAAAACTGATTTGATTTGTCGGTCTTCCCTATGGGCCTGTGAGCTCCTCCAGGGCAAGGGTCAGGTTTATCTCTCCACCCCAGCACCTCCCCCAGGTCCTACCACTGTGTGATATGCGCTCAGCACACTGTGTGTGAATGACTGGTCCTCACTGATCCTTTGTAAAAGGACAATTCATTTGTATGTGAAAAGATACTCATAAGCATATGGAAACATTTCTTTTGAAATGGCCAAACTAGCTCTGTCCTAATTTGGAATTGCTAAAAGTCATTAGCTTTGATTTAAATAAAATGTGAGAAAACTCCAACAGTGGGAACCACAGAAATTAAATCCAAGTCTTCAGTTTGACCATGTTACTGGGATATTGCATAGTCCCATCTCTGCAGGCTTCTTCCCTTTTTGGAGGCAGTGGGAGATGCTCACACTCTCTGTGTATGGGAATGACCGAAAAAAATAAGTCAACTGTTCTCTCCATGGTGTACAAATATGACATTACTTATTCATTTCTCATCTACAGCTGCTATGTAGAAGGACTGTGCCTGTTTGACTTTTCTCTACACCTCACTCGATTGCTAAGACTGCTTGAACGATGCATTTCCTCTCTCCCTCCCTTCTGTCCAGCAGGCTGGGCTGTCAGTATCTGTGGTTTTCCACTGGTTGTCACGCCACATTGCTTAAGGCTGAGCCTCCCTGAGCCCTTTAAACGTTGATTTTTCTCTTCTCCTTTTTTAATTTTAAGATAATAGAAATGTATCTATTAATAATAACAAATATTGGGCTTCCCTGGTGGCACAGTGGTTGAGAGTCCACCCACCGATGCAGGGGACACGGGTTCGTGCCCCGGTCCGGGAAGATCCCACATGCCGCGGAGCGGCTGGGCCCGTGAGCCATGGCCGCTGAGCCTGCGTGTCCGGAGCCTGTGCTCCGCAACGGGAGAGGCCACAACAGTGAGAGGCCCGTATACCGCAAAAAATAAAAAAAATAATAATAATAACAAATATTAAGATAGATAACATTTTCTATACAGTTATTTATTTATAAAAGTAACTTCAAAATGGATCCATTGTCTGGTTCCATTTTTAACAGTTATGAGACATTTGGTAACTACATTATCATGGCTTTATTCTCAAGCATCTGGATGTTACTTTGAATTCCCCAAACTGTTTCCTGAATTTGTATGTGAATTTGGTCTATGAATCACAATATT
Organism: Lagenorhynchus albirostris; assembly: GCF_949774975.1. NCBI lineage: Eukaryota > Metazoa > Chordata > Mammalia > Artiodactyla > Delphinidae > Lagenorhynchus > Lagenorhynchus albirostris. The sequence goes on from NC_083111.1 coordinate 15,399,273, forward strand.
GCCATACCATTCTTGTTCTTAATATAAGCAGAACGTGTATTCTATGCATTGAGGGAAGAGAGTTTTCTTCTTCATATATAATAACTAATATCACAGTTGCTAGTGTTTTTCTGAAGTAGGGCAATGGGATAAGTGCTGAAGAGCTGTGTTGGTACAGCTTCCTGCAGCTGAGTTGATGAGTTATAACTCTTAATCCAAATGAAATACAATTTTATTTGAGGTAGATCTGCAAGTGGGAGAATGACTATGAATTCTGCAGTTCCAAAATAACTAATGTACTTGGTTGGAAGCCAGGTACACTGTGAGTTCTGGACTTAAGTGCTCTGTGGGAAACACAGAGAGAGACTTTAACATGTGGATTCTCAGAAGAAAATGCAACTGTTCCATACAAGAAATATCGAGTTATTTTTAGTACTTTTTAATGTGTGGTTGACTATGTATTTTTGTGTGCTGCCATTTGTAACACTTGGCAATGCAAGTCCAAGATTTTCATTTCCTGGGGTAATTTTCATAACTCACCCATTCATATAGCAAGCAATTAGTGAGGATTGATGGGATAGCCCTGTATTTGATTTGATGAGAAATGCAAGGGAGGTAGAGGCCAGGTCTGTCTTCACTGGATTTATAATATTGTTAGAAAATACAACTGATACAAGCATGTGTGTGTGTGTATGTGTGTGCATATGTATATATATACGACAAGTAGAAAGCAAAAATGGTACTGCAACGTATCGACCCTACTATGCTATTGTATAGGCAGAGGTTTTGGAGCACCTGCCTTTGAGGAGCTCATTATCTGGTGGGGTAGGGATGGGGGTAGGGAGAGCCAGATGGATGGGGTGATAATCAAGGGATGAGCCAACTCCCTTCTTGTTGTGAGAACATGACTGACACGGCTCTAAGTTCTGCCTAAGAGGGAGGCTTCAGAAAAGAAGGAGAGTGTGAGGGTGTTCTTGGAAGAAAGTGTAACCACCCTGGGTTTTGTGTGCACACACTGAGAGAGGGCAAAGAAGAAAAGAAGTTCCTGTGAGCTCAGAAAGCCTCCTTTGAGAACTGAGTTACATCTTGCAAGAAATTTGTATATCACAATGACAAATATTTATAATTTATATTATTTGATATATGCATGGCAAAGAGAGAAAAATGGAAAGAGAGCTGAGGCAAGAAAATCCGCCCAGGCAAAGGGGCAAGAGGTAGAAATGGGTCCATAAGGAGAGTGGTCCATTGAAATGGAGGACCTTTTACTAAAAAGAAATCAAATTAGATGGATTTAGGGATGAATAGGCTGAAGGCTTGGGGCAAATGAGAAATGAAAGGTATTTACAAAATACAAAACATGAGGTAGGTGCAAGTGATCCCAGGAGGCAACACAGTATATTGGTTAAATGAGGAGTGAGTTTGAATCATGGCTCCATTACTCACTGGCTGTGTGATCTTGGGCAAATTATTCACCATCTCTGTGCCTTAGTGTCCTCATCTAAGAAAAGGGGGAAGTAATAGTTCTTACCTCACAGGGTTGTTGTGAGGATTAAATGAGTCAATATTTTTAAAGGCTTAGAACAAGCTCAGTACCTTTATATGCAGAAATAAAAGTATATACACCAGGTAATAGAAAACTACTATGGATTCTTAAGCAGGGGGTGATAAAATAGTGCATGAGGAAGATTATCCTGGTAATGATATACAGGGAAGACTCAAGTAAGGGACATTCTGGTGGCTGGAAGACAAGATGGGACAGATCTCATGGATATCTGGATGAAGACAGTGAAAGCTAGGAGTAGGGTGGAGGAAACCAAGAGATTTGAATGGAAGATATATTTCAAAGAAAGAAAGAACTGTTAGAACTTGGGGGATGGGTATGAGGATGTGAGAAGTTGTAGCCAAAGATGACTCTGATGTTGAGAGTTTAAGAGGCTGGGAAGAGAGTGGTACCACGGACAACAAGTGAGGGAAGTTATGCATGGATGGACCTCAAAGCTTCGCCCATGAAATCTGCGGCACTTTGCCTGAATGTGCTCAAATAATAATAATCATTAGCTAGAATTTCATCTTCCTTTGTGCTTTTGTGCAATTCTTTTGCCATCTGTTCTGGGAACAATTCAGGATGTCAGTGCTCTTTGAATGGGAAGCAAATTCTAAAAGAAGAGATTTCTGATTTAAAAACATGTACTTCCCAAGTACTTAATTCAGTTAAAAATAAGACAAAGAGAAGAAAAAACGTAACTTTCCAATCCCTTGGAATTTTACAGAATACAGTTGAAAACTTATTTCAGTTGGGAATAGAAAAAACACAGACAACGAAACACAATAAAACAAAGCAAAAACTAGATCAAGAAGTGACCCTGAGGCAAAGTCTTAAATCTTAAAGGTCAACAGGTCAGTACACTTTAAAAAACTGTAATTATAGCTCTTCATTCTTCCACGGGCTCACTGTGCCATGTTAAGGTTATTCACTCCCATATACCATAGCCCATAATGTCACTTGAGGTATCCTTATGGCTTCTCCAGGTATTAAAGAAGCTTGATATGTTTTTGTTTCATTAATCTTTTCTCAGAGGCCAGTGATGAGTTCATCTGACTCTTTTCCATCAAGTTGAAAATTCTTTTCAATTAAAAACTCATCTCTACAGATGGTATTAGCATCAGGAGAGGCCTATTCTGTCTAAAATAACAAATATTGAGATATTTTGGGAATTGCTCTATAAATCATTGGAAGTAGAATCAACTAAAGGCTTCAGTTGTGTGCGTCTGCGTGTTTTGTTTTGTTTTGAGCGAATAAAAGTTGAACTGATGAGAATTTGGCCCATATGCTTTATTGTTGCTGGAATGGATCTGTTTCATCCCAGGGCCCGGGCAGTTGTGTTGCACATTAATGTGAACTATTGTGAATACTTTAACCAAGCTATCAACTATGAAAGACTTTATCCAAAACATGATTACAAAGGCGATAAGAGAAACAGTTTAAACCAGGAGAGAATGCTCTGTTAAAGAGGATTAGAAAGACCAGTTATTGAATAGTATGGATTTCTTCCAAGCGCCCGTGTGCAGAAAGCATGCAATGCGTGAATAATTCATCTAGAAATTCTATCATGAAGTTGTATCAGTTTCCACAGTAAAACCTGGCCATGGAGGAGGAAAATACATCAACATCTGTGACAAGCTCTATGAAGAGACAGTGGCAAAGCCTTTCAGGCACCAGGAGCAAAGCAAAATATAATAAATTCACTTAAGTGTCAAATTTGTGTCGGCTGAATAATGACACCATATGTCTGGGCTGCTATGTCACCGTAAGCTGCTCTAAAAAAACACTTTATGGAAACGGCTGTCAGCCGGGGGAAGGAATCTTGCTGGCGACTGCCTTTCTATCAAAGAAAACAGAGGATGTCCAGTAAATGCAGCTCTGATGATCAGAAATGACTGGTGTTTTGGTTTGTTTTGTTTTAACGAATTTGCCAGCATCTAGAGTGAGCCTGCTGTTGAGATTGGGACACGCAGAGTTAGAGGCTGTCTTGGGTGTGTCCCTTCCAACCCTCCCAAATGAGGGGGAGCAAAGCTTTCCAACTCATCAGTTGGCCTGTTCTGCGTGGGTCTTAACAATATACATTGTCTTCGTCTGGCTCTCTGAGCAACTCACTTGCCAGCATCTTACAGGCATTGTCTCACCAATCCTTACGGCAACCCCAGGAAGAATCAAGGACTCAGATGTTCTTTTGCTCCAGGGCAAACTGAGGCACAGAAAAGTTATTGTCACGGTAGTCCCTTAGGAGGCATGATTCTGGGGACAACTCAACCTTCTTTACTCCAGAGTCAGCTTTCAACCAGGCATGCCAGACACGCTTTATATGGGAAGGAGGATTTGTCTTTCTTTCCTGGGCCTCTGCTTCCTTCTGCTGGCATGCACAGTGCTGGCGGGGTGCTCACAGCAAGGCCGCTTCTCCACTCCAAAGGCAGCACGACTGGGTTCGACAGCCGTGTGAGCAGAGATTCCACAGTTACACAATGAGATGCTGTTACCAGACTTTTCATGGTTGGACACAGAGACCCGTTGCATGGTGATTATGTTCTGGGTAACGGTTCTCAACAACCCGGGGCTCTGCAGAGTACCTGCCCCCATCATGCACTGGAATCAGCCGCCCCATCTCAGCTGCACATCGCCGCCTTTGTCTGTACCTTGGTTTTCCATCACAGTGAGTCCAATGGTACTTAAAGTAGACAGTGGCAAAGATGAAGCGTTTCGAATGGGTTATACTTAATTTTATTCACGAGGTCATAGGCAGGACCAAGGAAATTGTGTGACTCAATCTGATATAAGGAAAATTACGTATATATTAGTTTTCCACTTAAGACTTTCCCTCAAAGAATTTAAAGTTAAAAACTTTTAAACAAGGCACCCAACCAAAGGGTGCATATCTGAATCACTTGGAGAGCTTTCCCCTGTGTGTGTGTGTGTGTGTGTGTGTGCCCTCAGAGACCAATTCACTGGATCTGGAGCACAGCCTGGGATTTTAATAACCCCACCCGCAGTGAATCTGATGTGAAGTCAGTGATGCCTCAGAGGGCTGCACACGCCCTATTCCTCTAGCCCTGCCACTTAGGGAGTAGAAAACATAAACAGCAAAGTGAAACAGATAAAAAAGATTTGTGGTTTCCTGACCAGACAGAGGTGTTTCCCATTCAGCAGCGTAATGTAAAGAAATGGAGAAGATCTTATAAATGCAGTAGTTCAGACTGAATCTGAAAAATAGACTTCAAGCCATGTAAAGGAAGCCTGGGGAGCAACCACAACCAAGATGTGTTGGATGGATTCCCTTGTCCCACCATTATCCTTGTCCCATCCCAGTTGTTTGTGGTAATAGCCCAGGTTTCTGTTGACTGCTTTTCCCTCTCTTGAAATCGAAGGACGGAGGTTATACAGAGGAAAGATGGCCACAAATGAGGAAAGGGAGGTACTTCTTCACCCCGTTGAGCTTGGGCTGAGCCTGCAACTGCTTTAATCAACAAAATATGTCAGGAATGACACCCTGTCCATTCTCAATCTATGTCTTTGCTTCTTCTTTCTTACCACATTAGCTCTGGGGTTGTTCCCCCTTGAAACCCACCTGCCATACTGACGGGTGGCCCAAATCACATGAAGAGTCTGCATTCAAGCATTTTGTTCAACATTCTTAGCTAAGCTCGTGGCCAAGAACCAATACCAACTGTCAGGAGAGTGAACCATCTTGGGTGTTCCAGCCCAGTTGAGCCCCAGAAAACTGCAACCTCAATCAAGAGCCCCTGGAGCAGAAGTATTACCCACCGAGCCCAGTCAACTCACGGAATCACAAGAATTAACAAAACAGTGGGTGTTTCATGCTGCTGAGTATTGGGATGGTTTGTTATGTAGCAACAGATAACTGAGACAAAGCGTATTTTCCAGTCCATACCAGTGTGAAGGTAAAAAACTTGGATCACAATTACAATTTCAATGTAGTACTTTCGGCTGTACCTTCACCTGCTTTGTGGTAACTCCATTCCCGTCATGTTCTTCCCACGTAATTTCTCTAAGGGTTACTTAGAACATATGATCTGAGAACCAGTCCTTTTGGCCAATGTGTTGTTGGCTATTTTTAAATTCTCTGATGACATCTCTGCTCTGAGGTGATGTCTCTTTTCCCTCCTGACATCAAGAGCAGCAGCCCGGCCCCCGGTGTCTCTGAAGTAGCACTGCTGTTGACCATGATGACTGTGAAGATGACCATGGACCCAAATGTGAAGGCCCTGGGATCTGAATCAAGCCTCCATCTCTGTTACTATTGCAGCTACTGGTGCCTGTGGAACTTTAGGAAATAGTTCATTAGTATAATTAGTGACATAAGTGGCTATATCGTTATACTTAATATTTGTTCAATTGAGCTAAAGAGTTGCATGATACTGCTTAGATTCTTTATTATTATTACTATTTTTTGGTGGGGAGGACCCAAATATTCTAACTTAAGAACCCTGAATCAATGTTGCTAAAGTTGAAACATTTAACCTACAAAGAGACTGACAAATTGTTATAATGGGTCCAGTTGAGGAGGCTTCTAATCAGGTTTTCCCCAACAGGAATTCATGCTTTATTTATGTGAGCTAAAAGATTTGACTAATTTTTTATCCTCTGAATAATAAGAGTAGAGGATGAAAGATTTTTCTCTTTAGATGTCAATGATAACTTTAATAACATCCCAGCCTAACAAATAGGAAATATTTAAGAAACAAAGATTGGAAATCCAGAAGAGAACAGATTTTAATCTCTGATATACTAATTCAGTACATGTCTGGTATCACATTTTTTACACCAATATCTTGGGATTATTTCTGGGAAATAGTGATATGTACTTATTGCCCTTCTGTCTGTTCTAAAAGGACTAAAGTTGAAACAGATGGAAGGTATTTGAAGTATAGGATCATTGAAAATATGAGGCTATATACAAACATAATGAGATGGGGGAATGGGAGAACAAGAGGAAATAAACATAGAGCAAGAGGGTATCAAGATGGAATTGTATTTTGAGACTTTGTTACAGAACAGCTCAATTCTCTTGTATGTGGTTTTGGAAAATTGGAGGGAAGGAGAAAGCCCATGCTTCCTGGGCATCTAGGCATCAAGAGATTAATGGGAAGATGAAGGGAACATTTATGCCTGAAACAGAACCCTCTTTGATATTCTCCTTTGAGATCCTAAGAGAAATAAGAGCAGAAAATGATTCCACTAGCTGATTAGGCTACTTCAACAGTAACATGGTGATTGGACAATGATTAATCCCCTGTGACATTGATGCATTTCTAGTGTCATGAAACATCTTAGAAAAATGGAAACATCAGAGAGAACTGGGAAAATGGACTCTTTTCATAATATTTTAACTAAAGAATGAGGTTTCGGGGTCTATCTTCAGAAATTTAAATACTTATGTTGGAGAATTATTGTCAAATATTTCAAAAAGTAAATTGAGTTCCTCTGAGTTATGTTAAGCTTGCTAGTTTTCATAGTAGAGTATGACTACGTCCTTCCTTAGTTAACATGGCTCTTTTTCCTCATAATGAACATCTGGTTAAATTCTTATATACAAATGTGAAGGAATTATATTTTTTGGAGATACAGTTCTGGGAGTCCATGTGACTCTTGGAACTCTCTTTAACCTGCCAAAAGATGCTCTGATAACTTTCAAATTTTGAGACTCACTTTGTCAGACGTGTTGGCAAGAGGCCTGCATTTGAGGAGTAAACCTTTTAGAAGTCAGACCCCTTAGCCAATTTGGAAGATTTTGAATTTTTGTTGGAACAATGAAGTTGAGTTCTAAACCCTTTCACCACATGTTGTAAATATTAACAATGAAGGTAATGTGGGTGGTGGAGATTTTTTTTGAAATGGGATTTCAATATTGGCTGAGATGATAATAAAATCATTCACTGAGAAACAGAACAGGAGGTTGTTCTAATTTTATATTTGCCTATTTTTCATAAGGAAAAGGGAACAAGAAACAGCTTCAGCATAGTAATCAAGTTTATAGAGTCAATGCTAATGGATATAATGGGTTAGGCCAAATTACACAAGTATTTATAGTTTGAAATTTTGAGGAGGCACATTGCTTAGTAGCTAAGAAGGCAAGTTTTATGGTCAGTTTCCCTGGGCTTAAGCAGTAGCCCTGACACTTACGAACTATATGAACTTGAGGCATACAGACATTAAGCAACTTGCCCAATTTTCTCACCCTGATGCCTGCTAGAGTTAATAATTGGACTTAACTCATGAAATAGTTGTGAAGATTTGTTTTAGTTCTTGGTATATGATGTCTGGGGTGAAACACTAAGTACTCAATAAATATTAGTTGTTGCTCTCATTATTATTGAATAGAAAAAATTGCCCATGGACACATTTATTCACTCAAGAAAAAGAAAAAGAATTTCTTATTCATTAGCGTTTTCTAGTATCTTTCAGATACTGGGAAAGAGAGTGGAGGAATTGAGAGAATTTCCACAATTATGCACATGACTTTCAGGAATTATTCCTGAAATGAGAATCTTACTTATAATGCTTGATATATTGGCTAATGGTTTTAATCCCTTTAATACCATTCCTTAAATAGATACGGGGCTAGAACACTTCTTCTACCTTGCTGGATATGGAAAATCTCTAGCATCCCCTTCATTTTATTATTGAACAAAAATTATGCTCCCATAATACCAGCCAAGCAGCAGAGACAAGACATTCTGTAGGTACATGGGAACATGACATACAGCAGTCCACCAAAGCAGAATGCAGTCCCAAATATGGGAGTAAGATCAGAAAATGTCACTTCTGAAGGTGAATACAAGAAGAGAAAACATTATGGATTCGTTTGTCATCTGCTCAACTGCAGAAGTAAGCCCTCTGGTTGGAGTCTAATTTCTGTGTTGCCCACGAAGCTATTTTGTTTCCAAATTGCCATATTGGAGATGCAGGATGTATCACAGATTCAGTCAAGGGCCCTGGACCTCTTCCTTGGTCCTGACAAAGTTATCAGGGTGTTTTGTTATACTTTGTTTTTTTGTCAGAAAAGGAATGTTATAGTCTGCTCAATACACGTAGATCACATATTTAAAGGGATTATCGCCTTATCATTTAGGGATGGTGGTGATTTACCTGAATTCTAGGAAAAGGATCAGGAGGGTAATTTATCAGAGTGTCAGCACTGACCCAAAGACCGTCCTCCTGTCCTCTTTGAGAACTATGCCTGGAAATGGAGTTGGGTAGCACAGTGTATCACCCCTTGGTAGTACTCCCTGAGAGATTCACCCAGCTGCCTTTTAAATGTAATTTAGGTTCCCATGTGACTTCTCCTGTAGAGGAAAGAATGATCTGATTACCCTCAAGGGCCACTCGGAGCCTTTGGGAGTTATATCAATATTTGTCCCTGTGAATGAATACATTGATGTTTTGAATGATTCTCATAGGTATTTTGCTCATGTCAACATCTGGAAGCCAGCCACCCTCAGTCAATAGAAACGCAAAAACCCAAACACCATACGTTGCAGAGCTAGACCTAGCAAGGGCTACAGGGGACCTTTCCAAGATTCAGCCAGGCAGGGTCAGTCTGGGACAGTCAGCATCCTCGTTGACCTTGCTCACCTGCAGTGAGGGACTAGAAGTTCAAGGCAATCCAGCCTCCATCAGCAGAGACGCACGTCACCACACTCCTACTAGGCCAGGCAGTGCTCTGCGTTTTCAATGGGCAGAGAGTGTGAAGAAAGTAATTCGACTGACGAAGGAATTAGTGAGTATAACCGCTGAGATCCTGTGAGGTTTCCTAATCTCAGCTCCAATTATGACGTCATTGGCACATCATCGGAGAAGACACTTGATTTGTGCTAGATTTTCTTGGCTCCGGTCCGATTCTATGAAAAACTGAAGATGAGTTTTTATTTCTTACATCTCAAGTTCTTGGCAAATATCCAGAGAAATACACTGTCAAGAAGTAGTCGCTATGTTTGTTTAAAGTCTGTCTTATTCAGTGGGGTGATATACGACTGACAGCTCAGGAAACGTGTCCGAGAGCCACGGAAAGGTGAAAACGTATCATCAAAATATGGCTAATATCGAAACTCGTCTTCATCTCCAGGCCATTGGTTCCTTAACATTTTGGATCTTGATGTGGTCCTAAAAACTCTTATCCTAGAAGAAACAAACCACTCCCAAAGCTGTTAAGGCCCAGATAATAAAAAGTTTTAATTAGACATATCCTGTTTGTTCCCACAAAGCCTAAAGAAAATATTGACTATTTTTACCTTGCCTGTTTAATTCATGGAGGAATATTGTTAGAGAAAATCCATATACCTTTTGAGAACAGGTTTGAAATGGGGAATACTTGTCCTTGTTCTAAAAAAAAAGTGCCAACCTCAGCACAGCCGTGGCTGACAGAAGCTGCCCTCTGCTTTACCTGTGGAAAGTGGCAGCAAACCCCCGTGTGTCCGCCCAGAAAATTCCCCCAGGCCCCAAACCTGCAGTCTCAGAAACCACTAACAAGGTGATTTCTTTGCCCTGACACTCCCTTCCCCTTTGCCAGAAACATAAAGAAGATGAGCTACCTCATAAACTCCTGGCTACCTTTGCTCTCCCTGAAGTCCCAAGTTCTTTGTTTATCTTTTCTTTTTGAACCCTGGGAAAAATATATCAAAGTGACTCAGTCTGCCAAAAGTTTGTGCACTTAGGAACTGGCACTGTGACAAACGCCTGCCGAGAAAAGATTTCTGTGTTTCTTAGTGTCATTTTCTCCCTTGAGATGTTTCCAGAGACTTGAAAGTAGGGCTGTGCCGAGGAACTGATTAAATTGGCTCGTATTAAAATTGAAAGTCGGTGTGAACAACCAGCTCTGTCTGCATCCACTCCCAGCCCAGCAGCCCAGGTAACTAGGATCACTTATCACAGAAATGAGAGCTGGAAAATACCATTCCAGCCCTCATCCCCTTCTACCTGGCAAGGGGAGTGTTGTTGCCTGTGGTCTCCATTGTTTAGTCTGATTGAATTTTAAAACTTGCTTCAGGAAGAGAGTGGCCCAAATTTCCTTGAGGAGTTCTCTCCTTAGATGAAAACTGGTTCGGCTAATAAGTTGAAGATTTCTTTTGGTTAAGCTCATCCCATTATTTCGAGAGAGTCCTTGCTTCTTCTGTGCTTTGTGGTCTTAGGAAATTGTTGAGTTCTCCAGTTTCTCCACATCTGAGGAGGAATTGTCTCATCATTAAAATACTGTTTGGAAAAGATGAGAGAGCAAGGGCCATAGCGAGTGTTGAAACTCTCTACTCCATGACGAGTTACATGTGGCCTCAATACCGCTTCGGAAAACTCGAGTGTTTCCAGAACTGGGAGAAAGCGCTGGTGAATCTTGAGGTTGACCTTGCTCTGTGGTGGAGATGCTGAGCTCAGCAATGAGAGGATAATCTGGGTCCTGGGGTCTACACTGGGCTCCGGGCCTGTTGGGACCATCTGACCTGAATCCTTGACTGAATTGAGAAGGTCAGTAACGTTTGTGGGGAGAGCTGACCACCACATCCGAGACCTTTCTGCCTCTTCCATGCTCTCCAGCTGTCCACAGCTATTGTGTCTAGTGCTCTGACCTTCACTCATCCTTCCGAAAATTGTCACCTTGGAAAGCATTTGCTAAATCAACAAAACTGCCGAGCAGATACCGGGGTACCCCTCCTCCTGGCCACCTTGGGGCATTTACCTTTAACAGTGAATAGTGCCTTTAAGCTGAAGGAACACTTTTCCAACTCCGGAATTCCAGGTGCCTGGGACAGAAGTGGCAATTGTGGAATTTTTTTTTTTTTCCTTTGTGGAGGTACTGGAGAGAGGGAGGCTTATCACAACCCTTCAGATGTCATGCCACGTAAATAAAATGATAGACCACATCTGAGAGCCCAGTGATATGTTTATTGAACTTAAACTTCACTCCTGCCTCTGTTAGGCAGGTACCATTATTGTTCCTATTTTATGTATAAGCAAACTAAGTCTTGGGGAGCTCAAGTAACTTGGCCAAGATTCCATAGTAAGAGGTAGAATCGGAATTGAACTTATGCAGTCTGACCCTAAACTCTATGCTCATAAATCCCATGTACTTTTAGTAGTGGTGGTAGGCGTGATACTCGCCATACCAGTGAACATTTTTGATGGCTTTATGCACCATGCATTGTGATAAGCCCGTCATGTGTGTTATCTGATTTAATCCTCGGGATCGTCCCATGAGGCAGGTAGACTTAAAATATTCCCTTTCTACATACAAGGAAAATGAGGCACAGAGAGGCAAAGGTTATCTCACTGAAGGGCTTATTCATGATTACATAACTAGTAAGTTGCAGAGTTGTGGGATCAACCCAAGCCAACCGACTCTAGCGTTTGTGCTAGAGTGTATGTGCTCCCCACATACCTGCTAGAGCGTATGTGCTCCCCACATACCTGCCTTTCTTGATGACTTAGCCTTTATTTCCATAGAGACAGAGGTGGCCCTGCCATCCCAGTGGCCATGATGACATGCAGACCTTCAGACGTTGCTCTAGAAACTGGTCCACTCATAACTTACTGTGCTTGCTGAGGACAGAGGATGACACCCATAGGAGGCAGCAAGATGACAGAGTGGACCCGGTATCATCTGGTCCATCATCTCTGTGCTCTCTTATGGAATCACATCTATTCCAAGTGGAACCAAGTTGGTCTCCCTTTAGTTTCTCGTCCCCACCGCATATGTAAAACAATGATCAGGAAGCCAACCAAATGCTGTGTTTCAAAAGGTCTCCCAAACTGACACCACATGGATGATGCTAAGGAGAAAGAGTTTAGTTATTTTAAACAGAGAAAAGAGAGAGAGAGAGAGACAGAGAGAGAAAAAAGTGGAGAATTCTAACCTGCAAGTCAGCTGGGATAAAGATGCCACGTGACTATATCCCAAGCCACCCAGGGGAACCACTGGCCCTAGGGAAGAAGGAACCAGACCAGATGCCCCTCAGTAACAAAGCTTGGCCATTAGTTGGGGAGACAGGATGACAATTTCGAGGATGGTCTGGTGTATCTGAGGGGCTGTGAGTACAAATATAAAGAACTCTTCTACTCCGAGCTCTGTGGCGTAAGCAACACTGCTTGATGTCTTGCCCTTCGAGATGAAAAAGGCATCCTTCCTCACTTCATTTCCCAGGGCTTTAGCCTTCCTGGTGTCATTGTGTTCCCTGGTCTTTTGCAAAAGCAACTGGTAGGAAAGAGAGCTTATTTCCTCAGGGGTTGAAATATGGGAGGTTATAGCCTGTTTGCTGCTGGTGGCCCTCTATTCATTACAGGATGCCTGTAAATGGAGCACTGTGAAGGACTGCAGGTCTGAGAGATGGAGACATTATTGGAGCCTCTGGATTCAGATCCCTTCCTGCATAAACCAGTCTGATTTGGGTTTTCCAACCTTTACCACCCAAAGTTTCCACAGTGGGGTTGATGGTGATGGATTCAGTCAATTTTGGTTAGATTTGCCAGGGCGAACCTCTCTGAGCATCTGTGGGTGTATGGACAATGTGCTAATGGTGCACCATTTCCCTGGGTGGAATTAGGGATGATTTTTGGGGAGAAACAATCATTTCTTTGTTAATAGAAAAATATTATACATACAATTTGAACTTTTTCTAGAATTGTGAGACAATCCACTGACTACACTACTTCTTTGTCTCCAGGCCCTTGGTGTTGGAGATAAAGTGTTTCTTCCTCTAAACCACAGGGATGATGGCGAGAGAGCTCACAGCTAGGCTTTTGCCCGTGTGCACACCTCATTTGTCTTCCTTTCATAAGATGAGGTTTAGTCTTCTCTCCTATAAGTTAGTTTAGCATCTTTTCTAACCCAACATTTCCAAATTCTCAAATCTTGGGAGGTCAATTGCTGAGTTATTTGTCAAATAAAATCATGACTGTATTGTGATATCTGCAAACTGGGAGATGCTGATGACTGATAGCTTCTGGAGGCAAGGTGGTGCTCTCCAAAGAGAATCCCAGTATGGGACCAGATTTGTTTTCCTGGCATCTTTATCTCCTGCTTTAACACACACACACCCCATTAACATGAGAGGTAAAATGGGAAGCTTTCTTTGAATAAAAGCCCCTCAGATAGGCTAAAGGCTCCACTTATACCCAAGGTCATCTTTGTCCTCTATCCAGCTGCTATACTTCTGGGTAGAGATTAGGAATTGTGCATGACAGGGGTAGTGGCGAGGAGGGGGTGAAGCATGGTGCCCTGGAAATGACTAAATTTACTAGCTACTCTGAATTAGCTTCCTGTATTTCATCCTGGGGGAAAAGAAATTCAGAGCAAGTGACAAAAAACTACTTCTGGCTTTTTGAATATCCTTGGCAGGGAAGGTTTCTAACCTTTCAAATATTCTTGCAAATGGAAGCTTGAAGAGACTGTGTGCATGCTCTCATGTGCTTTCCACACAAACTCTGCTTTTGATATTAGTTTTGCAAGGGGAGTTCACTCTCCTGAAAGTCTTTGCATTTACTGTGGATCCCAAGATGAACGCTGCCAGCCATCGACACCAAACTTGCTGCTGTAGAGTATAGCACCTTGTGTTAATAGTATCATACTGTATACTTAGAAATTTGCTTAGAGGTCAAATCTTAGGTTGTGTTCTTAACACAAAAATATAAATAAATAATAGGGTGGAGGAAGGTTTTGGAGACGGTGGATCTGTTTATGGCATCAGTGATGGTGATAGTGTTTATTAATACTTATCTCCAAAATCATCAGATTGTATACATTAATTATGCATGGCTTTCTGTAGGTCAAAAAAGAAAAATCAAACTGACCCCTCTTACTCAAAATGGAATTCTTCATTTCTTTTTCAATTCTAAAAACAAGGAGAGGCAGGGTTGCTCTAAATCTACTGAGCAATGTGTACACCTAGCAGCAGAATTAGAAGAATGGGATGTGTTTCTCTAAACGGATATATGTGTATTTTTTCTCTTGTGCTCTGCGTACATGGGCAGTTCATACACCACTGAGCAGGCATATTCTGTTAAATAATGTACTGTTAATATTTTGCTTCCAAGATTTTGGTAACTTCATAAGATAGCCTATTATTGTTAATCATGAATTTTTCGATGTAAAATCTTTAGCAATAAGCATACAGAGAATAGTGTGATGAACGGCCATATACCTATCACTGAGATTTAATACATATTTGCTTCATTTGGGGAAGTATTTGAAAGTTAATCATAGACCTGTAATATTCCATCCCTAAATATTTACTTCCATATGCATCTCTAAAAGAATTCTTCTATAATAACATTAGTGTCATCATCCCTATAAAAATGAATAATTTTTAGTAGTAAACATAAGTGGTAAAGTTTCTTTTAACTTGATGTAACAGCGAAAATATTTTACATGTTGCATTTTTAAGTTTGTACCCAGAATCTTCTCGTCATTTATATCATTGTCAACAGACAACAGTTTTGTTTTCTATATTTGGGAAAAACCTTGATACCATGCTATGGAATGAAACATTTCTTGTGTTCCATCTTAGAGGTTTTATTGAAAAGCTCATTGAATAAATATGTATCATTTTTTTCTCACATTCTTTAACATAATGTTTTCTTGTTCAAAATACATGTGTTTTTGGCACCGTGGATAATCATTTATTCCTTTATGATTTTTTTGTGGGACTTGATGGCTTACTGTGAGAACAGCTGAATCATCTCTCAAGTCATACTCCTGGTGTACATGAGAACAGATGACATATTAAACTCTTTCCATACTATGGAGTTTAAGTCACTAATGTGTTGGATGGTCAGTTGTAATAACTACAACTTTAGATTTTCAAAGGTCTTTCTAAGGACCTTGTTAGAAACCATGTGTTTTCACAGTGTCTGTGGATGCTCTATAAGGACAGGTCTTAAAAGGTGACCAATACAAAAGGTCCTCTTGGACACTGGGAAGGAGCTCTAGAATACCAGTAAAAGGCATGTATTGAGTTCCAGCTTGCATCTTATTCGCTGTGTGAACTGGGCCAACTAATTGACTTCTCTGAGACTCAGCCTCCTAATTTGTTAAATGGAGCAAATCACAAAGTTATGGGGATTAAATGATATAAAACTTTTTGGAAAAACATAATACTCTCTATTGACATAAGCTGAGAGGGACTGTGCTATGGACTGAACTGTGTCCCCCCAAATTCATATGTTGAAGCCCTAACCCCTGATATGATTCAGTATGACTATAGTTGGAGATAGGGTTTTTAGGAGGTAATTAAGGTTAGATTAGGTTGTAAGGGTGGGGTCGTAATCCTATAGGATTGGTGGCCTGAGAAGAAGGAGGAGACATCTCTCTCTGTGTGTACAGAGTGAGGAAAAGCCATATGAAGACACAGCTCGATGGCGGGCATCTGCAAGCCAGGAAGAGAGCTCTCACCAAAACTCAACCAGCTGGTACCCTGATCTCAGACTTCCAACTTCCAAAACTGTGAGAACACAGATTTCTGTTGTTTAAGACACAAAGCCAGGGACTTCCCTGGTGGTGTAGTGTTTAAGAATCCACCTGCCAATACAGGGAACTGGGGTTCGAACCCTGGTGTGGGAAGATCCCACATGCCATAGAGCAGCTAAGCCCGTGCACCGCAACTACTGAGCCTGTGCTCTAGAGTCTGCGAGCCACAACTACCGAAGCCCACGTGCCACAACTTTTGAAGCCCATGCGCCTAGAGCCCGTGCTCCTCAACAAAGAGAAGCCACCACAATGAGAAGCCCGTGCACCACAATGAAGAGCAACCCCTGCTCGCCGCAAGTAGAGAAAGCCCGCACGCAGCAACAAAGACCCAGTGCAGCAAATAACTAATAATAAGTTATAAATAAATTATAAATAAATAAATAAATTTTATATATTATAATATATTATAATATATTACATAATATAATTATAATATATTATATATATTTATATATAAAATTAATTTATATATAATAAATAAATAAATAATAAATTAATTAATTAATTTTAAAAAAGAGACTCAATAGTTTTTTCTTTTTTTTAAAAAAAGACACAAAGCCAATGGTATCTTGTTATGGTTGCCCAAGCTGCCTAACAGAGCGTGTAAGAAGGGAAGGTGTCCTGTGGATGGTGGTCTCTCAATATTAACTAAAAGGTGATCAAGAAAATGAGTGTACTTCGTAGTAGCAGGAATGTAGATGAGACATAAAGGAGCATGTCGAGGAAGAGCCTTGGTCTAGAAGGACAGTATTGAACTTTTAACCTTGCCTCAATCATCTCCTGTCTGAGTGATCTTAGATAAGAAATAAAGATGAAAGCCTTTGGGATTTTAGTTTCCTAATTTCTAAAATAAAGACATTTTAACAAAATATTTTTCAAGGTCCTTCTTCCTCTGAGAAGTTCGTTTGAGCTCCATGATCTTTTTTGCCTTCACCTGACGAAACAATGAAACACTTGAGAGCTATTTGGAAGGATTATGGAGGCATGCACCTTATAAATGAAGCTGAGCCTCACCAGTCTTGATAATTCATGCTATTTACCTGGAAGTAAGCCTGCTAGTTTCTCTCTGGAGTTCTCTCCAGCCATCAGGTTTTCTGGTACCTGGTCTTTATTTTGAGAATTTTGTAGATAGAAATGATGAATTTTTAAATTCAATAGACAGAAGCTATAGTGAGACTATTAATCCAAGTAAAAGTATGCTAAACCTTACTTTATACCTTGAGAAAGTGTTTTGCTTATTTTGAGCCTGGCCTTGTGATTTTAAATTCACACACACACACACACACACACACACACACCCGTGGGTTAAGTGATGGCCCCTCTAAAGATATATCACCTGGAACCTATGAACCTTACCTTACCTGTGACCGTGGTAATTAATTAAGGATCTCGAGAAGGGAGCATCTTGAATTTTCCACGTGGGCCCTAAATCCAAAGACAAGTGTCTTATAAGAAGCAGAAGATGAGAAGACACAGGAGAGCAGCAGCTCATGTGAAGACAGAAGCAGAGATTGGACTGATGCAGCCACAAGCCAAGGAATGCCTGGAACCACCAGACACTGGAAGAGGCAAGGAAGGAGACTCCCCTGATACCTTCAGGAGGAGCAGGGCCCTGCTAACACTTTGATTTCAGACTTCTGGTGCCCAGAACTGTGAGAGAATAAAGTTCACTTGCTTTAAGCCACCTGGCTCATGGTCATTTGATGTGGCAACCCTAGGAAACAAATACGTACACATACTCTTTATCCCCTATACTTTCATTATATACCACTTCCCAATAGATACATACAAAAAAACAGATTTAAATGATTTGACATCTTCAGAAGATAGGAATTTTTCTGGAATTAAGATATGGATGATTCTGGCATCAAAGGGTGAATACTTATCAGCATGCCAATACGCTTTTTGTTGAATATTGAGACGAATCTTCCTGGTAATCAGAGTTAGCTCAGTTTTGAAAGATGGAAGAACAGTGGTAATGTTGAGCAAGTTTGGGGCTTTTGTGTAAGTGGAATTTTTCAGCCTCAGCGCTGGTGACATTTGGGGCCTGGTAATTCTTTATTGTCGGGGCTGCTCTGTGCAGTGTAGGATGTTTAGCAGCATCTCTGAACTCTACCCACTCAATGAAAATGTCTCCCCACATTACCAAGTGCCCCCTGAGGGCAAAATCACCCCTGGTTGAGAACTACTGCTTTAAGAGATGACAAAAATATAGGCTCTGTGATAAGGACGAGAAAAATACTGAACAGTACATCAAAAGCAACAGAGAATTTTCTTTATTTTTTAAAATAAATTTATTTATTTATTAGTTTATTTTTGGCTGCGTTGGGTCTTCGTTGCTGCGCGTGGGCTTTCTCTAGTTACGGTGAGCGGTGGCTACTCTTCGTTGCGGTGTGCGGGCTTCTCATTGCGGTGGCTTCTCTTGTTGCGGAGCACGGGCTCTAGAACGCAGGCTTCAGTAGTTGTGGTGTATGGGCTTAGTTGCTCCGTGGCATGTGGGATCTTCCCGGACCAGGGCTTGAACCCATGTCCCCTGCCTTGGCAGACGGATTCTTAACCACTGCGCCACCAGAAAAGCCCAGCAACAGAGAATTTTCTAAGGAGAACCATTTTCTTATTAATAATAAATGACTCTCCTTTGACTTAAAAGTGAGAAAATGTCTGTCACAGTTATAATTATCACACTGACAATTTTTAGTGTCAAAGAGAATCATCCTGTTACAGAAGAGAGATCTTTTCTCAGACTTGAAAATGATATATATGTATGTGTATACATACATATTTGTGTATACATAGACACACATGGGTATATGTGTATGCATGTATGTATGTGTATGGTATGTATTGATATATATGCATGCATATATTAACATGCATATATATCAACACATACCATTGATAATTCTTTATTAACAAAGAGGGCTGCAAGGGTTTCATATACCTCATTGTCCTGATTGGGAATTCTGAAGTTTCAGAGCATCATCATTTCTAACGATGATGGAGTAAATGAAAAGCCTTTGAGAAAGCTCTCCTTTCAGAAAGGGTGCAAGACCCGTTAGTATGGGCCTTGTAAAGTTAAAGTGAACTTTAACTGCAACAATAGTGTCGCCATTGTTTTCCAAGAGCCCTCATTTCTCTCACAGATCTAAGATTCACCCAACTAATATGAAAACAGAATTTCGTATTTTGTTCTCTACAAAGTGCTTATTACCTATTTGGAAATTTGTAATCTTCCCCATGCAATTCTGTGAGTCACCCAGCTGAGAATCCATCTATTTACTGACACACACAGTTGCCTAATGAGTTTTACAAGCCATGTATAATTACAGTGAATGCACCTTTCTTGAGATACACTTGTGGTAAGCTTGGGTTCTTCTACTTCTAGAAAAATGTTCACATGCGGGGAAAAAAAGGTTTCCTTGACATATCTAAAGTCTTCTTTAAGTAGAGAAATATGTATTTAGCTTTACCTTTAAAATATACATTTCAAAAGATGCAGACAGAGGATGAACGTTGTTAAGGGCTGTTTCCTGCCTTGGGAATTGGACCGGACTGGCTGATCTAACAGTTCACTGAGATCTCAGAATGACACCACTTCCCAGAGACAACAGGAATCATGAGATAAGCTCTGGAAACAAATCAAGGATTTTTGTGGAAAAAACTCCCGGAGTCCCAGAGAGCAAAGCAAACTGTAGGGAGTATCTTCTTAAAATTGATCTTTGAAATTGAGTTTCATGAATCACAAGTGTTTCACAGATTGTCTACAGATGTTATAAGGACTTGAGTTTAATTGATAAAAAGGTAAATTCGCACAGAGATCTAGAAGAAGGATGACATCAGGCCAACAGAGAGCTACCAGGATCTCTTGGACCAGGGTTATTTCCTTTTTGAGAAAAAGAAAAATGGGGGGCTGTTAAAGAATTCTTTTTCTGCTAACAGCTTGCTCTCGTTCGGGGAATTATTAGCAGTCTGCTTGTTGTGAGGGCAGGGCAGTCACCTGAGACGGGAGCCCAGTGTGGAGACACATCCCACCTGCATGTCGTTTGGGAAATACCTTTGTTGCCTGAGATAATTAGTAAGATGCCCAGTTCTGCCTACAGGATACCTACAGGCTTTTGAAGGAGGAGGCACCTGCTCTCGGCCTGTGGACCGAGGCCACATGCTGTGGCTCATCAGTGCCAGCGTGTCCACCGCTGTGCAGATGTCAGTGGCATGGACTGGGTTTTTCCACCGTGAACTGAACCAGAACTTCCTCCTGACATATACTTTTGCTTGTACGAGTGCTGGGTTTTGCTCTCACGAACAACTCCAAACCCCAAAATGTAATTCTCATTTGTGGTTACCAGGAAGGAACCTGATGGAAAATTTGACCATAAGTACAAAGAAAGTCATGTGAAAACAAAGTCCTCTGGTACAGAAATCAGGAAGTGATTCAAAAAAATATATTGTGTAACCAATACTTGCTTCCCGAACTTTCACAGCAGCCGGTATGTGAAGAGGGGGGTGGGTGACAGCATCAGCCATCCCCCACTTTCTGATCTGAATCCCCGCAGCAGAATCATCAGTCTCTCAAGACTAGCCTTTCCCTGCTGGGGTCTGCGGTGTCTCCCTCTCTCTTTGCCCACTTTGGATGCTTTCCTGAGGCGGGGGAGGCCCGTCTCAACCACAGAAGCTTGTGTTTATGGCCCCTGCCTCACCTCAGCTCCAGAGGCTACTTTTGCTAATTTTGGGGCAGGGCCCCC